>NC_140216.1:37507351-37737351 GCF_951802725.1 Rutilus rutilus | reverse complement strand
CTTCCTGCACAGACTGCAGTTACACACTCCTCGACAGATGGGACACTCCCACGTCTGCAGGAAACACAACTCATCATCATCATCATCATCATCAGCTCAGGCTGGTACACGTCCAGTTTTTTGATGTTTTCAAAACGGGTTAATTATTCCATAGTTTCACCATCTGTTACCAAGAGTATTATCTAGAATTTCACATTTTATAAAGAAAGTGCATAAATCTTTTTAATATTATATGTAATAATTGTATTCAATAAGGACTTACCGGATCCAGCAGAGCCGTGCGGACGTCTTCTCCGTAGCGGTTTCGTAAGCAGGGGCCGCAGAACTGACCTTTGACCCCCTGGCAGTACAGGCCCCTGCATTCTGTCTTGGTGTCGAGGGTCTTCTGACGGCACTGGTGACATGTGCTGCCCTGAGAACGCACGGGTCGCATTAATGCATCAGAAACAGACGTGACAGAGGAACAAGGCAACAGTGCTGCAACACTCACATTGTCTTTATCAAGGATTTTGTCTTTGGCGCGATCGGCCACGTTCTCCAGCTCTTCTTCGGTGATGTCATCCGGCATGCGGATGGACTCGCGAGAGCGCCGCCGCTTCTTCTGCTTGGGCCGCACGTCTCCGAGACCATCCTTCACCTGAAAAACAAACCACAAGACTTCACAAAAACTCGAGACGACAAACTGGGGGGGAGGTTTATGGGGATTCAGGGAATCACAATGCACCAAAAATACAAATAATACAATACAAAATACACAATTTATCTTCAATGCTTTACCTTAATAATATAAGATACTACATAATAGATTTAAACATAATAGAATCTGTTATTCTCAATATATACTGTATGCTGCCACTTGGTAATATTATAAGAAAACATGGAATTCATTTCCACTGTTATGCTGATGACACTCAATTATATATTTCATCACGACCAGATGAAAACACTAAATTATCTAAATTGACAGAGTGTGTTAAAGATATAAAATACTGGATGACGTGTAATTTTCTGCTATTAAATTCAGATAAAACAGAGGTATTACTTATTGGTCCAAAAAACTGCCCACAAAACCTCTTACAATACAACTTTAATATAGTAGGATGTCCTGTTACTTTATCCACTACAGTAAAAGACCTGGGTGTTATATTAGACCGCAACTTGTCTTTTGAAAATCATATTTCATATGTTACAAGAACAGCCTTTTTCCACCTTAGAAACATTGCTAAGCTACGTAATATGCTATCTGTTTCTGATGCAGAAAAGTTAGTTCATGCGTTCATGACCTCGAGACTAGATTACTGTAATGCTTTATTAGCCGGTTGTCCTGCATCCTCAATTAACAAGCTACAGTTAGTCCAGAATGCCGCCGCTAGAGGTCTTACTAGATCAAGAAAATATGATCATATAACACCAATTCTATCATCTCTACACTTCCTGATATTATTCGGATTGTTATGGTGCTACACTACATTTAGATGAGTTTGATGGACTGTTTCCATCATCAGAGTGATTTGTGTCTGTGTCTGTGTCTTGCCTCCATCAGGCGCTTGATGTCGATTTGGACGCTCTGTCTCTTCTGAGGAGCCGGTTTGTCCTCCGCCTCAATCCCAAAATGCTCCGGGGGTCTCGCCTTGCGGCCCGGGTTCCGTCTCTCGCTCTGGACCTCTGAAAAACTGCGCTTTGGGGTGGATGGCTTCTTTTTCTTCTATTTAGGGCACAGAAAATACATCATTACAAAAAAAACAAAAACACATTTTGTAATTGCACTGGGAGAGAAAGTCATTTTAAAGCATTGTCTAGTATATTGTGTGCGGTCTGAGCTCGGCGGAGGTGTTGCTGCAGGAGATCGTGGCTCTTACTGTAGGCGTTGTTTTGGAAGGAAGTTCAGGCAAAGAACTCAAGTCTGCAAAAAGTTTTGCAAGCTGCAAGAAAAATGTGTTTTTAAGTTAACTTAAGATATATAAAAAGAAATGTAAAAAAAAGAAAAGAAATTGCATTTATATAAACATTTTATTAAAATGATTAAATATGTTGCTATTTAAAATATATATATATATTTTAAATTATTAAATATTATGCTACTATATATATATATATATATATAATTAATATTACAATAAAACAATATTATACATTTTAAAACTGCAAAAGAAAATACTTAAAATATTGTTATATTAAATATGCATATATATATATATATATATTATAACATAATATTTAATATAATAATATTTTAAGTATTTTCTTTTGCAGTTTTAAAATGTATAATATATAAATAAAAAAATAAAAAAATTTATATATATATATATATATTTTTTTTTTTTATATTATAAATATTATTATAAATTAGTACCATTGCTTTATTTTCCTGAATGTTTTTGGCCCTTTTGCTCAGGATCTGTATATCTTCATCCGTCAGTAGACTCTCCACATTGGTCATGTCACCAGAGGGTTTTGATTGGCTCTCTGCACGTTTACTCTCACATAAAACAAGCTCTTTTGTTCGTTCCGCTTCACGCCGCTTCCTGTTTCCCCCTGAGGGCTTCCTGCTGGTGGGTGGGGTTGTGGGCGGGGCCTCTTTGTTGTCTTTTTTGCCCGTGTTTCGTTTGGGGGCGGGGCCTCTTTTGGCAGGAAACTTGAAAGCCACACACAGTCCAGAGCTGCGCTTCTTTTTAGACGCGGGTTCCTCGCCGTCAGAATAAAAGCCGTTGTCGTCACTGTCTTCACCAGAGCTCTGACTCTGCATGTGAAGTGATTTTGTTAGGATTAAATCTGAATATTAATGTTTAAAGAGAAGAGGCAAATATTCGGGATTACCACTGGTTTTCTCCAATCACACTCTTCCCTGGAGAATCCCTGGAATTCCCCCTCGCTGTCGGTGTCCATGAAGGCCTGCGCCAGCTCATCCGAGATGTTTTTGGACCTGAAGCAAACATCCTGCGACGTGAGAGCGACAGAACACATTATTATTCCCGGACTGTGCGAAAACCAACTCAATTATTAATAGAGCTGTTTCGCAGCTACTGCCAAATCATAAGAGATAAACAGCAGGAAGGAGACCTGCCATTTTCTCTAGTATATTTATATTTCTAACACAAATGCAAAATGCAGATGAATGAGAAGTTCATCTAAATCAGACGAGACGTGACACACAGGAGAAACCGCTGTGATTTCAAGGCACTGTAAAGGAAACTAACCCTCGGGATTCCTCACAACAGATGGAGGGTGTCTTGAGACCCACAGCGGTTTATTGTGTTCTGCTTGTGTGAATCACAACAACTCAATTCCCCGGACCATTTGTACGATCAAATCTTGGAAAACTACGAACATCAGGGCGAGGACAGAACCAGGGTACATATATTTGAAATGCATTGGTTTTCTAGCACTATATTTTGTTCTAGACCAGTCCAGCATTGGGTTGATGCAGGGTTAATGTCAGATTCTGATACACTGTGCTACTTCTGTATTTGCTGCTGATTTCATCAAGTTACAGCCATAATTGTTCAGGTATTGGCGTTTAATTTCAATTAGCCGATTCATTTGGAGTGTTGGACATCAAAGTACAGCAAACTCTGTGCTTTTTTATACCAAATGTTCCCATAAAGCAAAAATCCCCCTGCAAATCCCCATAAATTGTGCAGAAGATACTAACGTTCTTCCAGGATCCCTTGAATTGGATGCTGTCCCTGCTGTCCTCCGACAGGTCCGTCACATCCAGCTGCTTCGCCTGAAACAAGCATTAAATAATGAAAATTAATCATATTATTATTATTATTATGCATAACAATACTGTCAAAGAAGAAAAAGAAAACTATTAATTATTACTGTTAATTTTACAATGTAGTATTATTATTATTATGCATAACAATAATGTCAAAGAAGAAAAAGTCAATATTAATTATTGCGGTTCATTTTACTATTACTAATAATAATAAATATGCATCAAAATAAGAATGTAATCACTTTGATAATTTGCATTAATATGATCTTTGGCCTTTATTATCATCATCAACATTCTTATTCTTATTATAATATTAACTTAATGCAAGCATCAAAAGATAAATAAAGTAGACCCTAAGCAATGTAAAGTTCATTTATTAGTGGTCAGCGCATGCAGTTCATAAACATCAGTTAAATCACAGTTTTTACTACATTTGCTGATGGTCTGACTCTATTAATATGCATTATGTTTATGTTTTAAATTTAAAACGATGATCATTGCTACTAACTTTCTGCATGTCACGTTAGCTGTGTGTGTGTGCAATGCAGTTAACGTTACTCAACTTTTGTTATCGTCGGTGTTTGTCAATAAGACTAGAAGCACATTTTTAAATAGAATAAATCCTTCTCACTCTTACCTTCAGTGACGAGTTGCGGGTTTTGATCATTTTAAGAGTGAAAGTGATTTTTCGTGCTTATCAGTGTGTGTGTGTGATTAAAACTCTTTAATGAATGAATGGTTTAAAAAACAACACGAGCGGAGAGGAGGCCGTGTGGAAACGGAGGGGAGACTGTGTGTTGTGTTCATCACTAAAGATACCAGCAGTTCGCTTTGAAATCGATTTAGTGACAGAATACGTAATAGATGTTCGATATATAGACATTTAGTAAAGTATTTTAAACAAATAAGTCTCCGTTATTAAAGTCAATGTGAGAGTTAACTCTACCGCATCCCCCCGCGATCGCGCTTGCTTTCTGAATGGAACAGTCCAGAATGTTTCGCGGGAAATGCCTCATGTGGACACACGCATCATTCACACAATGCGTGTGTGCCGCGGGCTATGAATACAGCTATAAAGTGCGTATTGCAACTGTAACTGCAGCTAAAGAGACCTTCAAAGGTCTTTTGAAGATATTAGTCTATTAAACATTAATCCAGAGAGCCAGAAAACTAGTCTGGCAGAATATTTGATAATAATTGCGTATATACGCCCATATACCCAATGCATTATGTTCTTAAAGTCCCCATGAAATCAAAATTGACAATATTCATACTGTGGTATTCAATCTAAAATTTATCTGTGGACATATTTTTTTTTAAAATTCATGTGTCCTCATAATCTTTAATCAAAATTTTAATCAAACTTCTCTGATGACACGCTGGCATAGAGGGCGGGGCAACCTGTCACTCACATGAGATCCACCAATAGCAAATTACAGAAATCCAAAGATCATACTTGTGGGGAAAGTGTTACATTTTAAAGGCAGCTATATCTTTTTATAAAGTTTTGGTTTCTATCAGTGTCGATGAGTAACGCGAGTTACGTAATGAGATACAGGAGAAACCGTTGTGATTTCAAGGCACTGTTTGTGCGAGATAAAGGAAAGTCTTTGAGTCTAACACTCGGGTTTCCTCACAACACACAAGTAACACAAGTAACTAAAGTAAAGCACTTTTTCAGATAAGTCAAGTTACTTTGTTTTGCCATGTATTGACTGACAGCACTGACAGAGAAAGCGGGAGTAAGTGCAGAGGTGGTGTGTGCGCTGCGCTGTGTGTGAACATGATGGACTAAATGCTCATCTCACTTGCACAAAAACAGATTCAATATTCCTCAAAATGAATAAAAACTGTGAAATGCAAAATCTGAATTTTTACAAACCTTTAAATGTTAAATAAAACAAATATACTTTATGTATTTAATCTCACTTTATTTACCAATGTCTTTGCTGCTGACATTTCATGATACAATTCAACCAATAAGCAAAAATGACTTTAGTTAAACATCACATTTGTTTCTTTTTTTATTACTATTGCTGAAGTAACTTCCTATTCTTCTGCAATCCAGAATGACAGCACAGCTGGAAGGTTTGTTGAGCGGCGCCCTCTACTGTACAGGTGTGATTTTGCATTTCCTTCAGCCTGAGGCTTATTCATTTCACTTTTGATGTGAAAGAGCCTTTAAATTAGCCAAAAAATAGAACTTTCATGTGTGTGTGTGTGTGTGTGTGTGTGTGTGTGTGTGTGTGTGTGTGTGTGTGTGTGTGAATTGTTTTTATATAAAACAAAAACAAAAAAACAAGCAAGGCCAGCCCATGTGATAAAAGTAATGCAAAAGTAACTTAATGCATTACTTTCCATAAAAAGTGGCCTAAGTAACGCAATTAGTTACTTTTTAGTGTGTAACCCATTACTTTTAAAAGTAACTTTCCCCAACACTGGTTTCTATTGCATAACATTATTAGTTTTTTTAACTCACTATAATTCTGTACTGTTAGTTGTATTATTTATTTATTTAAATCTCTTTTTGTTATTTATTAATTTGTTTTAAATCTATTTTTTATTTCGTTTTTCTTTCTTTTTTTTTCTTCATAGTTTTGCTTTGTATTTTCATCCAGTCTCTTTTATCAGGAGTGTGCAGGAAGCACGTTTTCTGTTGTAAATGAATGAAATGATTAATAAAGTCGTTGGAAGCTAAGCCTCATGTAATCCTGAGTGGTATTGTTGTATCTGACGTGTGATTGCTCTGGTTGGACGCGCGTGTCTCTTCGCCCACAGATAATGCACGTCTCATCCCCCCCCCCCCCCATGTTTTCTACTCAATTAGTAGTTAGTGAAGCGCTTTTTCTCGTTTGTCAGCACAAACACCTGCATCCGGAGACGTCCCCCATCAATACTGCTTTATTCCGCAAACCTTCACTTATGCGCTCAGCAAACGGGCGCGCGGATGACAGCGAAATGATACGGTACCGGCGCAATGTGCGCGGGAAATCACAGTGCGCGCGGCCCACCCGCGCAGCGCGCCATCTCACAGTAGGTAGCGGCACATAAAGAAGGAAAATTACCAACAGCTGGTTAAGCTTTGTTTAGCTGCTTTCTTTTGTGTTTTCAAGCACTTGGCACACATAATCAAAGACAAACCAGTGGCTGTGTCACGCACAGCTTCTGCATGTGCGCGCGCTAGAGAGACAACAACAAATGAGCTTAGTGAGCTAACGTCTACCTAGACAGCTTTTTTTGGGACTGTGTCTCTAGTTGCATTTTGAGAGCAAGAAGCTAACCGAGCAAGCAAGGTTGCGCTGTGTATTATCACAGTGTGTCCTCTTGATTGTTCTCCAGTCACTAATGCACATTGCACACTTTATGACTTTGTATTTCAGGGCCATGAAACCGTTTCTTTAAAAGAGGGGGGGAAACCGTAGAATTATAATTCAATGCAGATAAACCTAAGAAAGTAAACAACAAAATGAATTAAAAATAAAAATCCATAAAGTATAATACAACAAAAAAGAAAGAAAGCAGAGCCTATTAAAATTGAGTCGATGGCGACCCCTAGAGGCTGTTGTGGAGAACTGCTATTTCACAGTTTCAAAGAAATATTATAATGCTCCCATGGGGGAAATATTAACATTATTTTCTTGATATAATGCCGTTGTTTTTACAGTGAATTTTTATAATTTAAAGCACTTTAAATGAAAGTATAGCACGTGTGTCATAAGAATCTCTCTGTGGTTAAACGAGTTTGGAAAGATTGTATCTTTTGCTATGACTGATCCCTCCCTCCCTCCCTCCCTCCCTCCCTCCCTCCCTCCCTCTCTCTCTCTCTCTCTCTCTCTCTCTCTCTCTCTCTCTCTCTCTCTCTCTCTCTCTCTTTCTCTCTCTCTCTGTGTGTGTGTGCTTTAGCTGTTTTTTTATTATTTTTATTATGGTGCTTTAGCCTATTGACAAAACAATACAGAACATTAACAATATAAATCACAATTAGCTAAATAAAACCAGAGTGACGAAGAGAAAGAAAACGATAAACATCTACACGCATTTCAATAGTCTTTTTAACGCAGGTGAACTTCTGCACCTGTCCGTCGTGTGGAGCACATGACCGTGACGTCACGGCGAACGCACAGCTTTCATTTTAAGCGTGTTTATGGGAATGAAAACTCCTGCGCACTGAAAATGGGATGTTGTTGTTCCTCTCCCGGGGGAGACGATGAGGTAAGATTTTATGGATAGGCCTGTTTTTATTTCGCAGGTAAAAAAAAGTAAGCTCGGAGCAAGACAGTCATAGGTGAATAGGCTACAAAAGACTTTGACGTTGTTCTTTTTTTCACTGTTTTTAAGATAAGGAAACCTACAATTGACTATTAACCATTTCAGTATCAGTCCAGTAGATTTGTCTTTTTCAAACTGTTTTCACGCCCCAGTTGCTCAGGACACAAGCCTTTCAACTCACTGTGTAAGTAGGTCATCTGTGGAGCTTGTCGAAAGAGGAAAGTAAATATTAAGCAATAATATGATTATAGTAAACGAAAAGTATATGGAATTATGTCTGAAGGAACGGGTCCCTTACGAAAATGAAGTTTATTCAAGTGTGCTATAGGCCTACTTCTTTTAAACTAAAAATAAGAAAGTATACTTTCAGTCTGTACTTTTCATGAAATATGATGTGACTCCTTTCCCAGAAATATACTTTACTTCTCCGAAATATAGGCTAAGATTGCACTTAAGTAAGCTATAGGCTATGTGACTTCACTGACAGAAAGGTCTGCGTAGCCTATATTTGGCCTATTGTACTCTATCTTTCGATCGAGATATAGATAAAAACTTAAAAGTATAATTAGCCTACTATTCTAAGTATACTTGGCTAGTTGTGTTTACTCTTTTGATTGAGTAGCCTAAGGCTATTAAATACATACATATTGACAATACAATACATATTGATTTATAAAGAAAACAGATAGGCCTATGTCACTACTTCTGAGTAGTTGAATTTGTGTGTAGTCCACTGGTAGTGTATAGGAATTTACTATCTACTTCACTCTTTCCCCGCCACTGACTGAATGTTCTGGCTGTCAGTGCTTTCACTGTTATATGGTAGGGGGCGCTGTTACATCTCTCCTGGAAGAGTACAGAAAACACGTAAAAAATAATCAAATAATCATCAAACAATATATTAAAAAATAAATGCCTAACGTTACCGAATGAAATGTTGAAGACATAAAGTGGAAGCGACTGTGAAGCTTTGTGTGTGTGTGTGTGTGTGTGTGTGTGTGTGTGTTGACGAACTCGATCTACTCCTGTGTTTTGATCATCATTCTGAATCCCATCCAGACGAAGTCTTTGACTAAAATGCTATTTTCTCAGCTTTTGGTTTTAAATGTTTTTTGTTGTTGTTGTTTTTTACCCACTTACCCACATTCAGTTGTTGATTAAAAAAAATTATGCATGAAGCTAGAAAAAAAAAAAATAATAATAAAAAAAAAAAAAATATATATATAGCCTATATATATATATATATATATATATATATATATATATATTTTAATGGAAAGAATTAAAGTACAGTTAAAGGTATACCAATTAATTCCCAAATAGGAACATGCTAGTATATTTCAAGTGCAAAACTAATATAGTAGCCTACTATACTGATACTAGTCAAATACTTGTAGCACATTTTTAGGTAATGAAAGCACACAATATACTCTCAGTAAACTAGTTTGGTCGTTTAATAGGCTAGGCCTACTGCATGTCTACTTGTAAGTTTTCATTAAGTGAACATAACATAATACTTATAGTTTGTTTACTATTTATATAAGTTCACTTGTAGTACAGCTGCAGACAGGACAAATGAGAAACATATGTGAACTAGTTGTGTACTCGAAGTGAGACAATTCTCAAAAAAGTGAGGCAATTTAGTCTCAAGTATTGAAAAAGTACACTTACAAGCATACTTCTTGATATATACTCACTAAGTATACTTAAAAAATATAGCTACTTGAACTTTACTTATACTTATTTTTTGTAAGGGGTGTTTATTTCTGTTTATAATTTGTCCGTGTCTAATTGATATATTCCATGTAACAGAGGTTTCTTAATGTAAAAGTCTTGATGCCATCATATAAGTCTGTCTTTAAGTTATGTACTGCATGTGTTCTCATTATTTATTTATTTATTGTTTTAATGTCGTTTTTCCATAACTTACAGAGCGAACCTTTGCTCCAGTCAAACAGTAAAACACAAACAGAATCTGCAAGACAATCACATCCAGCAGCTAATGGTCAGTTTTATCTATCTATCTATCTATCTATCTATCTATCTATCTATCTATCTATCTATCTATCTATCTGTCTGTCTGTCTGTCTGTCTGTCTGTCTGTCTGTCTGTCTGTCTGTCTGTCTGTCTGTCTGTCTGTCTGTCTATCTATCTATCTATCTATCTATCTATCTATCTATCTATCTATCTATCTGTCTGTCTGTCTGTCTGTCTGTCTGTCTGTCTGTCTATAATCTCTCTATCTTATGTCAGGTGCAGATCAGAAGACCGGCAGGTTTACGGCCCGACATGTTGGAGTGAATGACCTCGATGAGCGCTTCAATGATGTTGCCGAAACGTTCAACAAACAGCAGGAACACTATGAAACTATGAAGAACATCCTTCAGACTGTTGCAAATCGCTACCAGTGCCTGACTAATGACAGTCTGACTCAGTGCCTGAAGAAGGTCAAGGAGAAACATGGTAAGACCCTCACACACACGGCCTGCAGGGGGCAGAGCACACACACACACGCACGCACACACACACGCACACATACGCACACACACACACACATACGCACGCACGCACGCACACACGCACACACGGAACACTGAATCTGTAACCTTAATTTCCAAGTGACATCCTTCACTGTTATTTCCTTTATTATCGAGTACGCTCTTCATTTGAGTCTCACTTCCCCCCCGTTAGGGAACTGCTACATCAGTCTGGAGGTTAAAGGATATGACTTCACTCTGATGGTGAGGTCAGAGGCCGAAATCCCCACCGACCTGAAGATGACGAAAGACAACATCACCGAGCTGAGCAAAGCCACCAAAGCCATCATATCCGTGGCCACTAAACTCCAAGAGATGATCGACTGGCTTCTGAAGAAGGAGGACTCCATGACCACACAGCTGGAATCTACAGATCACAGTCACCAAGACAAGACAAGGCTGCTGGACAACCTGAAGGAAAACCTCCGAGAGGCACGGAGAGCGAAAGAAACGAGTCCGAAGTACAGGAAGGAGGCCGGGAATCTTCTCAACGAGGCCGCTGTGCTGTCCGGGATCACACCGTGAAATATAGGAAGTATTCTTGTATTCAATATGAAGAAACGGACACAAAATGTGACCCTGGATCACAAAACCAGTCTCGCACGGGTATATTTGTGGCAATAGCCAACACATTGTATGGGTCAAAATTGTCCATTTTTCTTTTATGCCAAAAATCATTAGGATATTACGTAAAGATCATGTTCCATGAAGATATAGTAAATTTCCTAGCGTAAATATCTAAAACATTTATTTGTGTGAGTGAATGCAGCACAATCGTGAACATAAATGAACAACTTTAAAGGAGATTTTCTCAATGTTTAGATTTTTTTGCACTCTCAGATTCCAGATTTTCAATAGTTGTATCTCGGCCAAATATTGTCCAATCCTAACAAACCATACATCAATGAAACGCTTGTTTATGCAGATTTCATGTGATGTATAAATCTCAATTCTGAAAAATTGACCCATGTGACTGGTTTTGAGGTCAAGGGTCACATATATGGTCGGAGGCTTTTGTAAATATTTCAATGTACTTGTGCATTAAGCAGCTGGTGCAACCGGCTCCATATAAAAAATAAAAAACTAATTGTAATCCATATTGACCACTAAAGCTTACAAATTATTTGGCCTGATCAGAACGGTGAAATGAAATTCTTATTTTGAAACCCTGAGATGTGTTTTCATGGAAGAACCTCATGAATGTAGGAAGATCCTCTTCTGGCTTCACTGCTGTACATGAGCACAGATTCTTCGGCCTGCAGGAAAAACCCTGCATTAATGCCCTCATGGACTTAAACTCCAGTATCAAATTTTGATGAACACCACTAAAAGGTGATCCACTTTTTTGAGTCTGAAAAAACTGAGTTTGCTCAAACGAAGCCCAAACTGACCCGAGTAGCCACTGAAACCGGTTTCGCTCAACAGGCTTCAGTCGTTCTGGAGACCCTGACATGACGTTCTCTCTTCTGCTGGAGCCATTATAGTTCATCTGGCCTAGAGATTATAAAATACAATACATTAGACAAATTTAGCATTAAGCTTAGCTCATACTGACTTCGTAATTATTCAGTTTTGTGCTTCATAATTCATAAGCTTTTATGGCACTGAATTTTAAAGCAGTTTATCTGCATCACTTCAAAAAATTATTAAAACGTTTATTAAAGGAAAATTAGTTATTTTGAAGAATGTGTTTTTCTTTAGTCCACACAATGAAAGTCAAATGTTATTTTGCACCCCATTGACTTCATTGCAAGGACAAAAGAATAATTCAGTTCTGTAGAAAAACAGAAAGTCATACAGGTTTGAAACAACATGAGGGTGTAATTTTTAGGTGAACTACTTTAAATAGTTTTAAACATTTTGAACTTGCCATTTAACTCTTTGTGTGCCGTTCCTGCGCAGAAACACCATAAAAACACATTTAAAACTACCAGTGCAAATACAGCTGCAGTTACTGCCAAATCATGCCTTCTAGATTCTTCACTGCTATTAGTGCGCTTTCCATCTGTAGGAAAACAACAACAACAGTCTTTTTACAATTTTTTTATGAATTCATAACAACATGCAATGACAAAAAAAAAAAAAATCTCCAAATTTAATTTGAGAAAATCTGACTGAGATTTGATCACAAATACAGGTAAAGAGGTCACAAATTAAAGTTAACTTCTGACAGAACATTCTTTCATATTTACCCCATTGTGTTATAAGTGTCTGTGTCAGACTGCTATGAGAGACGTGACACTCATAACTCTCTTCTTCATCTCTGTGAATCTCCACACTGATTCTCATCTGAAAGCTCTCGTCATCATTGGGTCTGACTCCAGTAGAGCTGAAGGGTTCAACGCTAGCGTTGTTCAATGTGATCTTCATCTCGATGTGTTTGGGGTAGAAGCCAGTGGCCAGACAGCTCAGATTCAGCTTGCTTCGGTCACGAGGAGCTTCAGAGGCAAACGTGTGAACATCTGGTGCATCTGCAATAAGAAACATCGTGAGTAAAGAATATTATTACATCTAAAAAAAGACACTTGATTCTGAATACAAAGACATGAAACACTAAGTTCAAAACACTGAAGACATCAGATCAACACATACTGCTTATTGAATTATTAAACGTGGAGATCCAGTCCATGCAGGTCCTGAGGTATGACTGGACGACCAGTCTGCGAACTCTTTGATTGTTCCACTTCATTTTGGTTTCTTTTGCCTTTGGATTTTTCTCCATCCACTGCATTGTGTCAGAATTAAAGGCAATAAAATCCTCTCCATCATATCCGTACTCATCAAACGCTTTTACATTCATCACTGGATCCAGCTCACAGCCGACTCTCCTCTGTAGTGTATGGAGGCCTAAAAATCACAGCATATATACAGCAATTGTATATTGGATAATCATAATCAAACTTTCAGTTCGCCTTATGTAGCACATAAATGTAGGTGTGATACCATGTATAAATAAATGATAATCATTTACATCATTTAGATTTCAGATGTAGTTGGGTTTATGGTTCACATTATAATTCTTGAATGTGACATACGTTGTAATAACGAATGGCCAACGTGGAGGTGCAAGTTTCTCAGGTGCTCTTGATGGCAGAATTCATCACATTAACTAACAAAGTCAGTGTACTGTTTGTCATCATTTTTGTCTATCAACATTAGATCTAAAAATCCTCTTTTTGTCAAATGTTTACTTGAAAAGTGTGCTACCACTTTCGAAGAAACACATTACACTTGATATGATATTTCATGTTAAGCATTCAGATATTTTATGTGTGACCTAAACGTCCAGTTATTTTGAGGGCCACAGTAAGTCCACACTCATATTACAGGTCTGAGAACTGATAAAACAGCTGAACTCAGCAGACTCTCCGTCACGAGGCTGACTCCAGCTCCTTTTTCGCCAGCTCCTTATTCGTCGAACTATTCGTTCCACCTTAAAAATGTTGGACGGTTGTTAACCCCTCCCCCTCAGTGCTTTTGGCTGTATTTTTTGTATTTGGCTGAGGGGGAGGGGTTAACAACCGTCCAACATTTTTAAGGTGGAACGAATAGTTCGACGACGCCTGAAACGATCAACCTCTTTAAACTACAGAATATTTATTGATCCGTTCAAAGAGTCTTGTGGACACATCTGATCCTCACAGGTAAGAGATAGAAATATAAGAGAGATTGTGCTGAACAGGTTTCTAATGGAAGTAATCTTTAGTTGGGGTTATGTCAAACTGGAATAAGTTGAACAGAACCAGGTTTAAGCATATATAGCCAAATACTTAACTATTTTAGTTGTTCACTGCACTGAAATGGTATCAGAATTGTATTTAAATATGTCATTTGATTGGTTGTAATTTTCATCACAGGACAGAAAGACTAAACAAGAAGTAAATGACCTGCAGATTCACTAAACACAAACCTGCTAAACTGCAGATGAAAATCACTTTTATAATAAACTAGATCAAAACTAAACTTGACTATATAATGTATTTTGTGAAGAGATAGGCTATATGTAGTCGTTTAATAGCTGTCTAATTGATGACTAGTCTATTCTTGGGCTATGGTTAGACGTCTATTAGACGTATAAATATAGTCATTCAATAGCTGTCTGATTGTCTACTCTTGGGCTATGGTTAGACGTCTATTAGACGTATATATGTAGTCATTCAATAGCTGTCTGATTGTCTATTCTTGGGCTATGGTTAGACGTCTATTAGACGTATATATGTAGTCATTCAATAGCTGTCTATTCTTGGGCTATGTTTAGACGTCTATTAGATTTTTACTGACAGCCCAAAATTAGCCTCGTTTTAGCCTAGACGTCGGGGCTGTGTTTTGACGGCTATTAGACGTCTATTAGACGCAAAATTGCTTGCTGGGATGTATATATATATGTTTTGTTGGAAAATATATCACTTGTAGTCAGGGTCAAAAGTTCAGTTGAGTTCTCAAAATAAAAGTTATCAAAAGAGCAGGTCAAAGTTCAGTTCTGTAAGTTAACAAACCAATTTGATATAAATTATAAATTTGACTTGAAATAATATTATGATGAATAAGTAAAACTAAGCCGGACTCGAGGTAAGATTTCATTTAAACCTCAGTGACTAAATACACATTAGGAGCAAATATAGGCTTAGATGTTTCTTATAAGTTCTTTGATCATTCAATAACATTTCTATTCTTGAAAACGAAGAGGGAAGAACAATGGCAGAATCTTCACCAACATCAACACAAGCAAGAAAAACCAGGAGACGGAGTATTGAGGATACACCTCCATGTAAGTCAATAAACAAAAAATAAAAACAAGAAGAATGAATTAGTGCATGAATAACTTTCACTCTTCTCATATAATATTTAATATGTAGTTCAGGAGTGTACAGCGGCAGATAAAATCATTTCAAATCAAGATTTCAAATCAATATTGCTCCTTCGTGTATTTATTTATTTGGTACAGTAAGTGTTCGTGTAATGAGCTTCACATTAGGGTTCTGATCAGCTTGTCTGGGTTCATTTAGCAGTAATGACCAGCTGACTGTACATGATCTCTAATATATTTGAGTTTCCTCAAAGACGTCACTCTTTGTCTGTAGACATTCTTTACATTCAACCAACTTCATGAGGTGCATCATGGGATTCTTTATAAACAGTATTAAATGAGCCCATTTATAATAATAAGGCTAATAATAATAATTATTATTGTTATTTAAGTCCTTCAAGCAAAAGCCATTAAATCAAAAAGTCAAATGTGTTTCCAAACTTAAGACTATTAGTGAAGGTGATTTATCTTCATCATTTCTCTCTCCAGCGATGTCTTCCTCCAGCGGTCCACTGACTGAGGAGCTTCAGTGCTCTATATGTCTGGACGTGTTCACTGATCCAGTCAGCACTCCATGTGGACACAACTTCTGCAAGACCTGTCTGAATAAGTGCTGGGACAACAGCCAGACCTGCAACTGTCCATATTGTAAAGAAACATTCAAGCACAGACCTGATCTCAAGATTAACACCACACTCCGAGAGCTCGTAGATCACTATAATAAGAAAAGTCCTGAGAAAAAAGCTGAAGTTCTGTGTGACGTCTGTGAGGAAAGAAAGCTGAAAGCCCTGAAGTCGTGTCTGGTGTGTCAGAGCTCTTACTGTGAAACTCACCTGGAGCCTCATTCGAGAGTGGCAGGTTTAAAGAAACACAAACTGATCAATCCTGTGAGTAATCTGGAGGACTATATATGTCAGAAACATGAGAGACCTCTGGAGCTGTTCTGTCGAGATGATCAGACATGTGTGTGTCTGTCCTGCACTGACGGAGATCACAAGAACCACAACACTGTTTCTTTAGAAGAGGAGAGTGAAGAGAAGAAGGTAGAAGTTACTGACAAACTGATTTTAAATGGCTCTTATCACGAGGAATCACATGTTCTTTAATATAAATGAATCAGTCATGAAACATATTGTGTGTTGTTCTCTGTCTATAGACTCAACTGATGAAGACACAGAAAGACACACAGCAGATGATCCAGGACAGAATCAAGAAGATTCAAGACGTCAAACACTCAGCAGAAGTCAGAAAAGTGAGTTTAAAATAATTAAATAAATTTTAATATCTATCATTGTTTATTGAATTGTTGTATAAAAGCAATTTCACACTCACAGTCACACTGCTGGTCTGAATATCAACACATCTGTGATTCCCTGATCACTTAGTAAAGTGTTCTGTCGGATAACATCTCCAAAATGTTAAATACCTTTTGACTAGTAACCAAAAGTTCAAATCATAGTCTCTGCTGCACCAATTTAACTGATTTAAATACTAGTGTAGAACATTGCATAGAAACCGTGTCTATTCCTCGTTTAGTGAGATCAAATAATAAATCTACTGCAGGATCTAGGAAAAATCTAATTGTTATTAAAACAGAAAATGTTGCTATTAGTAATCAAAAACAATTTTTAAAGCTAGGTCTTCTAGACATTAGATCACTCACACCTAAGGCAGTTATTGTAAATGAAATGGTCACAGATAATAGCTTCGATGTACTTTGCCTTACTGAAACCTGGCTTAAACCAAATGATTATTTCGGTTTAAATGAGTCTACTCCATCAGGATACTCCTATAAGCATGAGCCTCGTCTGATTGGTCGTGGCGGCGGTGTTGCAACAATCTATAGAGATATTCTTAATGTTACTCAGAAAACGGGTTATACGTTTATTTCGTTTGAAGTACTTGTACTAAATGTTACGCTCTTAGATGTTAGAAAAACATCCCTATTATCTTTAGCCTTGGCTACCGTATATAGACCGCCTGGGACTTACGCTGATTTCCTAAAAGAGTTTGCAGACTTTCTCTCAGACCTATTAGTCAATGTCGATAAAGCATTAATTGTTGGAGATTTTAACATACACGTAGATAATCAAAATGATGCGTTAGGGGCTGCGTTTACAGATTTATTAAACTCCTTTGGGGTCAAGCAAAACGTTACCGGACCAACTCATCGTTTTAATCATACACTCGATTTAATTATATCACATGGAACCGATCCAACCGATATAGATATCATTCCACAAAGTGATGATGTCACTGACCACATGGTAACTTGCATATTACGTACTCCTGTAATATATCATGCTGCGCCGCGTTATAGATCAGGCAGAACAATCCTTCCATCCACCATAGATAATTTTTCAAATAGCTTATCTGATCTGTCTCAGCTGCTCAGTGAACCCAAACAAACAGATGAACTAGAGGAACTAACTAGCACTATGAGCACCATTCTCTCTGGAAAATTGGATATTGTTGCACACATTAGATTAAAAAAGGTCAGAGAGAAAAGTAAAGCACCATGGTACAACAATACTACGCATGTTTTAAAGAGAGAAACCCGTAATTTAGAGCGTAAATGGAAACAAACTAATTTAGAGGTCTTTAGAATCGCGTGGAAAGACAGTATGTCACGTTATGAAAAGGCCCTAAAAGCGGCCAGGGCTGAGCACCTCCGCAAACTAATAGAAAATAACCAAAACAACCCTAGGTTTTTATTTAACACCGTGGCTAGACTAACAAATAAACAGATGTCACCTGAACAAAATATTCCGTTACAGTTTAGTAGTAATGATTTCATGAAGTTTTTCACTGAGAAAATAGAAAACATCAGAACCACAATTGTAAACGTTCAATCCTCAATCGCGCCTTATAATTCAGCCTCAATTATCACCCCGCAAGAACAATTACAGTGCTTTACAACTATAGAACAAATAGAGTTAAATAAACTTATCACTTCATCTAAAACAACAACATGTTCATTAGATCCTATACCTACTAAACTACTGAAAGAAGTGTTACCTGTAGTGGAAGAGCCTCTCCTCAATATTATTAACTCATCTTTATCTTTAGGTCATGTTCCAAGAACATTTAAACTGGCAGTTATAAAACCTCTCATTAAGAAACCACAATTAGATCATAATAACTTAGCAAATTATAGACCCATTTCAAATCTTCCTTTTATGTCTAAAATACTAGAAAAAGTTGTGTCCGCTCAACTGGGCTCTTTCCTGCAAGAAAATGATATCTATGAAAAGTTTCAGTCTGGATTCAGGCCGCATCATAGCACTGAAACTGCGCTCGTTAAAATCACAAATGATTTACTCTTAGCTTCTGACCAAGGCTGTATCTCAATACTAGTTTTACTTGATCTTAGTGCTGCGTTCGATACTATAGATCACACAATACTCTTAGATCGACTACAAAATTATACTGGTGATCAAGGACAAGCATTAAGCTGGTTCAGATCATACCTATCTGACCGCTACCATTTTGTTTATTTAAATGGAGAAAAATCGATCATAACTCCAGTAAACTATGGAGTGCTGCAGGGATCTGTGTTAGGCCCTCTGTTATTCTCAATATATATGATGCCACTTGGAAATATTATAAGGAAACATGGAATTAGTTTCCATTGTTATGCTGATGACACTCAAATATATATTTCATCACGGCCGGATGAAAACGCTAAATTATCCAAATTGACAGAGTGTGTTAAAGATATAAAAGATTGGATGACGCGCAATTTTCTTTTATTAAATCCAGACAAAACAGAGGTATTACTTATCGGTTCAAAAAACCGCCCACAAAACCTCTCGCAATACAACTTTAATATAGTAGGATGTCCTGTTACTTTATCCGCTACAGTAAAAGACCTGGGTGTTATACTAGATTGCAACCTGTCTTTCAAAAATCATATTTCATATGTTACAAGAACAGCCTTTTTCCACCTTAGAAACATTGCTAAGCTACGTAATATGCTATCTGTTTCTGATGCAGAAAAGTTAGTTCATGCATTCATGACCTCGAGACTAGATTACTGTAATGCTTTATTAGCCGGTTGTCCTGCATCCTCAATTAACAAGCTACAGTTAGTCCAAAATGCAGCCGCTAGAGTTCTTACTAGATCAAGAAAATATGATCATATAACACCGATTTTAACATCACTACATTGGTTACCTATAAAGTCCTGTATTAATTACAAGGTATTGCTACTGACTTATAAAGCCCTAAATGGCTTAGCTCCAGTCTATTTAACGGATCTTCTATCGCCCTATAATCCATCGCGCTCTTTAAGATCACTAAATTCAAGGCTTACATTTAAATCCGGTCTCTAGTTCATAAATGCCAGAGGAGAACTGGCCCCCGACTGAGCCTGGGTTCTTCCAAGGTTTTTTTTTCTCCATTGGGTCACCTGATGGAGTTTTAGGACACCATTAGGTCACTTGATGGAGTTTTTCGGTTCCTTGCCACTGTTGCCTTTGGCTTGCTCAGTTGGGGATATTTTGGGAATAGTAATTTATTTTTATCAATCAATAAATTCCACTAGAAACAAACCTTGTTGTATTATTTTAATTTAATACTGTGAAGCTGCTTTGATACAATTTGTATTGTGAAAAGCGCTATACAAATATACTTGACTTGACTTAAAGTCACAACAGCTGCGCCTTGCATGGCTGACACCGCCGTCGGTGTATGAATGAGTGAGTGACTGGGTGAATGTGAGGCTATGTAAAGCACTTTGGTGGCCATAGGTCTGTGAAAGCGCTATATAAATGCAGTCCATTTAAAGTAATAACACATCTCTCCTCAACAACACACATGATTTGAGGAATCATTCAGTGCAAACGGTGCAGAATGAGGGATTTTGAAAACCGCCTAAAAACACTGAAGATGAGAAATAATAACACTGATTCTTCTCTTAACAAACGCCACTAATAATGTGTTGATTGTCCTGGTTGAGCAGAGAAACACAGAGAAGGAGAAAGCAGCCCGTGTGGAGCTCTTCACTGATCTCATCCGCTCCATTGAGAGATGTCAGACTGAACTGCTGGAGATGATGGAGGAGCAGCAGAAAGCAGCAGAGAAACAGGAGGAAGAGCTCATTGAAGAGCTGGAGCAGGAGATCACTGAGCTAAAGATGAGAAACACTGAGCTGGAGCAGCTCTCACACACTGAAGATCACCTCCACCTCCTACAGGTCAGTCAACATCTCTCTGATCAATGATAATGCAGTATATGACACCATAACACTCCCCATGCTGAAGGATTTCTCCTCTCTCCTGCTGTAGATTTACTCATCCCTGTGCAGCTCTAGAAACACCAGGAACTGGTCTGAGATCAGTGTGAAGACTGATGAGAGTCTGGAGACTCTGAGGAGAGCTCTGACTAAACTGCAGGACTCTCTACAGGAGAAACTCACGCTACCTGGTACAGCAATATCAAATACACCGTACAGATACATATATTTATCATCTTTTAATATCAGTAATGAAGAATGAGTCTGTTAAAGCTGAAATAAGAGAAGTGTGTGATCATGTGTTTGTGTCTCATTATCATCACAGTTCTTCTTGAAGAGAGCAGGTCATATTCATCTCTAATTTCAGGAAACATGCAGTAAATTCATCTTGTACTAGAAGCTTCATCACTGTAACCAGAACCTTGAGGCTTTAGTAAATCTGTGAACACTTTTAGATGAGAAACAACAGAAAGAAACATTCATTTTCTGCCATTTTCAGTCTTTTCAGCTGTTTCATCTAAATGTTGTGATTATGTGTCAGATTAAATCAGTTTAGCAGAAGAAAATCAAATCATAGACATCATGAATTTAAGATGCAGATTTGTTCATTTTTAGAGGAATATTTCTGACCTGTATCAAACAGCTTCGCAGTGCTGGGCTTCATTTTCACTTTCTCTAAGGTTATTTTTATAGTGTTGTCTTTGCTGAATAACCACAACACTAATACACTCCAAAACTGAGATGAATAACATTAGCCATAACAATATCTAAAATAAAAATGTCATAAAATGTTCACAAAACATTCCCAAAGATGCTCTAAAAAGGAGGAATATTTCGAGCTCAAACACAATAGGAGTTCAGGGATTCTCTAAATATCAGCAGAGAAACATTGATCAGATCAAACATGATGTTGTTCACAATTCTTGAAAATTCTCCTTAAATCTTGTCTATAATTCCACACATAAACATGTCAAAGATCTGATGGTGTTTTATTGTCATGTGTCTCTACAGAACTGAAGAGGAGACAGCAGTATGCAGGTACAGTGTGCTGTCTGCACTACACTAGATTACATTCAGATACTCACAGCTTCATCACTGACCGACAGTATGATTAAACACTGATTACATATTACACACATCATCACTAAATATCTGTATCAAGTTGTGATTTATATTCTCTGTTTTCTCAGTGGATGTGACTCTGGATCCTGATACAGCTCATCCTGCTCTCATCCTGTCTGATGATGGAAAACAAGTGAGATGTGGAGACATTGAGCAGAAACTCCCAGATAAACCAGAGAGATTTGATGAATGTGTAAATGTCCTGGGAAAGGAGGGATTCTCCTCAGGGAGATTTTATTTTGAGGTGCAGGTGAAGGGAAAGACTGAATGGGATTTAGGAGTGGCCAGAGAATCCATTAACAGGAAGGGAAAGATCACACTGACTCCCAGTAATGGATACTGGACTGTGTGGCTGAGGAATGGGAATGAATATAAAGCCTGTGAGGATCCTCGTGTCTCCCTGTGTGTGAGAGTGAAGCCGCAGCGGGTCGGTGTGTTTGTGGATTATGAGGAGGGTCTGGTCTCCTTTTATGATGTGGAGTCCAGCTCTCATCTCTACTCTTTCACTGATCAGTCTTTCACTGGGAAACTCTTTCCATATTTTGGCCCGTGCCTTAATTATGGAGGTAAAAACTCAACTCCACTGATCATCACACCTGTCAAACACAATAAATGAATTTACAGCCCTAATATGAAATACACAATGAAAATGATTTCTATAATTAAAAATCTAATCATGTTTTGCTATTTTTTCATTATTTGTTTTTCATTGTTAAAATCTATAATTCTAGCTATAATTGCAAATTAAAAATATAATGCTTGTTTAACAATTTTATTTTCAATTTTTCATAATTATTCATGACGTTGTTTTCTCCCATCTCAACCTGACAAAGTGAAAGTGTCTGTATTTTTGTTTTTACGTCAAAATCAACCATGTTATGATAATATTAATAAATTATCAAAGCTGTGTCTAATTGCTGTGATAAAAGCTGTGATAATACTGTGGTAAATCAGATGGTAATACCTCAATATATATCAGAACTGTATGATTACCATATTCATACACTATGGATCTTCAAAGTATACATAAAAAACACCATGATATTATGATCATGGTAATAACAAAAAATTTAAAAAGGAGGAGAAGAAAACATTGTAGGTCTATTACCAAGTTACCATGTCTAATGTTTAACCATAACAATAGAATAGAATAATAGACAAATTTCAACACACATCAGATTTATTTAAATGCTCATTTTTTATTGATACAGTTATATACATCTTCAAATAAAATATAGGACTGTTTAATATCTGATGGTGCTGATATGAAGTAATAAAATAAGGTCATCGTTTTGAGGAAAAGGAATATAGAAAGCAAGTCACATATTCTGGTCTTTTCACATTGTTCTGTGTCCTGAGAGAAAGAGTAGAAAACTTTATCTCTTTAAAGTAAACCAGTCACAGTAAAGAAACTCATAAATGATGACAGAATTATTATTTCTGTGTGAACTATCACTTTAAGATTCTCTGAGGCCTCTGTGCTACAGCATTACTGTAGATAATGTTCACTAGGTGGCGCTATATAGTTTTAATTTAATTTGTTTAGTCATTTTGTTTTATTTAGTTTACTTGGTTAAAATGTGTTATTTGTGAGTGCTATGTCTGGTCTATATCTTTAGTCGTAATGATGATTAATAATGATGCCTGCACCACTCATTAATGGATGAATATATTGGATCCACATTTTAATGCTCTGTTTGTGTATTGAGTGTGTGTTGCAGTATTTAACACATGATGGATTGAGTGATTGATAAGTTCTGATGGTTTTAACAGAGACGGCAGGACAAATGTTCTGTCCACTGAGGTTTAGGACACTAGATGAAACCAAAGACCCCAGAGAACGGCTTTAATGGGACCCGGAGTCTCTCCTGGGACAAAGACACAATTTTCATATTTCCATAAACAGAGTCGACTGCATCTAACGGAAGAGTCATGAGAATTTCTTAAACCAATGGCTGCAGATTATGTTTATAAAGGGGTTTGGAAAGATTATTTCTGCTTTGTGATGTTTTTAATCCTCATATTTTATGTAAAGTAGGTCTATTTGTACTTCAAATGTATATGGCTGTCATTAACAAAATGTCAAACCAATAAGCTGCATTATCATTAAACTTCATTATCACAGACCTTAGCTTTTAAGGAACTCAGTGTCTCCATCAGTCCATCTTTTCCACTGGATGTGTGTGTGTCTGATCACAGTGATTGTGTCGTTCTTCAAGTATTGGCCTGTTGGATTCAGCAAATCCACACTAAAGTTCCTGAACTTCCTGATCTTTGAGCTTCAACATCCTGCAGTGAGAAACCTGGAATTCTGCCATCAGTCATTACCAATTACATGTTCCATCCTCATCTTTTAGTTTTACATGCCTTTATTTAAGGTAAAAAAATAAAATAAAATAAACTGTCAGAAATTTGGCATCTGGTAAAAACGAGTAAATTAAAATTACAATTTAAAACCTTCACATGAAGGGTTTATTCATGATTAGAGATGTTAGGGTTGAGTTATATAGGCTATGCAGGATTTCCATAACCTTATATTCTTATATTAAACTGCATGTTTTATCAGACATTTTGTCTCAGAAATGTATATGTACATGTATAGTTAAAAAAAATAGAAAACATAATTTTACTGAACCTCAAATATTTGAAAGTTGTTGTTTATTATGTAACAAACATTTTATGAAAGGAAACACAGGAGCAGTTTTACTGAAGCCATTCATATGTAAAAATACATCAAACATTTAAAAACAAAGTTAAAAGTATTCTTTTGAAAGCAACACAAATAGGAAGCCATCTGTTAAATCATAATTAATATGTGAATATTTCATGTGAGACTTATTAAAAATGAATGGATAAAACACTAATTCATGTGCATTAAAATAGTGCACTGTAAAATTCACTGTTTAATACAAACAACATTTTCTGTCCACATTCTAATGCATCATTACATGATTCAATCCTGTCTCGCTGAACACACACCTCACATATTAACACTCAGTGTGTGTTTTGTTCAGATGTAAGTTTCATTGAGGAATGTTGCTGTTGGAGGGAATTTAAAGGCCTGATGTTAATGCAAACACATGGAAAATTACTCAAACGTAAAATCAAAACTGAGTCACTTTGGCACGAAACACGTTCGCTTCAAATGATTTGAGTTTATCATTTAAACTGTGAAATACATTTACACAATCTAATGTGTTGTTCTAGTTTAGAGATTTTTAACATACAGATTTGGGAGAATGTAACACCTAAATGTATATCATGTATATCATACATGAAGGAATATTCCGTATTGATGTTTCACATGTTTTACCCGTATTTTGAGTTATGCATTGTGTTGTGTTGTGATGGTTAACAGAAAAGTCTGTAAACTTAACTGTAAACAGAACTTTTCTGTTTTTTTATGGATTTTTTTAGTGTTGTTCTGCTAAAGATGATTTATTCAATGTTGTTTCAGACTTATATTGCTTACTTCTGTGCAACAAAAGAAGATCTTCTAGACATAATGAAAGTGAATGGGGACTGGGGCTGTTGAGCTTTTTATAAATGACAAAAAAACCCAACATGGTTTATGCAACTTGTATGTTATGTTTAAGTCATGTTTTGCTTGACTACTTTTGTCATTTTTTATGTGTGGAGCTTGACAGCCCCAGTCTCCATTCACTTTCATTAAATGAAAAAGAGCAACATGGACATTCTGCGTAATATCTTCTTTTGTTTTCCATAGAAGAAGTCATTGGGGTTTGGACCGACATGAGGATGAGAAAATCTAAATAAATTGATGTACTATATATATATATATATATAGGCTATATAAACTTTTTAAATGGACATTTTTTGGGGATATGTGCTTTTTTTTATGTCATATTCGACACAATTTTATGGCTAATAGTATGATTAGTGAGAATATGAAGCTCATATAGTTGTTGGAAAAAAAACTTTTATTCAAAGGTCCAAACTGAGGAAAAACATGCAATTTGTTGTTGCTGATATTTATATGCCCCATAAATTGATGAAATTCTGATTGTTTATAATGTAAATCATTGAGATCTTTATAACAGTATAGCGGACTGCATGAAATGCATGTAAAAATCAGTTGTCACTCAATATCTCCCAGTAATGTCTTAGTTAGATGATATTTAAATGCTTAGTTTTATGATCAAATCTCTGTAGTTTTTATTGTGGGAGGCAAAACGTATAATGCAATACAATGATGACTGAGAGATGAACAAATAAATGTAACAAATAAAAGTCGCTTCAGTCCAGTTTATCTTGAAATATTAATAACAATATAAACGTTATTCTTACATTTACTTTAAAAAATCAAGATTTCACAGCAAAAAGACACGAGAATCACGACCTGAAGGGGGACGTTACAGTTAAATTTACACTAAAAGGCCTTTTACTTGCTAAAATGTATAAACTATCACTCATACAATAGATGATGTAGTAGATTGTGTACAAGTTTTCAGCAAAGTTTTGATAATGTTTTAGAAATGTGCGTATCAAATATGATACACTAAGGTTAAAACATATAAACAGTGAGATATTTGATATTGATATTTGAGTTAGATATTATATTCTCATAGGTCATGACCCGGTGGATGAGAGACTCTTGAGTCCCGATGAACAAGCAGAACTTTATTCACACACACTCAACAGCCTCCAAACACACGACCCTGTTTATGTGCCAACTGTCTCTTGTTTCTGACAGTGTTTCTGTTATCAGCTGAAGGAACTGCTAATGAAGAGCGCTCTTGTTATAAGGACACATTAACACACACTGACCTGTGATGGGTTTGTCGCAGGCGGCACATGTTTGGGCGTACAGGTTACTGAAGCACTTCACACAGAACGGATCTTCACCCTGCGTTGTGAAAGGCTGTCCGGCCAGCTGGACTTTACAACCCGAACACAAGAAACATTCTTTATGCCAGAGCTCGTCTCTGTACGTAACGCCACCCTGAACCAAGATCTGGAAGAGACGAGACCAAACACACTGTCATTCACTGCGTACAACTTAACGAGTTTAGCAGTGGAAAAAAAGCAAAAAATACTCAGTTTTAGATTAATCTTCAGATGTGTGTAGTTTACACTCTTAAAAGTAAAGTTTCCAAAGGGGGTTTTCACAGTTTCATATGTGACCCTGGATCACAAAACCAGTCTCGCACGGGTATATTTGTGGCAATAGCCAACAATACATGGTATAGGTCAAAATTGTCCATTTTTCTTTTATGCCAAAAATCATTAGGATATTACGTAAAGATCAACACCATGAAGATATTTCGTAAATTTCCTAGCGTAAATATATCAAACATTTATTTGTGTGAGTGAATGCAGCACAATCGTGAACATAAATGAATACATCTCAATTCTGAAAAATTGACCCATGTGACTGGTTTTGAGGTCAAGGGTCAAGAGCAGATTCTTCGGCCTGCAGGAAAAACCCTGCATTAATGCCTTCTTGGACTTAAACTCCAGTATCAAATTTTGATGAACACCACTAAAAGGTGATCCACTTTTTTGAGTCTGAAAAAACTGAGTTTGCTCAAACGAAGCCCAAACTGACCCGAGTAGCCACTGAAACCGGTTTCGCTCAACAGGCTTCGGTCGTTCTGGAGACCCTGAGATGACGTTCTCTCTTCTGCTGGAGCCATTATAGTTCATCTGGCCTAGAGATTATAAAATACAATACATTAGACAACTTTAGCATTAAGCTAAGCTCATACTGACTTCGTAATTATTCAGTTTTGTGTTTCATAATTCATAAGCTTTTATGGCACTGAATACTCACTAAGTATACTTAAAAAATATAGCTACTTGAACTTTACTTATACTTATTTTTTGTAAGGGGTGTTTATTTCTTTTTATAATTTGTCCGTGTCTAATTTATATATTCCATGTAACAGAGGTTTCTTAATGTAAAAGTCTTGATGCCATCATATAAGTCTGTCTTTAAGTTATGTACTGCATGTGTTCTCATTATTTATTTATTTATTGTTTTAATGTCGTTTTTCCATAACTTACAGAGCGAACCTTTGCTCCAGTCGATTTTTGCGTCATTGTAGGAGGAAGTGTAAAAGGTAAATAATGGATTTCTCCCGTCTCAGGGGAAAATGAGAGAGTGTTGCACGACCATTCAATAGTATGACTGGGTTTCTAACAATGCAAAGCTTAATGCAAATGGGTGAAGTGTCCCTTTAACAGAGCAGCCATCAAGTGTTAGACAGTATTCTAGGTTATTACGTGAGGAAGTTTTTTGTCCAATAATTAGAATCTCTGTTTTTTCAGAATTTAGAAGTAGGAAATTACGAGTCATCCAATTTTTTATATCAGCTATGCATTCTGTTAATTTAGTGAATTGGTAGTTTTCGTTAGGTTTTGAAGAAATATAGAGCTGAGTATCGTCGGCATAACAGTGGAAGCTAATTCCATGTTTCCTAATGATATCTCCTAATGGTAGCATGTACAGAGTGAACAGCAGCGGTCCTAGTACTGAGCCTTGTGGTACACCATACTGAACTTGTGATCGATGAGACATCTCTTCATTTACTGCTACAAATTGATAACGGTCAGATAAGTATGATTTAAACCATGCTAGTGCAATTCCACTAATGCCAACATAGTTTTCTAGTCTATTTAAAAAAATGTTGTGGTCAATGGTGTCAAACGCAGCACTAAGATCGAGTAACACTAATAGAGAGATACAACCACGATCGGATGATAAGAGCAAATCATTTGTGACTCTAACGAGAGCTGTCTCAGTACTATGGTACGGTCTAAATCCTGACTGGAAATCCTCGCAGATATCATTTCTTTCTAAAAAGGAACATAGTTGTGAGGATATTGCCTTTTCTAATATCTTTGACAGAAAAGGTAGATTCGAGATCGGCCTGTAATTGACTAATTCTGTAGGATCAAGTTGCGTTTTTTAACAAGCGGTTTAATCATAGCCAGCTTAAAGTTTTTTGGTACGTATCCTAATGATAAAGACGAATTAATGATATTAAGAAGAGGATCTATGACCTCTGGAAGCATCTCTTTCAGTAGCTTAGTCGGTATAGGGTCTAACATACATGTTGTAGGTTTAGATGATTTAACCAGTTTAGTAAATTCTTCCTCTCCTATAGCAACGAATGAATCAAATTTTTCCTCAGGGAGACTACAATGCACTGCCTGATGCGATACTGTAGTAGACGGTTGCATAGTTATAATTTTGTCCCTGATATTATCAATCTTATAAGTGAAGAAGTTCATAAAGTCATTACTGCTGTGCTGCTTGGAAACTTCTGTGTTTGAAGCTTTCTTTTTTGTTAGTTTAGCCACTGTTTCAAATAAAAACCTAGGATTATGTTTATTTTCTTCTAATAGGGTTGAAAAATAAGCAGATCTAGCAGCTTTTAAAGCCTCTCTGTATGCAATCGAGCTCTCTTTCCATGAAATGCGAAATACCTCTAGTTTTGATTTCTTCCAGTTGCGCTCCATTTTTCTGGCTGCTCTCTTAAGGGCCCGAGTGTGCTCGTTGTACCACGGCGTTGGATTATTTTCTTTAATCTTCTTTAAGCGCAAAGGAGCAACTGTGTCTAAAGTGCTGGAAAAGAGAGAGTTAAAAGTTTCTGTTGCAATATCAAGTTCTTCTAAGCTATCCGGGATGCTAAGATGATGAAACTGATCAGGAAGATTATTAATAAAGCAATCTTTAGTAGCAGAAGTGATAGGTCTCACATATTTGAAACACGGAGTCAGCTTTGCAGCCTTGGCTAAATGTAATTTACACGAGACTAGATAATGATCTGAGATGTCATCGCTCTGCTGCAGAATTTCAACGGCATCAACATCTATTCCGTGTGATAATATTAGATCTAGAGTATGATTACGACGATGAGTAGGTCCTGACACGTGTTGTCTAATTCCAATAGAGTTTACAATGTCTTTAAATGCCAAACCCAATGCATCTTTTTCATTATTGATGTGTATATTAAAATCACCAACAATTAGTACTTTATCTGCAGCCAATACTAACTCTGATAGAAAGTCCGCAAATTCTTTGATAAAGTCTGTATGGTGCCCTGGTGGCCTGTATAGAGATCGCTAAGACATGTGACCAAATGGGCGGCAACCTCTTCAGAACGCAAAGAATTATGGGTATGTTTGGCCAGGCTGGCATAGCAGGCAAGTGTTCTGGCATGAAAATAATGAAAAATTAGCGTGAAAAACAGAATATAATCCTACAAAATGCAGGCATCTTGAACACTGCGTTCTTCCCTCCATGCAATGAAGTTTGGCGCCTTATGTTTGTGCCGCGGATTCCCAAAATGCTTTGCGTTCACCACTGGGAATACGTCATGATGACGTCACATTAGCAATCCTTATACAGTAGCCAGCACAAATCTCAAACGTGATTTATCATTTATACTATATATTTTTACATTAAGTACTAACACTTCAAAAGAATTATATTTAAAACTTGATTTCTTAGTGGTTTTGAAAATATTACTATAAATTACAGCAACACCACCCCCTTTGCGTTTCAGACGAGGTTCATGTTTATAACAGTAATCTTGCGGGGTGGACTCATTTAAAGTAATGTAATCGTTTGGTTTTAGCCAGGTTTCTGTCAAACACAGCACATCTAGGTTATTATCTGAAATCATATCATTAACAATGAGTGCTTTTGAAGTAAGCGATCGAATATTCAGCAACCCAAGCTTTAGCATTTGCTCATCTGTATTATAGCTGTTTTTTATTTGTTGAACATCAATTAAATTTTTAACCTTAGATGGGTTTAAACGTTTTTGGGATTTCCAAATTCGGGGAACAGACACTGTCTCTATATGATGATATCTAGGTGAAAGAGGCTCTATGTGATGGGATTTATCTGACCTGGGTGACGCGAGGCCGCTAGCAGACGGTCGGTTTAGCCAGTCTGTCTGCTTCCTGACCTGGTGCCCAATTTGTCACTACCAGTGCCCGACTAATGACAGTCTGACTCAGTGCCTGAAGAAGGTCAAGGAGGAACATGGTAAGACCCTCACACACACAGCCTGCAGGGGGCAGAACACACACACACACACACACATCAGCATATGATGGAGAACTCATGCATTTCACAAAACACTTATTCATAATGGACCATTACAAATAGATTCTCTCTAGGATTAATATGATAATAAAAGTAGCGCATAAGGTTTATGTATTTTATTCATCATTCAGGATCCTGTTTTTGGATGCATGATATTTCACTGGTAATTTTGTATGTGTTACTATGGCTAATACCATGGTATTTTTTAGTACCCTGGAGTACCATATAAACTTTTTTGTTTGTTTAATCCAGTTTTACTTAATTTATGTATTGTATTAAATATTTATAATTTATAAATGACTTTTTATTTTATTTATTTTTTATTTTATTTAGAGATTTTTAGTATAGTTATGCATTGAATTATGTATTGTAGTTAGTCATTCAGAATACTCCTTTTATATAAAGTAAATATGATTTTGGTGTCTACATAACATATATGATATGTTAATCATAAATGATTTCATCATTCCTATACCGGACACTGAATCTATAACCTTAATTTATAAAGTGACGTCCTTTACTGTTGTTTCCTTTATTATCGAGTACGCTCTTCATTTGAGTCTCACTTCCCCCCCGTTAGGGAACTGCTACATCAGTCTGGAGGTTAAAGGATATGACTTCACTCTGATGGTGAGGTCAGAGGCCGAAATCCCCACCGACCTGAAGATGACGAAAGACAACATCACCGAGCTGAGCAAAGCCACCAAAGCCATCATATCCGTGGCCACTAAACTCCAAGAGATGATCGACTGGCTTCTGAAGAAGGAGGACTCCATGACCACACAGCTGGAATCTACAGATCACAGTCACCAAGACAAGACAAGGCTGCTGGACAACCTGAAGGAAAACCTCCGAGAGGCACGGAGAGCGAAAGAAACGAGTCCGAAGTACAGGAAGGAGGCCGGGAATCTTCTCAACGAGGCCGCTGTGCTGTCCGGGATCACACCGTGAAATATAGGAAGTATTCTTGTGTACAATATGAAGAAACGGACACAATATGTGACCCTGGATCACAAAACCAGTCTCGCACGGGTAAATTTGTGGAAATAGCCAACACATTGTATGGGTCAAAATTATCCAATTTTCTTTTATGCCAAAAATCATTAGGATATTAAATAAAGATCAACACCATGAAGATATTTTGTGAATTTCCTAGCGTAAATATATAAAACATTTATTTGTGTGAGTGAATGCAGCACAATCGTGAACATAAATGAACAACTTTAAAGGAGATTTTCTCAATGTTTCGATTTTTTTGCACTCTCAGATTCCAGATTTGCAATAGTTGTATCTCGGCCAAATATTGTCCTATCATAACAAACCATACATCAATGGAACGCTTGTTTATGCAGATTTCATGTGATGTATAAATCTCAATTCTGAAAAATTGACCCATGTGACTGGTTTTGTGGTCCAGGGTCACATACTGTATATGGTCGGAGGCTTTTGTAAATATTTCAATGTACTTGTACATTAAGCAGCTGGTGCAACCGGCTCCATATAAAAAATAAAAAACTAATTGTAATCTATATTGACCACTAAAGCTTACAAATTATTTAACCTGATCAGAGCGGTGAAATGAAATTCTTATTTTGAAACCCTGAGATGTGTTTTCATGGAAGAACCTCATGAATGTAGGAAGATCCTCTTCTGGCTTCACTGCTGTACATGAGCACAGATTCTTCGGCCTGCAGGAAAAACCCTGCGTTAATGCCTTCTTGGACTTAAACTCCAGTATCAAATTTTGATGAACACCACTAAAAGGTGATCCACTTTTTTGAGTGTGAAAAAACTGAGTTTGCTCAAACGAAGCCCAAACTGACCCGAGTAGCCACTGAAACCGGTTTCGCTCAACAGGCTTCGGTCGTTCTGGAGACCCTGAGATGACGTTCTCTCTTCTGCTGGAGCCATTATAGTTCATCTGGCCTAGAGATTATAAAATACAACACATTAGAAAACTTTAGCATTAAGCTTAGCTTAAGCTGACTTCGTAATTATTCAGTTTTGTGTTTCATAATTCATAAGCTTTAATGGCACTGAATTTTAAAGCAGTTTATCTGCATCACTTCAAAAAATTATTAAAACGTTTATTAAAGGAAAATTAGTTATTTTGAAAAATGTTTTTCTTTAGTCCACACAATGAAAGTCAAATGTTATTTTGCACCCCATTGACTTCATTGCAAGGACAAAAGAATAATTCAGTTCTGTAGAAAAACAGAAAGTCATACAGGTTTGAAACAACATGAGGGTGTAATTTTTAGGTGAACTACTTTAAATAGTTTTAAACATTTTGAACTTGCTATTTAACTCTTTGTGTGCCGTTCCTGCGCAGAAACACCATAAAAACACATTTAAAACTACCAGTGCAAATACAGCTGCAGTTACTGCCAAATCATGCCTTCTAGATTCTTCACTGCTATTAGTGCGCTCTTCATCTGTAGGAAAACAACAACAGTCTTTTTACAAATTTTATAAATTAATAACAACATGCAAAGACCAAAAAAAAAAAAATCTCCAAATTTAATTTGAGAAAATCTGACTGAGCTGCAATCACAAATACAGGTAAAGAGGTCACAAATTAAAGTTAACTTCTGACAGGACATACTCTCATATTTACCCCATTTTATTATAAGTGTCTGTGTCAGACTGCTATGAGAGACGTGACACTCATAACTCTCTTCTTCATCTCTGTGAATCTCCACACTGATTCTCATCTGAAAGCTCTCGTCATCATTGGGTCTGACTCCAGTAGAGCTGAAGGGTTCAACGCTAGCGTTGTTCAATGTGATCTTCATCTCGATGTGTTTGGGGTAGAAGCCAGTGGCCAGACAGCTCAGATTCAGCTTGCTTCGGTCATGAGGAGCTTCAGAGGCAAACGTGTGAACATCTGGTGCATCTGCAATAAGAAACATCGTGAGTAAAGACCTTGTCCCTTAACCCCTCCGTTTTGCGCGTTCCCGTGAAGGGGTAGGGTTGTCTCGATTCTCTTTTGGTTGGAGGGGCAGCACTAGGGGTAGGGGGAAGGGCCAGATAGCCCTTGAAAGATTGGGCCTTATATACTGAGGGTTTAATTACATTATTTTAGTCAGTCGGGAACTAAAGTGGGCCGGTCTAAGGCATGAAACTCCAGGGCTGAAAATGAGTCCCAATCCGGCCCTGGCCAACGTGGAGATGCAAGTTTCCCAGGTGCTCTTAATGGCAGAATTCATCACATTAACTAACAAACAAAGTCAACGTACTGTTTGTCATCATTTTAGTCTATCAACATTAGATCTAACAATCCTCTTTTTGTCAAATGTTTACTTGAAAGTGTGCTACCACTTTCGAAGAAACACATTACACTTGATATAATATTTCATGTTATAGCTTTCAGATATTTTATGTGTGACCTAAACGTCCAGTTATTTTGAGGGCCACAGTAAGTCCACACTCATATTACAGGTCTGATCACTGATAAAACAGCTGAACTCAGCAGACTCACCGTCACATTTGGATCTTGTGCAGTTTGCCAGAGTATAAACCAGATGTATAAACCAGTCTTTAGATTCATCAGGTTCTTCAGTGTCTCTCCAGATCTCTGAACTCTGACGGTCTCTTTTCCAGGTTTGTTCTTCATTACTGTAGTGAGAGATCCGTCTGTCATCATACAGACCCACTGCACTGAACTCAGGACCGGAGGATCCAGCAGGTTTGGAGAGAGCGCTGTAAACATACTGGAGAAGATGTCTCTCTGGAGGAAAATAAAAGCAAGACAAATTATTCTGAAAAGATACTGACAAGCCACATTGATCACTAAGTTACATTGGGCTAAGTTCCCAACCACATTCCTGAAAAAAATATAGCACAGAAAGATAAAGTCGTATCAAACCCTAACGGAACTTCTCCTTCTTCGTTGGTGTTTTATGGCAGTAACAGAATGTTTATTTTACGGTCCAATCCAGTTTCTCGTAGAAAATTAAACAGAAATGTTCTACCTTTTTCGCTATCTGTACATACCATAGACTGTAAAAAAAAAAAAAAAAAAAAAAAAAAAAGTAGGCTACCGGTATGTACATCATGCATACACATACCCTGAAGTAACGTACGCAGACATGTTCGATGTTTTATCCACACGGACCGCTCTGACGTCACTGTAGTTCAGAGAGATTCAGAGAAAGTGAAACTAACTTGATCAACGACAATATGGACTCCTGAAACGATCAACCTCTTTAAACTACAGAATATTTAATGATCCGTTCAAAGAGTCTTGTGGACACATCTGATCCTCACAGGTGAGATAGAAATATAAGAGAGATTGTGCTGAACAGGTTTCTAATGGAAGTGATCTTTAGTTGGGGTTATGTCGAACTGGAATAAGTTGAACAGAACCAGGTTTAAGCATATCAAATACTCAACTATTTTAGTTGTTCACTGCACTGAAATGGTATCAGAATTGTATTTAAATATGTCATTTGATTGTTTTTAAAGCAAAGTTTGGTGTTTCTGTCATTTTGTCACATGGCAGAAAGACTAAAGAAGCAGGAAGTAAATGACCTGCAGATTCACTGAACACAAACCTGCTGAACTGCAGATGAAAATCACTTTTATAATAAACTAGATCAAAACTAAACTTGACTATAATGTATTTTGTGAAGAGATATGTATATATATATATGTTTTGTTGGAAAATATATCACTTGTAGTTAGGGTCAAAAGTTCTGTTGAGTTTTCAAAATAAAAGTTATCAAAAGAGCAGGTCAAAGTTCAGTTCTGTAAGTTAACAAACCAATTTGATATAAATTATAAATTTGACTTGAAATAATATTATGATGAATAAGTAAAAACTAAGCCGGACTCGAGGTAAGATTTCATTTAAACCTCAGTGACTAAATACACATTAGGAGCAAATATAGGCTTAGATGTTTCTTATAAGTTCTTTGATCATTCAATAACATTTCTATTCTTGAAAACGAAGAGGGAAGAACAATGGCAGAATCTTCACCAACATCAACACAAGCAAGAAAAACCAGGAGACGGAGTATTGAGCAAACACCTCCATGTAAGTCAATGAACAAAAAATAAAAAAACAAGAAGAATGAATTAGTGCATGAATAACTTTCACTCTTCTCATATAATATTTAATATGTAGTTCAGGAGTGTACAGCAGCAGATAATAAAATCATTTCAAATCAAGATTTCAAATCAATATTGCTCCTTCGTGTATTTATTTATTTGGTACAGTAAGTGTTCGTGTAATGAGCTTCACATTAGGGTTCTGATCAGCTTGTCTGGGTTCATTTAGCAGTAATGACCAGCTGACTGTACATGATCTCTAATATATTTGAGTTTCCTCAAAGACGTCACTCTTTGTCTCTAGACATTCTTTACATTCAACCAACTTCATGAGGTGCATCATGGGATTCTTTATAAACAGTATTAAATGAGCCCATTTATAATAATAAGGCTAATAATTATTATTATTATTATTATTGTTATTTAAGTCCTTCAAGCAAAAGCCATTAAATCAAAAAGTCAAATGTGTTTCCAAACTTTAGACTAGTAGTGAAGGTGATTTATCTTCATCATTTCTCTCTCCAGCGATGTCTTCCTCCAGCGGTCCACTGACTGAGGAGCTTCAGTGCTCTATATGTCTGGACGTGTTCACTGATCCAGTCAGCACTCCATGTGGACACAACTTCTGCAAGACCTGTCTGAATAAGTGCTGGGACAACAGCCAGACCTGCAACTGTCCATATTGTAAAGAAACATTCAAGCACAGACCTGATCTCAAGATTAACACCACACTCCGAGAGATCGTAGATCACTATAATAAGAAAAGTCCTGAGAAAAAAGCTGAAGTTCTGAAAAAAGCTGAAGTTCTGTGTGACGTCTGTGAGGAAAGAAAGCTGAAAGCCCTGAAGTTGTGTCTGGTGTGTCAGAGCTCTTACTGTGAAACTCACCTGGAGCCTCATTCGAGAGTGGCAGGCTTAAAGAAACACAAACTGATCAATCCTGTGAGTAATCTGGAGGACTATATATGTCAGAAACATGAGAGACCCCTGGAGCTGTTCTGTAGAGATGATCAGACTATTGTGTGTGTGTCCTGCACTGACGGAGATCACAAGAACCACAACACTGTTTCTTTAGAAGAAGTGAGTATTAAGTACTAAAATATTTCACCTATAAATTAAAATTGTCATTATTACCCTTATCATGTCATTCCATCAATCAAATTTTCTCTGTTCATAGACTCAGTTGATGATTCAAGACACACAGCAGATGATCCAGGACAGAATCAAGAAGATTCAAGATGTCAAACACTCAGCAGAAGTCAGAAAAGTGAGTTTAAAATAATTAAATTAAATTAATTTTAATATCTATCATTGTTTATTGAATTGTTGTATAAAAGCAATTTCACACTCACAGTCACACTGCTGGTCTGAATATCGACACGTCTGTGATTCCCTGATCACTTAGTAAAGTAATAACACATCTCTCCTCAACAACACACATGATTTGAGGAATCATTCAGTGCAAACGGGGCAGAATGAGGGATTTTGAAAACCGCCTAAAAACACTGAAGTATGAGAAATAATAACACTGATTCTTCTCTTATCAAACGCCACTAATAATGTGTTGATTGTCCTGGTTGAGCAGAGAAACACAGAGAAGGAGAAAGCAGCCCGTGTGGAGCTCTTCACTGATCTCATCCGCTCCATTGAGAGATGTCAGACTGAACTGCTGGAGATGATGGAGGAGCAGCAGAAAGCAGCAGAGAAACAGGAGGAAGAGCTCATTGAAGAGCTGGAGCAGGAGATCACTGAGCTAAAGATGAGAAACACTGAGCTGGAGCAGCTCTCACACACTGAAGATCACCTCCACCTCCTACAGGTCAGTCAACATCTCTCTGATCAATGATAATGCAGTATATGACACCATAACACTCCCCATGCTGAAGGATTTCTCCTCTCTCCTGCTGTAGATTTACTCATCCCTGTGCAGCTCTAGAAACACCAGGAACTGGTCTGAGATCAGTGTGAAGACTGATGAGAGTCTGGAGACTCTGAGGAGAGCTCTGACTAAACTGCAAGACTCTCTACAGGAGAAACTCACGCAAACTGGTACAGCAATATCAAACACACCGTACAGATACATATATTTATCATCTTTTAATATCAGTAATGAAGAATGAGTCTGTTAAAGCTGAAATAAGAGAAGTGTGTGATCATGTGTGTGTGTGTCTCATTATCATCACAGTTCTTCTTGAAGAGAGCAGGTCATATTCATCTCTAATTTCAGGAAACATGCAGTAAATTCATCTTGTACTAGAAGCTTCATCACTGTAACCAGAACCTTGAGGCTTTAGTAAATCTGTGAACACTTTTAGATGAGAAACAACAGAAAGAAACATTCATTTTCTGCCATTTTCAGTCTTTTCAGCTGTTTCATCTCAATGTTGTGATTATATGTCAGATAAAATCAGTTTAGCAGAAGAAAATCAAATCGATAGACATCATTAATGTTTATTCATGCAGATTTGTTCTTTTTTAGAGGAATATTTCTGACCTGTATCAAACAGCTTCGCAGTGCTGGGCTTCATTTTCACTTTCTCTAAGGTTATCTTTATAGTGTTGTCTTTGCTGAATAACCACAACACTAATACACTCCAAAACTGAGATGAATAACATTAGCCATAACAATATCTAAAATAAACATGTCATAAAATGTTCACAAAACATTCCCAAAGATGCTCTAAAAAGGAGGAATATTTCGAGCTCAAACACAATAGGAGTTCAAGGATTCTCTAAATATCAGCAGAGAAACATTGATCAGATAAAACATGATGTTGTTCACAATTCTTTAAATATAACCTTAAATCTTGTCTATAATTCACACATAAACATGTCAAAGATCTGATGGTGTTTTATTGTCATTAGTCTCTACAGAACTGAAGAGGACACAGCAGTATGCAGGTACAGTGTGCTGTCTGCACTACACTAGATTACATTCAGATACTCACAGCTTCATCACTGACCGACAGTATGATTAAACACTGATTACATATTACAAACATCATCACTAAATATCTGTATTGTAAATTTGTGATTCATATTCTCTGTTTTCTCAGTGGATGTGACTCTGGATCCTGATACAGCTCATCCTAAACTCATCCTGTCTGATGATGGAAAACAAGTGAGACATGGAGACATTAGACAGAAACTCCCAGACAAACCAGAGAGATTTGATAAATATGCAATTGTCCTGGGAAAGGAGGGATTCTCCTCAGGGAGATTTTATTTTGAGGTGCAGGTGAAGGGAAAGACTGACTGGACTTTAGGAGTGGCCAGAGAATCCATTAACAGGAAGGGAGAGATCACACTGACTCCCAGTAATGGATGCTGGTCTGTGGCTCTGAGGAATGAGAATGAATATAAAGCCTGTGAGGATCCTCTTGTCTCTCTGTGTGTGAGAGTGAAGCCGCAGCGGGTCGGTGTGTTTGTGGATTATGAGGAGGGTCTGGTCTCCTTTTATGATGTGGAGTCCAGCTCTCATCTCTACTCTTTCACTGATCAGTCTTTCACTGGGAAACTCTATCCATTTTTTAACCCGTGCCTTAATGATGGAGGTAAAAACTCAACTCCACTGATCATCACACCTGTCAAACACAATAAATGAATTTACAGCCCTAATATGAAATACACAATGAAAATGATTTCTATAATTAAAAATCTAATCATGTTTTGCTATTTTTTTCATCATTTGTTTTTCATTGTTAAAATCTATATTTCTAGCTATAATTGCAAATTAAAAATATAATGCTGGTTTAACAATTTTATTTTCAATTTTTCATAATTATTCATGCCATTGTTTTCTCCATCTCAACCTGACAAAGTGAAAGTGTCTGTATTTTTTTTTTTTATCAAAATCAGCCATATTATGATAATATTAATAAATTATCAAAGCTGTGTCTAATTGCTGTGATAAAAGCTGTGATAATACTGTGGTAAATCAGATGATAATACCTCAATATATATCAGAACTGTATGATTACCATATTCATACACTACACTATGGATCTTCAAAGTATACATAAAAAACACCATGATATTATGATCATGGTAATAACAAAAGAATTAAAAAAGGAGAAGAAGAAGAAAACATCGTAGGTCTATTACCAAGTTACCATGTCTAATGTTTAACCATAACAATATAATAGAATAATAGACAAATTTCAACACACATCAGATTCATTTAAATGCTAATTTTTTATTGATACAGTTATATACATCTTCAAATAAAATATAGGACTGTTTAATATCTGATGATGCTGATATGAAGTAATAAAATAAGGTCATCGTTTTGAGGAAAAGGAATATAGAAAGCAAGTCACATATTCTGGTCTTTTCACATTGTTCTGTGTCCTGAGAGAAAGAGTAGAAAACTTTATCTCTTTAAAGTAAACCAGTCACAGTCAAGAAACTCATAAATGATGACAGAATTATTATTTCTGTGTGAACTATCACTTTAAGATTCCCTGAGGCCTCTGTGCTACAGCGTTACTGTAGATAATGTTCACTAGGTGGCGCTATATAGTTTTAATTTAATTTGTTTAGTCATTTGTTTGTAGTTTACTTGGTTAAAATGTGTTCTTTGTGAGTGCTATGTCTGGTAAATAATTTTTGATTGTGCATCTTTAGTCCTAATGATGATTAATAATGATGCCTGCACCACTCATTAATGGATGAATATATTGGATCCACATTTTAATGCACTGTTTGTGTATTGAGTGTGTGTTGCAGTATTTAACACATGATGGATTGAGTGATTGTTAAGTTCTGATGGTTTTAACAGAGACGGCAGGACAAATGTTCTGTCCACTGAGGTTTAGGACACAAGATGAAACCAAAGACCCCAGAGAACGGCTTTAATGGGACCCGGAGTCTCTCCTGGGACAAAGACACAATTTTCATATTTCCATAAACAGAGTCGACTGCATCTAACGGAAGAGTCATGAGCATTTCTTAAACCAATGGCTGCAGATTATGTTTATAAAGGGGTTTGGAAAGATTATTTCTGCTTTGTGATGTTTTTAATCCTCATATTTTATGTAAAGTAGGTCTATTTGTACTTCAAATGTATATGGCTGTCATTAACAAAATGTCAAACCAATAAGCTGCATTATCATTAAACTTCATTATCACAGACCTATAGCTTTTAAGGAACTCAGTGTCTCCATCAGTCCATCTTTTCCACTGGATGTGTGTGTGTCTGATCACAGTGATTGTGTGGTTCTTCAAGTATTGGCCTGTTGGATTCAGCAAATCCACACTAAAGTTCCTGAACTTCCTGATCTTTGTGCTTCAACATCCTGCAGTGAGAAACCTGTAATTCTGCCATCAGTCATTACCAATTACATGTTCCATCGTCATCTTTTAGTTTTACATGCCTTTATTTAAGCTAAAAAAAATAAAAAACTCTCCGAAATTTGGCATCTGGTAAAAACGAGTAAATTAAAATTACAATTTAAAACCTTCACATGAAGGGTTTATTCATGATTAGAGATGTTAGGGGTGAGTTATATATGCAGGATTTCCATAACCTTATATTCTTATATTAAACTGCATATTTTATCAGACATTTTGTCTCAGAAATGTATATGTACATGTTTAGTTAAAAAAAAATAGAAAACATAATTTTACTGAACCTCAAATATTTGAAAGTTGTTGTTTATTATGTAACAAACATTTTATGAAAGGAAACACTGGCTTCTGTAAAACTGCTCCTTTCATATGTAAAAATACATCAAACATTTAAAAACAAAGTTAAAAGTATTCTTTTGAAAGCACCAGGATAGGAAGCCATCTATTAAATCATAATTAATATGTGAATATTTCATTTGAGAATTATTAAAATGAATGGATAAAACACTAATTCATGTGCATTAAAATAGTGCACTGTAAAATTCACTGTTTAATACAAACAACATTTTCTGTCCACATTCTAATGCATCATTACATGATTCAATCCTGTCTCGCTGAACACACACCTCACATATTAACACTCAGTGTGTGTTTTGTTCAGATGTAAGTTTCATTGAGGAATGTTGCTGTTGGAGGGAATTTAAAGGCCTGATGTTAATGCAAACACATGGAAAATTACTCAAACGTAAAATCAAAACTGAGTCACTTTGGCACGAAACACGTTCGGTTCAAATGATTTGAGTTTATCATTTAAACTGTGAAATACATTTACACAATCTAATGTGTTGTTCTAGTTTAGAGATTTTTAACATACAGATTTGGGAGAATGTAACGCCTAAATGTATATCATACATGTATAAATGATATCAAAGTTTCATAAATGTGTGTCTATTACACAGCGCTCTGTTCTTCAGCACATCTACTGAAGCAGTTTTGAATTATTTGGCATTGCAGTTTTTGCAGAGAATCTTTGTCCCGTCGGGGAAGAATCCAGCGCCGACCAGAGACACCGAACACTCAGAACACTTAAAACACGACTGATGCCACTGACGATCCTCAAACGACACACACTTCCCTTCTCCAAAACCTGACAAAAACATTGAGAGGAGTTTCATTTTGAGCAGCCGTTTCTAAAATCTCTATAACAACATTATCATCATTTCATATGAACATCATTTAAATTGTTAATAAACATTGATAAGGATGCACTCTAAGAAAAGTGTGTAAAAATATGGCACAATGTGTTAATGAAGGAATATTCCGTATTGATGTTTCAGTGTTTTACCCGTATTTTGAATTATGCATTGCATTGTGTTGTGATATATGGTTAATATAAATGTTTGTAAACTTAACTTTTCTGTTTTTTATGGATTTTTTTTTACAGTGTTGTTCTGCTAAAGATGATTTACTCAATGTTGTTCCAGACTTATATTGCTTACTTCTGTGCAACAAAAGAAGATCTTCTAGACATAATGAAAGTGAATGGGGACTGGGGCTGTTGAGCTTTTTATAAATGACAAAAAAACCAACATGGTTTATGCAACTTGTATGTTATGTTTAAGTCATGTTTTGCTTGACTACTTTTGTCATTTTTTATGTGTGGAGCTTGACAGCCCCAGTCTACATTCACTTTCATTAAATGGAAAAGAGCAACATGGACATTCTGCGTAATATCTTCTTTTGTTTTCCATAGAAGAAGTCATTGGGGTTTGGACCGACATGAGGATGAGAAAATCTAAATAAATTGATGTACTATATATATATATATATATAGGCTATATAAACTTTTTAAATGGACATTTTTTTGGGGGGGATATGTGCTTTTTTTTATGTCATATTCGACACGATTTTATGTCTAATAGTATGATTAGTGAGAATATGAAGCTCATATAGTTGGAGGGAAAAAAACACCTCAATTTTATTCAAAGGTCCAAACTGAGAAAAAAACATGCAATTTGTTGTTGCTGATATTTATATGCCCCATAAATGGATGAAATTCTGATTGTTTGTAATGTAAATCATTGAGATCTTTATAACAGTATAGCGGACTGCATGAAATGCATGTAAAAATCAGTTGTCACTCAATATCTCCCAATAATGTCTTAGTTAGATGATATTTAAATGCTTAGTTTTATGATCAAATCTCTGTAGTTTTTATTGTGGGAGGCAAAACGTATAATGCAATACAATGATGACTGAGAGATGAACAAATAAATGTAACAAATAAAAGTTGCTTCAGTCCAGTTTATCTTGAAATATTAATAACAATATAAACATTATTCTTACATTTACTTAAAAAAATCAAGATTTCACAGCAAAAAGACACGAGAATCACGACCTGAAGGGGGACGTTATAGTTAAATTTACACTAAAAGGCCTTTTACTTGCTAAAATGTATAAACTATCACTCATACAATAGATGATGTAGTAGATTGTGTACAAGTTTTCAGCAAAGTTTTGATAATGTTTTAGAAATGTGCGTATCAAATATGATACACTAAGGTTAAAACATATAAACAGTGAGATATTTGATATTGATATTTGAGTTAGATATTATATTCTCATAGGTCATGACCCGGTGGATGAGAGACTCTTGAGTCCCGATGAACAAGCAGAACTTTATTCACACACACTCAACAGCCTCCAAACACACGACCCTGTTTATGTGCCAACTGTCTCTTGTTTCTGACAGTGTTTCTGTTCTCAGCTGAAGGAACTGCTAATGAAGAGCGCTCTTGTTATAAGGACACATTAACACACACTGACCTGTGATGGGTTTGTCGCAGGCGGCACATGTTTGGGCGTACAGGTTACTGAAGCACTTCACACAGAACGGATCTTCACCCTGCGTTGTGAAAGGCTGTCCGGCCAGCTGGACTTTACAACCCGAACACAAGAAACATTCTTTATGCCAGGGCTCGTCTCTGTACGTAACGCCACCCTGAACCAAGATCTGGAAGAGACGAGACCAAACACACTGTCATTCACTGCGTACAACTTAACGAGGTTAGCAGTGAAATAAAAGCAAAAAATACTCCGTTTTAGATTAATCTTCAGATGTGTGTAGTTTACACTCTTAAAAGTAAAGTTTCCAAAGGGGGGTTTCACAGTTTCATATGTGACCCTGGATCACAAAACCAGTCTCGCACGGGTATATTTGTGGCAATAGCCAACAATACATGGTATGGGTCAAAATTGTCCATTTTTCTTTTATGCCAAAAATCATTAGGATATTACGTAAAGATCAACACCATGAAGATATTTTGTAAATTTCCTAGCGTAAATATCTAAAACATTTATTTGTGTGAGTGAATGCAGCACAATCGTGAACATAAATGAACAACTTTATAGGAGATTTTCTCAATGTTTTGATTTTTTTGCACTCTCAGATTCCAGATTTACAAATAGTTGTATCTCGGCCAAATATTGTCTTATCCTAACAAACCATACAGAAATGAAACGCTTGTTTATGCAGCTTTCATGAGATGTATAAATCTCAATTCTGAAAAATTGACCCATGCGACTGGTTTTGAGGTCAAGGGTCAAGAGCAGATTCTTTGGCCTGCAGGAAAAACCCTGCATTAATGCCTTCTTGGACTTAAACTCCAGTATCAAATTTTGATGAACACCACTAAAAGGTGATCCACTTTTTTGAGTGTGAAAAAACTGAGTTTGCTCAAACGAAGCCCAAACTGACCCGAGTAGCCACTGAAACCGGTTTCGTTCAACAGGCTTCGGTCGTTCTGGAGACCCTGAGATGACGTTCTCTCTTCTGCTGGAGCCATTATAGTTCATCTGGCCTAGAGATTATAAAATACAATACATTAGAAAACTTTAGCATTAAGCTAAGCTCATACTGACATACTGTTTTGTGTTTCATAATTCATAAGCTTTTATGGCACTGAATTTTAAAGCAGTTTATCTGCATCACTTCAAAAAATTATTAAAACGTTTATTAAAGGAAAATTAGTTATTTTGAAGAATGTTTTTCTTTAGTCCACACAATGAAAGTCCAATGTTATTTTGCACCCCATTGACTTCATTGCAAGGACAAAAGAATAATTCAGTTCTGTAGAAAAAACAGAAAGTCATACAGGTTTGAAACAACATGAGGGTGTAATTTTTAGGTGAACTACTTTAAATAGTTTTAAACATTTTGAACTTGCCATTTAACTCTTTGTGTGCCGTTCCTGCGCAGAAACACCATAGTGCGCTTTTCATCTGTAGGAAAACAACAACAGTCTTTTTACAATTTTTATGAATTCATAACAACAAAAAAATCTCAAAATTTAATTTGAGAAAATCTGACTGAGCTGCAATCACAAATACAGGTAAAGAGGTCACAAATTAAAGTTAACTTACTTAAGGACATACTCTCATATTTACCCCATTGTGTTATAAGTGTCTGTGTCAGACTGCTATGAGAGACGTGACACTCATAACTCTCTTCTTCTTCTCTGTGAATCTCCACACTGATTCTCATCTGAAAGCTCTCGTCATCATTGGGTCTGACTCCAGTAGAGCTGAAGGGTTCAACGCTAGCGTTGTTCAATGTGATCTTCATCTCGATGTGTTTGGGGTAGAAGCCAGTGGCCAGACAGCTCAGATTCAGCTTGCTTCGGTCATGAGGAGCTTCAGAGGCAAACGTGTGAACATCTGGTGCATCTGCAATAAGAAACATTGTGAGTAAAGAATATTACTACATCTAAAAAAAGACACTTGATTCTGAATACAAAGACATGAAACACTAAGTTCAAAACACTGAAGACATCAGAACAACACATACTGCTTATTGAATTATTAAATGTGGAGATCCAGTTCATGCAGGTCCTGAGGTATGACTGGACGACCAGTCTGCAAACTCTTTGATTGTTCCACTTCATTTTGGTTTCTTTTGCCTTTGGATTTTTCTCCATCCACTGCATCATGTCAGAATTAAAGGCACTAAAATCCTCTCCATCATATCCGTACTCATCAAACGCTTTTACATCCATCACTGGATCCAGCTCACAGCCGACTCTCCTCTGTAGTGTATGGAGGCCACAGCATACAGCAGTTGTATACTGGATAATCATTATCAAACTTTCACAGTTTGCCTTATGTAGCACATAAATGTAGGTGTGATACCATGTATAAATAAATGATAATCATTTACATCATTTAGATTTCAGATGTAGTTGGGTTTATGGTTCACATTATAATTCTTGAATGTGACATACGTTGTAATAACGAATGGCCAAAGTGGAGATGCAAGTTTCCCAGGTGCTCTTGATGGCAGAATTCATCACATTAACTAACAAACAAAGTCATTGTTCTGTTTGTCATCATTTATGTCTATAAACATTAGATCTAACAATCCTCTTTTTGTCAAATGTTTACTTGAAAGTGTGCTACCGCTTTCGAAGAAACACATACACTTGATATGATATTTCATGTTATAGCTTTCAGATATTTTATGTGTGACCTAAACGTCCAGTTATTTTGAGGGCCACAGTAAGTCCACACTCATATTACAGGTCTGAGAACTGATAAAACAGCTGAACTCAGCAGACTCACCGTCACATTTGGATCTTGTGCAGTTTGCCAGAGTATAAACCAGATGTATAAACCAGTCTTTAGATTCATCTGGTTCTTCAGTGTCTCTCCAGATCTCTGAACTCTGGCGGTCTCTTTTCCAGGTTTGTTCTTCATTACTGTAGTGAGAGATCCGTCTGTCATCATACAGACCCACTGCACTGAACTCAGGACCGGAGGATCCAGCAGGTTTGGAGAGAGCGCTGTAAACATACTGGAGAAGATGTCTCTCTGGAGGAAAATAAAAGCAAGACAAATTATTCTGAAAAGATACTGACAAGCCACATTGATCACTAAGTTACATTGGGCTAAGTTCCCAACCACATTCCTAAAAAAAATATAGCACAGAAAGATAAAGTCGTATCAAACCCTAACGGAACTTCTCCTTCTTCTGTTTATTTTACGGTCCAATCCAGTTTCTCGTAGAAAATGAAACAGAAATGTTCTACCTTTTTCGCTATCTGTACATACCATAGACTGTAAAAAAAAAAAAAAAAAAAGTAGGCTATGTACATCATGCATACACATACACTGAAGTAACGTACGCAGACATGTTCGATGTTTTATCCACACGGACCGCTCTGACATCACTGTAGTTCAGAGAGATTCAGAGAAAGTGAAACTAACTTGATCAACAACAATATGGACTCCTGAAACGATCAACCTCTTTAAACTACAGAATATTTACTGATCCGTTCAAAGAGTCTTGTGGACACATCTGATCCTCACAGGTAAGAGATAGAAATATAAGAGAGATTGTGCTGAACAGGTTTCTAATGGAAGTGAACTGGTTTAGTAGGTTTATGTCGAACTGGAATAAGTTCAGAACCAGATTTAAGCGTATATAATACTTAACTATTTTAGTTGTTCACTGCACTGAAATGGTATCAGAATTGTATTTAAATATGTCATTTGATTGTTTGTAAAGCAAAGTTTGGTGTTTCTGTCATTTTGTCACATGGCAGAAAGACTAAAGAAACAGGAAGTAAATGACCTGCAGATTCACTGAACACAAACCTGCTAAACTGCAGATCAAAATCACTTTTATAATAAACTAGATCAAAACTACACTTGACTATATAATGTATTTTTGTGAAGAGATATGTATATATATAGGCCTATATGTTTTGTTGGAAAATATATCACTTGTAGTTAGGGTCAAAAGTTCAGTTGAGTTCTCAAAATAAAAGTTATCAAAAGAGCAGGTCAAAGTTCAGTTCTGTAAGTTAACAAACCAATTTGATATAAATTATAAATTTGACTTGAAATAATATTATGATGAATAAGTAAAACTAAGCCGGACTCGAGGTAAGATTTCATTTAAACCTCAGTGACTAAATACACATTAGGAGCAAATATAGGCTTAGATATTTCTTATAAGTTCTTTGATCATTCAATAACATTTCTATTCTTGAAAACGAAGAGGGAAGAACAATGGCAGAATCTTCACCAACATCAACACAAGCAAGAAAAACCAGGAGATGGAGTATTGAGGATACACATCCATGTAAGTCAATAAATAAACAATAAAAACAAGAAGAATGAATTAGTGCATGAATAACTTTCACTCTTCTCATATAATATTTAATATGTAGTTCAGGAGTGTACAGTAGCAGATAATAAAATCATTTCAAATCAAGATTTCAAATCAATATTGCTCCTTCGTGTATTTATATATTTGGTACAGTAAGTGTTCGTGTAATGAGCTTCACATTAGGGTTCTGATCAGCTTGTCTGGGTTCATTTTGCAGTAATGACCAGCTGACTGTACATGATCTCTAATATATTTGAGTTTCCTCAAAGACGTCACTCTTTGTCTCTAGACATTCTTTACATTCAACCAACTTCATGAGTTGCATCATGGGATTCTTTACAAACAGTATTAAATGAGTCCATTTATAATAAGGCTAATAATAATAATGATAATTATTGTTATTTAAGTCCTTCAAGCAAAAGCCATTAAATCAAAAATTCAAATGTGTTTCCAAACTTTAGACTAGTAGTGCAGGTGATTTATCTTCATCATTTCTCTCTCCAGCGATGTCTTCCTCCAGCGGTCCACTGACTGAGGAGCTTCAGTGCTCTATATGTCTGGACGTGTTCACTGATCCAGTCAGCACTCCATGTGGACACAACTTCTGCAAGACCTGTCTGAATAAGTGCTGGGACAACAGCCAGACCTGCAACTGTCCATATTGTAAAGAAACATTCAAGCACAGACCTGATCTCAAGATTAACACCACACTCCGAGAGCTCGTAGATCACTATAAAAAGAAAAGTCCTGAGAAAAAAGCTGAAGTTCTGAAAAAAGCTGAAGTTCTGTGTGACTTCTGTGAGGAAAGAAAGCTGAAAGCCCTGAAGTCGTGTCTGGTGTGTCAGATCTCTTACTGTGAAACTCACCTGGAGCCTCATTCGAGAATGGCAGGTTTAAAGAAACACAAACTGATCAATCCTGTGAGTAATCTGGAGGACTATATATGTCAGAAACATGAGAGACCTCTGGAGCTGTTCTGTAGAGATGATCAGACATGTGTGTGTCCGATGTGTGACGTGACAGACCACAGGAACCACAACACTGTTTCTTTAGAAGAGGAGAGTGAAGAGAAGAAGGTAGAAGTTACTGACAAACTGATTTTAAATGGCTCTTATCATGAGGAATCACATGTTCTTTAATATAAATGAATCAGTTATAAAAACATATTGTGTGTTGTTCTCTGTCTATAGACTCAACTGATGAAGACACAGAAAGACACACAGCAGATGATCCAGGACAGAATCAAGAAGATTCAAGACGTCAAACACTCAGCAGAAGTCAGAAAAGTGAGTTTAAAATAATTAAATTAATTTTTATTTTAATATCTATCATTGTTTATTGAATTGTTGTATAAAAGCAATGTCACACTCACAGTCACACTGCTGGTCTGAATATCGACACGTCTGTGATTCCCTGATCACTTAGTAAAGTAATAACACATCTCTCCTCAACAACACACATGATTTGAGGAATCATTCAGTGCAAACGGGGCAGAATGAGGGATTTTGAAAACCGCCTAAAAACACTGAAGTATGAGAAATAATAACACTGATTCTTCTCTTAACAAACGCCACTAATAATGTGTTGATTGTCCTGGTTGAGCAGAGAAACACAGAGAAGGAGAAAGCAGCCCGTGTGGAGCTCTTCACTGATCTCATCCGCTCCATTGAGAGATGTCAGACTGAACTGCTGGAGATGATGGAGGAGCAGCAGAAAGCAGCAGAGAAACAGGAGGAAGAGCTCATTGAAGAGCTGGAGCAGGAGATCACTGAGCTAAAGATGAGAAACACTGAGCTGGAGCAGCTCTCACACACTGAAGATCACCTCCACCTCCTACAGGTCAGTCAACATCTCTCTGATCAATGATAATGCAGTATATGACACCATAACACTCCCCATGCTGAAGGATTTCTCCTCTCTCCTGCTGTAGATTTACTCATCCCTGTGCAGCTCTAGAAACACCAGGAACTGGTCTGAGATCAGTGTGAAGACTGATGAGAGTCTGGAGACTCTGAGGAGAGCTCTGACTAAACTGCAGGACTCTCTACAGGAGAAACTCACGCTAACTGGTACAGCAATATCAAATACACCGTACAGATACATATATTTATCATCTTTTAATATCAGTAATGAAGAATGAATCTGTTAAAGCTGAAATAAGAGAAGTGTGTGATCATGTGTTTGTGTCTCATTATCATCACAGTTCTTCTTGAAGAGAGCAGGTCATATTCATCTCTAATTTCAGGAAACATGCAGTAAATTCATCTTGTACTAGAAGCTTCATCACTGTAACCAGAACCTTGAGGCTTTAGTAAATCTGTGAACACTTTTAGATGATAAACTACAGAAAGAAACATTCATTTTCTGCCATTTTCAGTCTTTTCAGCGGTTTCATCTAAATGTTGTGATTATATGTCAGATAAAATCAGTTTAGCAGAAGAAAATCAAATCGATAGACATCATTAATGTTTATTCATGCAGGTTTGTTATTTTTTAGAGGAATATTTCTGACCTGTATCAAACAGCTTCGCAGTGCTGGGCTTCATTTTCACTTTCTCTAAGGTTATTTTTATAGTGTTGTCTTTGCTGAATAACCACAACACTAATACACTCCAAAACTGAGATGAATAACATTAGCCATAACAATATCTAAAATAAACATGTCATAAAATGTTCACAAAACATTCCCAAAGATGCTCTAAAAAGGAGGAATATTTCGAGCTCAAACACAATAGGAGTTCAAGGATTCTCTAAATATCAGCAGAGAAACATTGATCAGATAAAACATGATGTTGTTCACAATTCTTTAAATATAACCTTAAATCTTGTCTATAATTCACACATAAAGATGTCAAAGATCTGATGGTGTTTTATTGTCATGTGTCTCTACAGAACTGAAGAGGAGACAGCAGTATGCAGGTACAGTGTGCTGTCTGCACTACACTAGATTACATTCAGATACTCACAGCTTCATCACTGACCGACAGTATGATTAAACACTCATTACATATTACAAACATCATCACTAAAAATCTGTATCAAGTTGTGATTCATATTCTCTGTTTTCTCAGTGGATGTGACTCTGGATCCTGATACAGCTCATCCTGAACTCATCCTGTCTGATGATGGAAAACAAGTGAGCCATGGAGACATTAGACAGAAACTCCCAGACAAACCAGAGAGATTTGATAGATATGCAATTGTCCTGGGAAAGGAGGGATTCTCCTCAGGGAGATTTTATTTTGAGGTGCAGGTGAAGGGAAAGACTGAATGGGATTTAGGAGTGGCCAGAGAATCCATTGACAGGAAGGGATCGATCACACTGACTCCCAGTAATGGATGCTGGACTGTGTATCTGAGGAATGAGAATGAATATAAAGCCTGTGCTGATTCTCTTGTCTCTCTGTGTGTGAGAGTGAAGCCGCAGCGGGTCGGTGTGTTTGTGGATTATGAGGAGGGTCTGGTCTCCTTTTATGATGTGGAGTCCAGCTCTCATCTCTACTCTTTCACTGATCAGTCTTTCACTGGGAAACTCTTTCCATATTTTTGCCCATGGCCTAATGCTGGAGGTAAAAACTCAACTCCACTGATCATCACACCTGTCAAACACAATAAATGAATTTACAGCCCTAATATGAAATACACAATGAAAATGATTTCTATAATTAAAAATCTGATCATGTTTTGCTATTTTTTTCATCATTTGTTTTTCATTGTTAAAATCTATAATTCTTGCTATATTTGCAAATTATATTATGAAAATATGCTTGTTTAACAATTTTATTTTCAATTTTTTATAATTATTCATGCCGTTGTTTTCTCCCATCTCAACCTGACAAATTGAAAGTGTCTGTATTTTTGTTTTTTTTACATCAAAATCAACCATATTATGATAATATTAATAAATTATCAAAGCTGTGTCTAATTGCTGTGATAAAAGCTGTGATAATACTGTGGTAAATCAGATGGTAATACCTTAATATATATCAGAACTGTATGATTACCATATTCATACACTACACTATGGATCTTCAAAGTATACATAAAAAACACCATGATATTATGATCATGGTAATAACAAAAAAATTAAAAAGGAGAAGAAGAAGAAGAAGAAGAAGAAGAAGACATTGTAGGTCTATTACCAAGTTATCATGTCTAATGTTTAACCATAACAATAGAATAGAATAATAGACACATTTCAACACACATCAGATTTATTTAAATGCTCATTTTTTATTGATACAGTTATATACATCTTCAAATAAAATATAGGACTGTTTAATATCTGATGGTGCTGATATGAAGTAATAAAATAAGGTCATCGTTTTGAGGAAAAGGAATATAGAAAGCAAGTCACATATTCTGGTCTTTTCACATTGTTCTGTGTCCTGAGAGAAAGAGGAGAAAACTTTATCTCTTTAAAGTAAACCAGTCACAGTCAAGAAACTCATAAATGATGACAGAATTATTATTTCTGTGTGAACTATCACTTTAAGATTCTCTGAGGTCTCTGTGCTACAGCATTACTGTAGATAATGTTCACTGGGTGGCGCTATATAGTTTTAATTTAATTTAATTTGTTTAGTGATTTTGTTTTATTTAGTTTTTACTTGGTTAAAATGTGTTCTTTGTGAGCGCTATGTCTGGTAAATCATTTTTGATTGTGCATCTTTAGTCCTAATTAGGATTAATAATGATGTCTGCACCACTCATTAATGGATGAATATATTGGATCCACATTTTAATGCACTGTTTGTGTATTGAGTGTGTGTTGCAGTATTTAACACATGATGGATTGAGTGATTGTTTAGTTCTGATGGTTTTAACAGAGACGGCAGGACAAATGTTCTGTCCACTGAGGTTTAGGACACAAGATGAAACCAAAGACCCCAGAGAGCGGCTTTAATGGGACCCGGAGTCTCTCCTGGGACAAAGACACAATTTTCATATTTCCATAAACAGAGTCGACTGCATCTAACGGAAGAGTCATGAGAATTTCTTAAACCAATAGCTGCAGATTATGTTTATAAAGGGGTTTGGAAAGATTATTTCTGCTTTGTGATGTTTTTAATCCTCATATTTTATGTAAAGTAGGTCTATTTGTACTTCAAATGTATATGGCTGTCATTAACAAAATGTCAAACCAATAAGCTGCATTATCATTAAACTTCATTATCACAGACCTATAGCTTTTAAGGAACTCAGTGTCTCCATCAGTCCATCTTTTCCACTGGATGTGTGTGTCTGATCACAGTGATGTCGTTCTTCAAGTATTGGCCTGTTGGATTCAGCAAATCCACACTAAAGTTCCTGAACTTCCTGATCTTTGAGCTTCAACATCCTGCAGTGAGAAACCTGGAATTCTGCCATCAGTCATTACCAATTACATGTTCCATCGTCATCTTTTAGTTTTACATGCCTTTATTTAAGGTAAAAAATAAAAACTGTCCGAAATTTGGCATCTGGTAAAAATGAGTAAATTAAAATTAAAATGTAAAAACTTCACATGAAGGGGTTATTAATGATTAGAGATGTTAGGGTTGAGTTATATAGGCTATGCAGGATTTCCATAACCTTATATTCTTATATTAAACTGCATATTTTATCAGACATTTTGTCTCAGAAATGTATATGTACATGTATAGTAAAAAAAAAAATAGAAAACATAATTTTACTGAACCTCAAATATTTGAAAGTTGTTGTTTATTATGTAACAAACATTTTATGAAAGGAAACACAGGAGCAGTTTTACAGAAGCCATTCATATGTAAAAATACATCAAACATTTAAAAACAAAGTTAAAAGTATTCTTTTGAAAGCAACAGGATAGGAAGCCATCTGTTAAATCATAATTAATATGTGAATATTTCATTTGAGAATTATTAAAATGAATGGATAAAACACTAATTCATGTGCATTAAAATAGTGCACTGTAAAATTCACTGTTTAATACAAACAACATTTTCTGTCCACATTCTAATGCATCATTACATGATTCAATCCTGTCTCGCTGAACACACACCTCACATATTAACACTCAGTGTGTGTTTTGTTCAGATGTAAGTTTCTTTGAGGAATGTTGCTGTTGGAGGGAATTTAAAGGCCTGATGTTAATGCAAACACATGGAAAATTACTCAAACGTAAAATCAAAACTGAGTCACTTTGGCACGAAACACGTTCGGTTCAAATGATTTGAGTTTATCATTTAAACTGTGAAATACATTTACACAATCTAATGTGTTGTTCCAGTTTAGAGATTTTTAACATACAGATTTGGGAGAATGTAACACCTAAATGTATAAAGTGTATATCATACATGAAGGAATATTCCGTATTGATGTTTCACATGTTTTACCCGTATTTTGAATTATGCATTGTGTTGTGTTGTGATTTATGGTTAATATAAAAGTCTGTAAACTTAACTGTAAACAGAACTTTTCTCTTTTTTATGGATTTTTTTAGCGTTGTTCTGCTAAAGATGATTTATTCAATGTTGTTTCAGACTTATATTGCTTACTTCTGTGCACCAAAAGAAGTTCTTCTAGACATAATGAAAGTGAATGGGGACTGGGGCTGTTGATCTTGTTTTAAATGACCAAAAAAACAACATGGTTTATGCAACTTGTATGTTCTGTTTAAGTCATGTTTTGCTTGACTACTTTTGTCATTTTTTTATGTGTGGAGCTTGACAGCCCCAGTCTCCATTCACTTTCATTAAATGAAAAAGAGCAACATGGACATTCTGCGTAATATCTTCTTTTGTTTTCCATAGAAGAAGTCATTGGGGTTTGGACCGACATGAGGATGAGAAAATCTAAATAAATTGATGTACTATATATATATATATATATATAGGCTATATAAACTTTTTAAATGGACATTTTTTGGGGGGGGATATGTGCTTTTTTTTATGTCATATTCGACACGATTTTATGTCTAATACAGGTTACTGAAGCACTTCACACAGAACGGATCTTCACCCTGCGTTGTGAAAGGCTGTCCGGCCAGCTGGACTTTACAACCCGAACACAAGAAACATTCTTTATGCCAGGGCTCGTCTCTGTACGTAACGCCACCCTGAACCAAGATCTGGAAGAGACGAGACCAAACACACTGTCATTCACTGCGTACAACTTAACGAGGTTAGCAGTGAAATAAAAGCAAAAATACTCAGTTTTAGATTAATCTTCAGATGTGTGTAGTTTACACTCTTAAAAGTAAAGTTTCCAAAGGGGGGTTTCACAGTTTCATATGTGACCCTGGATCACAAAACCAGTCTCGCACGGGTATATTTGTGGCAATAGCCAACAATACATGGTATAGGTCAAAATTGTCCATTTTTCTTTTATGCCAAAAATCATTAGGATATTATGTAAAGATCAACACCATGAAGATATTTAGTAAATTTCCTAGCGTAAATATCTAAAACATTTATTTGTGTGAGTGAATGCAGCACAATCGTGAACATAAATGAACAACTTTAAAGGAGATTTTCTCAATGTTTAGATTTTTTTGCACTCTCAGATTCCAGATTTACAATAGTTGTATCTCGGCCAAATATTGTCTTATCCTAACAAACCATACAGAAATGAAACGCTTGTTTATGCAGCTTTCATGAGATGTATACATCTCAATTCTGAAAAATTGACCCATGTGACTGGTTTTGAGGTCAAGGGTCAAGAGCAGATTCTTCGGCCTGCAGGAAAAACCCTGCATTAATGCCTTCTTGGACTTAAACTCCAGTATCAAATTTTGATGAACACCACTAAAAGGTGATCCACTTTTTTGAGTGTGAAAAAACTGAGTTTGCTCAAACGAAGCCCAAACTGACCCGAGTAGCCACTGAAACCGGTTTCGCTCAACAGGCTTCGGTCGTTCTGGAGACCCTGAGATGACGTTCTCTCTTCTGCTGGAGCCATTATAGTTCATCTGGCCTAGAGATTATAAAATACAACACATTAGACAACTTTAGCATTAAGCTTAGCTCATACTGACTTCGTAATTATTCAGTTTTGTGTTTCAGAATTCATAAGCTTTTATGGCACTGAATACTCACTAAGTATACTTAAAAAATATAGCTACTTGAACTTTACTTATACTTATTTTTTGTAAGGGGTATTTATTTCTGTTTATAATTTGTCCGTGTCTAATTGATATATTCCATGTAACAGAGGTTTCTTAATGTAAAAGTCTTGATGCCATCATATAAGTCTGTCTTTAAGTTATGTACTGCATGTGTTCTCATTATTTATTTATTTATTTATTGTTTTAATGTCGTTTTTCCATAACTTACAGAGCGAACCTTTGCTCCAGTCAAACAGTAAAACACAAACAGAATCTGCAAGACAATCACATCCAGCAGCTAATGGTCAGTTCTATCTATCTATCTATCTATCTATCTATCTATCTATCTATCTATCTATCTATCTATCTATCTATCTATCTATCTATCTATCTATCTATCTATCTATCTATCTATCTATCTATCTATCTATCTATCTATCTATACTCTCAGAAAAAAAGGTACAAAAGCTGTCACTGTGGCGGTACCTTTTCAAAAGGTACACTTTTGTACCTAAAGAGTGCATATAAGTCCCTCAAAGGTACATATTGGTACCAAACGTGTACATATTAGTACCCTTTTGAAGGGTACTGTCCCAGCGACAGCTTTTGTACCTTTTTTTCTGAGAGTGTGTCTATCTATCTATCTATCTATCTATCTATCTATCTATCTATCTATCTATCTATCTATCTATCTATCTATCTATCTATCTATCTATCTATCTATCTATCTATCTATCTATCTATCTATCTATCTATCTGTCTGTCTTTCTGTCTATCTGTCTATCTGTCTGTCTGTCTATAATCTCTCTATCTTATGTCAGGTGCAGATCAGAAGACCGGCAGGTTTACGGCCCGACATGTTGGAGTGAATGACCTCGATGAGCGCTTCAATGACGTTGCCGAAACGTTCAACAAACAGCAGGAACACTATGAAACTATGAAGAACATCCTTCAGACTGTTGCAAATCGCTAGTCAAGTCAAGTCAAGTCATCTTCATTTATATAGCGCTTTTAACAATGTAGATTGTTTCAAATCAGCTTTACAGAGATAAACGTATAATTTAAGGTAACAGAGAATGTTTTGGCTTTATAGCGGTTCTTTAATAAAGTTATTTTACAACTAAAGTTAGTTTTGATTGATTCGCTTCCGTCGCAACGATCATATGTTATTAAATTAGGGGCCGCCAAGACGACACCATTCTCTCTACACAAACTTTAAACGCGATCCTGTGAGAAACGCTGATGGAGTTCATATGCGCATTAAGAATTGGTTTTATAGTTATGTGCGTTTGAATACATGTGTGCAGGTTTGTAATTCCCTACAAACCAAGCCTAAACAAATTACTGGTGTTTCCTTATAGTTTTGATTCAGAATTTTATTTTATTTTATCAATTTGGGGTAGATACACAAATTGAGTTTTCCCGACGACGCTTTATCTGTAGAGTGGGAAAGGGATCCTCCATAGGGAGAGACTAGTTGGCACTTCAGCACTGCGTTGTCATCGGGTCCAGGCGAAGGTCCTTCATCAGATCTGGAAACGGCCTGGATACGGCCTGGATCCGGCAGGCTGCGGGAAAACCTCGGGATAAACAAAGACACTAAAATTAGCGTAGATGCCATTCTTCTCATGATGTAACAAGTACATCAGGATTTATGGGAAGTGTTCCCGGTTCCATCTGACCTAATCTATGCAGCCTAACACTGAATTATAGAAGTCTATAATGTATTATGTGAATGCTATGTCAAAGAGATGTGTCTTTAATCTAGCTTTGAACTGACAGAGTGCGTCTGCTTCCCGGACAATGTTAGGAAGATTGTTCCAAAGTTTTGGTGCTAAATAGGAGAAGGATCTACCGCCAGCAGTCGATTTTGATATTCTAGGTATTATCAACTGGCCGGAATTTTGAGATCGCAATAGACGTGAAGGACTATAATGCGTTAAGAGCTCGCTCAAGTACTGCGGAGCTAAACCATTTAGTGCTTTGTAAGTAATCAGCAATATTTTAAAATTGATGCGATGTTTAATAGGGAGCCAGTGCAGTTTTGACAGAACCGGGCTAATATGGTCATACTTCCTGGTTCTGGTAAGAACTCGAGCTGCTGCGTTTTGAACTAGCTGTAGTTTGTTTATTAAGCGTGCAGGGCAACCACCCAGTAGAGCATTACAATAATCTAGCCTTGATGTCATGAACACATGAACTAATTGTTCCGCATTTGTCAATGAGAGCATATGACGTAATTTAGATATATTTTTAAGATGGAAAAATGCGGTTTTACAGATACTAGACACGTGACTTTCAAATGAAAGATTGGTATCAAAGAGCACACCCAGGTTCCTAACCGACGACGAAGACTTAAAGGGGCATTCCACCCATTTGAACATTGTTTTTTATTTAAAGTGGGTCATATATGTAGTCGAAATGTAAAATAAATTTTGAATTTGGTGCCTTCGTGACCGAGGAAAGACAAAAAATAACTTCAGGACGCATTTGTATGAAAGACAACAACTCCCACAATGCACCACATTGCACAGCTCCGCAAGCCACTCCCACTAATCCAGAAAGCGCATATCTGCCTATAAGAGAAATCACTCTTCCGTCTACAAGGCTCGCTACCACCAGAGCTAGAAATTCATTTCACATTCACACAAAATGTCTAGTTAGTTGGCGAACTCATTACTCCTCATTTGTATTTCTTTCGAAAAGGTGAATTATTGCATGGTACCTAGATGTTCAGTCAGAACATATGCGGTGCGAAACTAGGATAGTTCACAACACAAACGTCCGTGTCCTCGTCTGATTCAGAGATTTCGTCCAGGAGAAATCGTTATCGTTGAAATTCTTTGCCGCAGACGGACTCTATCTCTGTGTTCGTAGTTGCATCTTACAGTCTATGAGTTGCATAGTGAGATCACCGGCGCCACCAGTCCGCCCTAACTCGAGCCAGTCCGGGCTCCTCGTCCGCGCAGGCAGGTCTTCTGCCTCGGCTGCTCTTCGCTATAATGCGGCTTGTAAAGGTAGCCACAAACACCTGATTCAAGCATCAGACTTCCGAAATCCTCTTCTTCTATAACATATTGAGCACTCTCCTCCGCTATTGTCATAACTTTACATCTGTCTCCACAGCGCCTGTTAGCTTAGCTTCAAACAAGATGGAGGATATTGCTTTCAGTTTCAGAGAGTAAAGTCCCACCCACTGATCTGTAATAGGTCTGTAGCGTGAGCGGGTCCCGCCCCCTGGGAAAGATGAGGAACTAGTGCTTGTAGTCTCAACAGAAATCCCCCCCTCTTACACTTCCTCCTACAATGACGCAAAATGACGATTTTTGCGTCATTGTAGGAGGAAGTGTAAAAGGTAAATAACGGATTTCTCCCGTCTCAGGGGAAAATGAGAGAGTGTTGCACGACCATTCAATAGTATGACTGGGTTTCTAACAATGCAAAGCTTAATGCAAATGGATGAAGTGTCCCTTTAACAGAGCAGCCATCAAGTGTTAGACAGTATTCTAGATTATTACGTGAGGAAGTTTTTTGTCCAATAATTAGAATCTCTGTTTTTTCAGAATTTAGAAGTAGGAAATTACGAGTCATCCAATTTTTTATATCAGCTATGCATTCTGTTAATTTAGTGAATTGGTAGTTTTCGTTAGGTTTTGAAGAAATATAGAGCTGAGTATCGTCGGCATAACAGTGGAAGCTAATTCCATGTTTCCTAATGATATCTCCTAATGGTAGCATGTACAGAGTGAACAGCAGCGGTCCTAGTACTGAGCCTTGTGGTACACCATACTGAACTTGTGATTGATGAGACATCTCTTCATTTACTGCTACAAACTGATAACGGTCAGATAAGTATGATTTAAACCATGCTAGTGCAATTCCACTAATGCCAACATAGTTTTCTAGTCTATTTAAAAAAATGTTGTGGTCAATGGTGTCAAACGCAGCACTAAGATCGAGTAACACTAATAGAGAGTGTTAATGAAAAATTCATTGTTCTTGTGTCCATTCATTTAAAACTTGTTGATTTCATTTGAGTGTGTGTAAAAGCATTTCTAACAGCTGAATTGGGGGTAGGAAAGAGCAGATGTAATAAACCAGATAGCCCGGGGAGATAACAAACACCTAGGCACGAGAAAGAATCTTAGTCGAAGAATACAGGATGTCATATAGTAGGGTCCCAGGCCCCCTCCTGAGGAAAGCAGGAGGTCATTTAGATTGTAAATGAAGGCCTTTTGGCTTCTCAGGGACAAAGAACAGCATGACCTGCCCAGGGGGGGTAGAACCAGTCCATACTAGCTTGAGATATAAGATGTCTTTAAGGAAATTTACTGAAACTGGGAAAGGAGGAGTCAAGAGTGTCAGAAACCTGTATAAAATGTCTCAGTTTTATTATGTCAGTAGGCTTTCTGTTTCACATCTGGGTGGCTGCGGTTGCGAAAAGATTCCTCAAAGAATAAAGGCCTTTTCTTCTTTATTACAATTTTGCCTTTTGAGTGTTCCTTAACCCTGTGATGCTGTTTTTCCCAGTGAGATAAAAAATTGCTATTACAGCTGGTGTCAGAAGAGGGATCCTGTGCGGACGCTTCTTCTCCTGGTCCTGAGAACGGATTTGACGGGAAAGTGCACAACCTCGGCAGCAACAGGCAGCCGTCTTATACCTCGACGGTTTGAGATAGAAACTCAACAGATTACGAGAGAAAGAGCCAACACCGCGTTCAGGACCAGAAGGGGAAGCTCCCACCAGGACAATAAAGAATCCGCGGATTGCGGGAGAAACAGAAAAAAAGCATCTGGGTAAGACACGGCAAATTGTTTTATTGAAGTTGAGTGTAATTTGATAATTGTGAGTGAACGTGAACCATATTGGCTGAGTTTTGCTTTTTGGTACGGGCGAAAGGTGATTCAGGGGAATCACAATTTTTTTGGGGGTAAGGGAATTGATCTGAGGAATTCGAATCAGTTTCTACCTCACTTAGCTCGTTGGTGGACGGAAAGCCCACAGGTGATTCAGGGGAATCACAGATTCAGGGGAATCACAGTTATTGATTAATTAGTTTCACTCAAAAGTGCTAGTAACCAAAAAAAAAAATAAAAAAAATAAAAAAAATTAATCGATTTAGGTGGACGGAAGAGCCACGTCAAATCAGAATTAATCGAGCGCTGGAAAGTGCTTATAGGAAGTTTTTGAGTGAAACGTAATTACAAACCACCCGACCGATCTTGGGGTAAGGGAAAGATCGGGTCTGTCGAAGACGTTTGACAGATTCTGTAAGACACGTGTCGAATTGTGAAATCCAGAAAAGAGGAACTCAGCCAAAAATGGGGTCATCTAACAGTAAAGTAGATCATTTTTATACACCAATTTTCTGTCAAAGGAGAAATAATTATGGTGGTAAATGTAAATGTATTTCCCCGAGGCGGGAACCTGAGTAAGATAAGACTCAATGTTGTAAAAGAATCAATAGAAAAGAACGAGGGAAAACAGAATGGTTGTTGTGTGTGTGTTAAACGTGTGTAAAGGATCTTTATGTGTGGCTGATGAAACTTTGAGCAAAGCTATGACTGATGATTTGAGCAGTGTTGTGAATGATGAGCATATGAGATTGTACAAAAGTAGCCTACAGGGTTTTCTGAAATGCTAACTTATCCGTTACTAGTCAGAAAGGGTTGTTGAAGTTTGTTCATGAGTGTAAAACTGTGAACGGACAGTGAATTGTTGGATGGGAAAGAAGCAGATAAAAGAGAACAGAGTCGATGCAGAAGGAACTGACATGTAGGGGAAGATAGGATGTTTTTCCTGATGGAAACAGTGAATTGTTGAATTGAGCAGATGCAGAAGGAACTGACATGTAGGGAACGATAGAGTTCATGGAACTATTAAGTCAAATTAAGTTGAAATGGTACGAAAGGTGAGTTTTAGATGGAAATGGGGCGTTGAGTATGATTAACAGGGATTGATATGTTTATAAGGATAAGGAATGTTTCATTAAGTAAAACGATTGTCTTTTGAACCTAAAGGGTCCAGCTATGCTGGGAGTACAGCAACAGCGCTTGCTTGTTCAAACCAGCTTCTGAATGTTAAATGTATACTTGTTTTGTAATCAGTGTTGTTGATGATAATATCAAATTAGAAAATGTCCAGAGATTGGATATTTTGTTGATATTAAGCCATTTAAGGAAAATATATTGTTTTATAAAGGAAATTATGGGTTGGAGATAATTTCCCTAGACACGTGTGACTAAAGTTAATCAGAAACTTTGTGAAACCCGTTTAGAATATTTAGATTTTCCGTGTCGCTTATGAAAATTAATGTTCTGCCAATAATGACGATGTGAATGCTTTATTGTATTAATGTTATGAAAACAAGGGTATTGAAGAATAGATTGCCATACTTTTGTAACAAGAGTTGAAGGTGCAAGCGGCTAAGATAGCTGTCTGTGTAATTTAGAGACTGAGAAGATTTAGAGAATCTTGTGATTTCTGTGGAACAGTAGAGATAAGTGGGACTGAATAATGATAATATTAAGTTGAATCTGCATACTAATCATTTGAATAAGCTATCAAACCAGTGTTAATGAAATTAATGACATGCTAAATTTCTTTATACTGTATGAAGAGTAACTGAATAGTCCTGATACAAAAGAGAGCTAATGCTGTAAGCAGATTAATTTGCAGATTATGTTTTTGTAAAAGTTTGATTCTGATTGGAAAGATAAATAGTAACTTGACTGGCTCCAAACAAAGAAAGTGCCAAACTAACACAAATTTAAAGAAAAGTCTGTGTTAATATGAGTTAGAAAGTAGATCAGTGTTAATATGATGAAGATTGTGATTCGGCTATTGTAATTGAATTTGCAGCTGGGACAGTGGGGGAAAAATGCAGAGAACTTATCAGTGGCTCTGTTTGCATTTCCTGAATAGGAACGCTCTGCTTCAGGGGCGTAAAGTAGGGTGGAGATGTTAAAAAGATCACAGTGATTGTAGGTAGAATAACAGAGAGTGTTTTATTGCAGTCAGCTGGGTCATTCAGTGACTGTATGCGCACTGTATGACTGTAAAAGTAAATGAGGGAGAAATAAAGTTGATAGTTGGAACTTTTGAAAGTTGTAAGAAGATTGAAAGATTTAAGTGTAAGGAATTCCTTTTGAAAGGAAGGAACTATAACAAGTACCGGTTGACGTAAAATTACGGATAAGACTAAATGAGTTGCAAAATATTTTAAAAGTACCGGTCACTAAAAGGATGATTGTGTTTTGAATGAAACGCTTTGATAAGGTTTTAGATGATATGGAGAGACAAATCTAATGAATGATTTATAATGATAATCAAAAAAATGTATCACAAGCAGGGAGCAGCCTCAAAAGTTGAATCATAGAAGCAGATTGATAAACTCCTAGGGAAAACATTGAAGTAAAATTGAAATGAAATTGTTATTAAGAACTAGAATAATTCGTATTATTTCTTTAAGATAAAATAAACAGAAGCAGTGTTACAGGATTAACAGTTGCTAAATGTAAAATGTGTAAAAGGCATTTGATTAAACAAAGGCTTGTTAATGTTGATTTTAAAAGATAAGATTGTGATTTGGCCAAAACAGGTTTGCTTATCTGAATCTGGCATGTGCTGTAACTGAAACTGCCACAGTTTCAGTGCAACAGAGACTCATTCGGAGTGGATATTTGTAATGTCTAAATTACAATACATGTAATTTATGGAAAAGATGCCTTAAGATGGGCTACAGTTAAAGAAAAGATGGCAGATAAAGTCTGAAGTTAAAGGTTTATGAGAATGCAGTACCAGTCCTGAATGCCTCAAGAGTCTCTCTCTCATTCAATATCAGCGGAAAGCTGTTGTCTGAGCCTGTGTAAAGCACAGTGTTTCAACTGAACAGATTCATAGATGCGGAAGAGCTAAAACAAATCATGCTACAGGCAGTTCAGATTTGACAAATTTAGAGGACAATTTGTAAATGTTTTAAAAGTAAAACTGAATGATTTTAAAGAAGTCTTTAAAATAATAATGCAGACCTTAAATGATAGAAGTGACATTTTTGACTAGTTTATTTTAGGACCGCTTCTTTGTCTGATTTTAGCCTCCACCATAAAACAGGGCTGATGGCTCCGGCTACAGAAGTAACAGTACACTGAATGTACGATTGTGATCTAAATTCACTGACTATAATCTAAGCAGGTTGCTACCTTTAAGATGATTAATGAATTTAAGTGATTAAATACTGTTGTTATTAACCTGTCTCCCTGTGAACACTATTAGGTCAGAATGGCTCTGATGACTCTTGAATGCGCCTTTTCCTAAGCTCCAGAAAACAACAGATTATGTTGAAGAAAACGGTCACAGATTCTGTGATGGTAAAGAGCGGTAACCACGTGTGTACGAAGTGTTTACCCCAGAGACGGGTAAGACCCTCTGGCCAAAAGGGCAACCTAAGACAGGGGAATTCACGCAAAAACACTGGGCATTTCCTGATGGAGGTGTTTTTATGTGAGATGGATATGAGAGTGGCGCTGATTGACTGAGTGGCGACCAGCATCAGCAGATCATTGAGAGGCGAGATGAGCTGTGAGAAGTTACGGCCGTCTGACCCAGAAAATGTGAGTTCCTCTATATACCACTCACCAGAAACCGCGTTGATTGAATGGCTTGTTTTTCTGACAAGTGTCTGCAACTATGCCAGGGGACAACACCCTGAAGAAAAGACAATTATAGGTTAAGAGCTGATCTGAATGGGCATTCAGGAGCCAGCAGAGACCATTGAACTAGTGGTTATCTGTTGTGGAGACAGCTTAAAAAAAAAAAAAAAAAAAAAAAAAAAAAAAGTTGTAATGTTAGTTGCCTGATGAGCAAGGAAAACACAGAGATTTGTGTCGATGCTGAACTAATGTGTCAGTTCTGACTCCTGTAGATCATTTAGACATGACAAAGGACCACTATAAGACATGGTGGTGGCTAAAGATGACTCAAGAGAATTTTCTGGAAAACAAAGGTTAGGTAAATTGAGTATTTAAACTAAAGATAACCTTAGAAAAGATCATAGAACGATTGAATATGACTATGATTATTTTAGTTACAGTCCTAGGAGGCTGTTGAAAAGATTATTTGCTTATAATGAGAGAGAAAGAGACTGCTTGAGTGGAGGAAGAGGATGGTACTCTGTCTGTCTTTCTGTTATCAGTCAGCCAAAGAAAGCTGGAGCAAAATAAGATAATGCACCAAAACAATCCAGCTGACTTTTCTAAAATCAGATGGATAATGAACAGACATGCTTTGAAACTGGTTAAGAGGCCATAAAAACATTAGATAAAAGATGCAGGAAAATGTAAGGTTAAAATGTCATTTAAAATTTAAATCTTTTTAGAGAAAAGATATGAATAAGAAATATGAGCAGTTCATAGTCAGGGATGAGTGTGAGTGTTAATTCATGTTTGTACAGTATGTGTTAGTTTAGGACAACTGTTCTGTCTGAATAGTGTGTATAAATTTGTCATTAACCTCTGGAAAGAGTGTTTTAGCATTATAGATGGGTTAAGGCGAATGACAAATTTGAAAGTAAGCTGAGGATTGTGAGTCAATCTGATGAGAAGGCAACACAGAACAGGATGAGCTTTAAGTTGATTGATCATCGAGCTCTGTCTGTTAATTATTATTTTGGTCATTCATGATGTGCAGTAGATTTGAATTACTTTCTGGACAGGTTTAAGTATTGATAAATTAGAATTGTGAAGTCGTAGATAGCCGTCAGTCATGTGTTGAGAAAAAGTTATAAATTTGACAGCAACAAACACGTACAGTAGGCTAAGTAAATATCAGATTATCCAGAGAGCCCTTAACAGTTATGTATTGTAAAAAGGGGAAGATTGTTATTCGACTGACGTTGACGAAGTGTACTGACGTTGACAAAGTGTACACGACCTGACCTGACCAATTGATGACCTGGAGAATGTTCGTAGATGACAGTTGATTAAGAGACCAAACAATAGGCTTGAAAAGCAAGAAACGCTGTGAGACTAGGGGCCGTTGCCTTAAAAAATAATTTGATAAGAAGATGAAATTGTGGCTTTAAGTAATATTTTTATTTCAGAGGCAGAGAAAGATGGGAAATTTGGCTGAAGGACAACGTTTGGGTTAGCAAACTTTATCCAAACAAATGTCACCAAATAAATATTAACAAATATTGTAGTTTTCTTGTAGCTCAAACATTAGAGTTTGACACCTGTAACGCCAAGGTCATGGGTTTGATTTCAGAGGGAAAGCAAGAACTGATAAGAATGTAAATGTGTACTTTGAAATGGAAGTCACTATGGATAAAAGCGTCTGATAAAAGTAAGAGAATTTTATTATATTAAATTTATGCACGAGATGGGTGTTGTGCATCAAGAGGAGGATGAATATGCTCATGGCGGGAACAAGAGAACGCACAGTAAAACAAGTGGTCAGATGAGTCTTTGAACTTTTTAGTATGGATAATTTGTATTCAGGCCACAAACAAAGACATTTCGGCCTCACAGGTGGGAAAACAGTAAATCCAGGGGGGAGGGCTAAACCCATTGTCTTCACAGCAGGCTGAGAGGTTATCTAGCTTTGACCTCATCGGTATATGAGGACAGTAAAAGTCCAGGAGGGGTTTATTTGAAGAACTTTATTTGTATTAACCAGCTAGATCTGGTTTACTAAGGGGTTCACATTTGCTGAAAGCCATCGCACAGGTGGGAAGATAAATGTTGGGAGGACATTGGGTTTAATTGTGTGTATTGTTTGTATTTTAAGTGTGCTAATAACAAGAATTGTTTTGACAGGAAACGCCGGAGCAGATGTGGCAGCACAGCAGACAAAAGAAAACTATGTGACAATAACCTCAACATTTGTTTTTCTTTACAGAAGATGCAGACTTTTGCGCATGGCATGAGCAAAGTGAAGAAACAGTGCCTAACCCTGTGTAATGCCTAACTTAAAATTTTCATTTTGCAGGATGTCAGGATGGATTGAACCAAACAGAACTGATTCTGTATTGTTTTGTTAACATGAGCAACGTGGGTTGAATGTTTTTTTCAGGGGACAAGGACCCTGAGTGCTATTCAATGAGCAAGAAATTATCCGGTGATATGTTTCAGGTTGAAAATTTCACAGGTCACACCAAAGGGACGACAAGACACGCGCTCACTAACAAAATCACTTAAGGCCTCCATTCGCAGGTGACAGTAGACAGTAAATGACTCATTCCAGTGGGGGTGCGATCGTGATCTAAGGGAAAATCTTGTAAGGATTTGAAAATGATTGAAGGATGTTAGACCTGGGTCCGAGCATCTGACCTAAAACTATACCAACCAACATCAACAACCTCACACGCCAGCGCAAAGAATAAAGTGGAAGATCAAGGATATGCGCTAGAACATACCTCTCCTGCCAACGTTGGAAAAAGACCATTTCAACAGCACACAAAGTGTCATATTGGTGAAGATGGAACGTCCATGAGGCAACGAGATGATCAACATATCTGGAGAAAATGTTGACCAATTAATGGTTGAAGAAAAGTTTTGCGATTTTATTTGATTGAATCAAATTAGGGCTTAGTATTGATATACATGCTTAAAGATTTAATAGTAAAATGGGTTTGATTGATTTTAGAAAATAGAAATGAATTTTTATTATTTTATTGGTTATCAGAGAATGATAAACAGGGGGGAGATGTTAATGAAAAATTCATTGTTCTTGTGTCCATTCATTTAAAACTTGTTGATTTCATTTGAGTGTGTGTAAAAGCATTTCTAACAGCTGAATTGGGGGTAGGAAAGAGCAGATGTAATAAACCAGATAGCCCGGGGAGATAACAAACACCTAGGCACGAGAAAGAATCTTAGTCGAAGAATACAGGATGTCATATAGTAGGGTCCCAGGCCCCCTCCTGAGGAAAGCAGGAGGTCATTTAGATTGTAAATGAAGGCCTTTTGGCTTCTCAGGGACAAAGAACAGCATGACCTGCCCAGGGGGGGTAGAACCAGTCCATACTAGCTTGAGATATAAGATGTCTTTAAGGAAATTTACTGAAACTGGGAAAGGAGGAGTCAAGAGTGTCAGAAACCTGTATAAAATGTCTCAGTTTTATTATGTCAGTAGGCTTTCTGTTTCACATCTGGGTGGCTGCGGTTGCGAAAAGATTCCTCAAAGAATAAAGGCCTTTTCTTCTTTATTACAATTTTGCCTTTTGAGTGTTCCTTAACCCTGTGATGCTGTTTTTCCCAGTGAGATAAAAAATTGCTATTACAAGAGATACAACCACGATCGGATGATAAGAGCAAATCATTTGTGACTCTAACGAGAGCTGTCTCAGTACTATGGTACGGTCTAAATCCTGACTGAAAATCCTCGCAGATATCATTTCTTTCTAAAAAGGAACATAGTTGTGAGGATACTGCCTTTTCTAATATCTTTGACAGAAAAGGTAGATTCGAGATCGGCCTGTAATTGACTAATTCTGTAGGATCAAGTTGTGGTTTTTTAACAAGCGGTTTAATCATAGCCAGCTTAAAGTTTTTTGGTACGTATCCTAATGATAAAGACGAATTAATGATATTAAGAAGAGGATCTATGACCTCTGGAAGCATCTCTTTCAGTAGCTTAGTCGGTATAGGGTCTAACATACATGTTGTCGATTTAGATGATTTAACGAGTTTAGTCAATTCTTCCTCTCCTATAGCAACGAATGAATCAAATTTTTCCTCAGGGAGACTACAATGCACTTCCTGATGCGATACTGTAGTAGACGGTTGCATAGTTATAATTTTGTCCCTGATATTATCAATCTTATAAGTGAAGAAGTTCATAAAGTCATTACTGCTGTGCTGCTTGGAAACTTCTGTGTTTGAAGCTTTCTTTTTCGTTAGTTTAGCCACTGTTTCAAATAAAAACCTTTTGTTTATTTTCTTCTAATAGGGTTGAAAAATAAGCAGATCTAGCAGCTTTTAAAGCCTCTCTGTATGCAATCGAGCTCTCTTTCCATGAAATGCGAAATACCTCTAGTTTTGATTTCTTCCAGTTGCGCTCCATTTTTCTGGCTGCTCTCTTAAGGGCCCGAGTGTGCTCGTTGTACCACGGCGTTGGATTATTTTCTTTAATCTTCTTTAAGCGCAAAGGAGCAACTGTGTCTAAAGTGCTGGAAAAGAGAGAGTTAAAAGTTTCTGTTGCAATATCAAGTTCTTCTAAGCTATCCGGGATGCTAAGGTGATGAAACTGATCAGGAAGATTATTAATAAAGCAATCTTTAATGGCAGAAGTGATAGGTCTAACATATTTGAAACACGGAGTCGGCTTTGCAGCCTTGGCTAAATGTAATTTACACGAGACTAGATAATGATCTGAGATGTCATCGCTCTGCTGCAGAATTTCAACGGCATCAACATCTATTCCATGTGATAATATTAGATCTAGAGTATGATTACGACGATGAGTAGGTCCTGACACGTGTTGTCTAACTCCAATTGAGTTTACAATGTCTTTAAATGCCAAACCCAATGCATCTTTTTCATTATCGATGTGTATATTAAAATCACCAACAATTAGTACTTTATCTGCAGCCAATACTAACTCTGATAAAAGTCCGCAAATTCTTTGATAAAGTCTGTATGGTGCCCTGGTGGCCTGTATACAGTAGCCAGCACAAATCTCAAACGTGATTTATCATTTATACTATATATTTTTACATTAAGTACTAACACTTCAAAAGAATTATATTTAAAACTTGATTTCTTAGTGGTTTTGAAAATATTACTATAAATTACAGCAACTCCTCCCCCTTTGCCTTTCAGACGAGGCTCATGTTTATAACAGTAGTCTTGCGGGGTGGACTCATTTAAAGTAATGTAATCGTTTGGTTTTAGCCAGGTTTCTGTCAAACACAGCACATCTAGGTTATTATCTGAAATCATATCATTAACAATGAGTGCTTTTGAAGTAAGCGATCGAATATTCAGCAACCCAAGCTTTAGCATTTGCTCATCTGTATTATAGCTGTTTTTTATTTGTTGAACATCAATAAAATTTTTAACCTTAGATGGGTTTAAACGTTTTTTGGATTTCCAAATTCGGGGAACCGACACTGTCTCTATATGATGATATCTAGGTGAAAGAGGCTCTATGTGATGGGATTTATCTGACCTGGGTGACGCGAGGCCGCTAGCAGACGGTCGGTTTAGCCAGTCTGTCTGCTTCCTGACCTGGTGCCCAATTTGTCACTACCAGTGCCCGACTAATGAGAGTCTGACTCAGTGCCTGAAGAAGGTCAAGGAGGAACATGGTAAGACCCTCACACACACAGCCTGCAGGGGGCAGAACACACACACACACACACACACACACACACACACACACACACACACACACACACACACACACACACACACACATCAGCATATGATGGAGAACTCATGCATTTCACAAAACACTTATTCATAATGGACCATTACAAATAGATTCTCTCTAGGATTAATATGATAATAAAAGTAGCGCATAAGGTTTATGTATTTTATTCATCATTCAGGATCCTGTTTTTGGATGCATGATATTTCACTGGTAATTTTGTATGTGTTACTATGGCTAATACCATGGTATTTTTTAGTACCCTGGAGTACCATATAAACTTTTTTGTTTGTTTAATCCAGTTTTACTTAATTTATGTATTGTATTAAATATTTATAATTTATAAATGACTTTTTATTTTATTTATTTTTTATTTTATTTAGAGATTTTTAGTATAGTTATGCATTGAATTATGTATTGTAGTTAGTCATTCAGAATACTCCTTTTATATAAAGTAAATATGATTTTGGTGTCTACATAACATATATGATATGTTAATCATAAATGATTTCATCATTCCTATACCGGACACTGAATCTATAACCTTAATTTATAAAGTGACGTCCTTCACTGTTGTTTCCTTTATTATCGAGTACCCTCTTCATTTGAGTCTCACTTCCCCCCCGTTAGGGAACTGCTACATCAGTCTGGAGGTTAAAGGATATGACTTCACTCTGATGGTGAGGTCAGAGGCCGAAATCCCCACCGACCTGAAGATGACGAAAGACAACATCACCGAGCTGAGCAAAGCCACCAAAGCCATCATATCCGTGGCCACTAAACTCCAAGAGATGATCGACTGGCTTCTGAAGAAGGAGGACTCCATGACCACACAGCTGGAATCTACAGATCACAGTCACCAAGACAAGAAAAGGCTGCTGGACAACCTGAAGGAAAACCTCCGAGAGGCACGGAGAGCGAAAGAAACGAGTCCGAAGTACAGGAAGGAGGCCGGGAATCTTCTCAACGAGGCCGCTGTGCTGTCCGGGATCACACCGTGAAATATAGGAAGTATTCTTGTGTACAATATGAAGAAACGGACACAAAATGTGACCCTGGATCACAAAACCAGTCTCGCACGGGTATATTTGTGGCAATAGCCAACACATTGTATGGGTCAAAATTGTCCATTTTTCTTTTATGCCAAAAATCATTAGGATATTAAATAAAGATCAACACCATGAAGATATTTTGTGAATTTCCTAGCGTAAATATATAAAACATTTATTTTTGTGAGTGAATGCAGCACAATCGTGAACATAAATGGACAACTTTAAAGGAGATTTTCTCAATGTTTCTCATTTTTTTGCACTCTCAGATTCCAGATTTTCAATAGTTGTATCTCAGCCAAATATTGTCCTATCATAACAAACCATACATCAATGAAACGCTTGTTTATGCAGATTTCATGTGATGTATAAATCTCAATTCTGAAAAATTGACCCATGTGACTGGTTTTGAGGTCAAGGGTCACATATATGGTTCTGGTCGGAGGCTTTTGTAAATATTTCAATGTACTTGTGCATTAAGCAGCTGGTGCAACCGGCTCCATATAAAAAATAAAAAACTAATTGTAATCTATATTGACCACTAAAGCTTACAAATTATTTGGCCTGATCAGAGCGGTGAAATGAAATTCTTATTTTGAAACCCTGAGATGTGTTTTCATGGAAGAACCTGTTGTAGGAAGATCCTCTTCTGGCTTCACTGCTGTACATGAGCACAGATTCTTCGGCCTGCAGGAAAAACCCTGCATTAATGCCTTCTTGGACTTAAACTCCAGTATCAAATTTTGATGAACACCACTAAAAGGTGATCCACTTTTTTGAGTCTGAAAAAACTGTTTGCTCAAACGAAGTCCAAACTGACCCGAGTAGCCACTGAAACCGGTTTCGCTCAACAGGCTTCGGTCGTTCTGGAGACCCTGAGATGACGTTCTCTCTTCTGCTGGAGCCATTATAGTTCATCTGGCCTAGAGATTATAAAATACACATTAGACAAATTTAAGCTTAGCTCATGCTGACTTCATAATTATTCAGTTTTGTGTTTCATAATTCATAAGCTTTTATGGCACTGAATTTTAAAGCAGTTTATCTGCATCACTTCAAAAAATTATTAAAACGTTTATTAAAGGAAAATTAGTTATTTTGAAGAATGTGTTTTTCTTTAGTCCACACAATGAAAGTCAAATGTTATTTTGCACCCCATTGACTTCATTGCAAGGACAAAAGAATAATTCAGTTCTGGAGAAAAACAGAAAGTCATACAGGTTTGAAACAACATGAGGATGTAATTTTTAGGTGAACTACTTTAAATAGTTTTAAAAAAAAAACTTTAGAGAAATTAGAGAAAATTAGACTGAAATTTGATCACAAATACAGGTAAAGAGGTCACAAATTAAAGTTAACTTCTGACAGGACATACTCTCATATTTACCCCATTGTGTTATAAGTGTCTGTGTCAGACTGCTATGAGAGACGTGACACTCATAACTCTCTTCTTCATCTCTGTGAATCTCCACACTGATTCTCATCTGAAAGCTCTCGTCATCATTGGGTCTGACTCCAGTAGAGCTGAAGGGTTCAACGCTAGCGTTGTTCAATGTGATCTTCATCTCGATGTGTTTGGGGTAGAAGCCAGTGGCCAGACAGCTCAGATTCAGCTTGCTTCGGTCATGAGGAGCTTCAGAGGCAAACGTGTGAACATCTGGTGCATCTGCAATAAGAAACATCTTGAGTAAAGAATATTACTACGTCTAAAAAAAGACACTTGATTCTGAATACAAAGACATGAAACACTAAGTTCAAAAGACTGAAGTCATCAGATCAACACATACTGCTTATTGAATTATTAAACGTGGAGATCCAGTCCATGCAGGTCCTGAGGTATGACTGGACGACCAGTCTGCAAACTCTTTGATTGTTCCACTTCATTTTGGTTTCTTTTGCCTTTGGATTTTTCTCCATCCACTGCATCGTGTCAGAATTCAAGGCAATAAAATCCTCTCCATCATATCCGTACTCATCAAACGCTTTTACATTCATCACTGGATCCAGCTCACAGCCGACTCTCCTCTGTAGTGTATGGAGGCCTAAAAATCACAGCATATATACAGCAGTTGTATACTGGATAATCATAATCAAACTTTCAGTTTGCCTTATGTAGCGCATAAATTGAAGGTGTGATACCATGTATAAATAAATGATAATCATTTACATCATTTAGATTTCAGATGTAGTTGGGTTTATGGTTCACATTATAAGTCTTGAATGTGACATACGTTGTAATAACGAATGGCCAACGTGGAGGTGCAAGTTTCTCAGGTGCTCTTGATGGCAGAATTCATCACATTATCACATAAGTCAGTGTACTGTTTGTCATCATTTTTGTCTATAAACATTAGATCTAACAATCCTCTTTTTGTCAAATGTTTACTTGAAAAGTGTGCTACCACTTTCGAAGAAACACATTACACTTGATATGATATGTCATGTTATAGCTTTCAGATATTTTATGTGTGACCTAAACGTCCAGTTATTTTGTGCGCCACAGTAAGTCCACACTCATATTACAGGTCTGATCACTGATAAAACAGCTGAACTCAGCAGACTCACCGTCACATTTGGATCTTGTGCAGTTTGCCAGAGTATAAACCAGATTTATAAACCAGTCTTTGGATTCATCTGGTTCTTCAGTGTCTCTCCAGATCTCTGAACTCTGGCGGTCTCTTTTCCAGGTTTGTTCTTCATTACTGTAGTGAGAGATCCGTCTGTCATCATACAGACCCACTGCACTGAACTCAGGACCGGAGGATCCAGCAGGTTTGGAGAGAGCGCTGTAAACATACTGGAGAAGATGTCTCTCTGAAGAAAAATAAAAGCAAGACAAATAATTCTGAAAAGATACTGACAGGCCACACTGATCACTAAGTTACATTGGGCTTGAAAAAAAAGTAGGCTTACATCATGCATACACATACACTGAAGTAACGTACGCAGACATGTTCGATGTTTTATCCACACGGACCGCTCTGACATCACTGTAGTTCAGAGAGATTCAGAGAAAGTGAAACTAACTTGATCAACAACAATATGGACTCCTGAAACGATCAACCTCTTTAAACTACAGAATATTTATTGATCCGTTCAAAGAGTCTTGTGGACACATCTGATCCTCACAGGTAAGAGATAGAAATATAAGAGAGATTGTGCTGAACAGGTTTCTAATGGAAGTGATCTTTAGTTGGGGTTATGTCAAACTGGAATAAGTTGAACAGAACCAGGTTTAAGCATATCAAATACTTAACTATTTTAGTTGTTCACTGCACCGAAATGGTATCAGAATTGTATTTAAATATGCCATTTGATTGTTTGCAAAGCAAAGTTTGGTGTTTCTGTCATTTTGTCACATGGCAGAAAGACTAAAGAAACAGGAAGTAAATGAGCTGCAGATTCACTGAATACAAACCTGCTAAACTGCAGATGAAAATCACTTTTATAATAAACTAGATCAAAACTAAACTTGACCATATAATGTATTTTGTGAAGAGATATGTATATATATATATATGTTTTGTTGGAAATTATATATACATTAGGAGCAAATATAGGCTTAGATGTTTCTTATAAGTTCTTTGATCATTCAATAACATTTCTATTCTTGAAAACGAAGAGGGAAGAACAATGGCAGAATCTTCACCAACATCAACACAAGCAAGACAAACCAGGAGACGGAGTATTGAGTCTATACCTCCATGTAAGTCAATGAACAAAAAACAAAAAAAACAAGAAGAATGATTTTTAGTGCATGAATAACTTTAACTCTTCTCATATAATATTTAATATGTAGTTTAGGAGTGTACAGCAGCAGATGATAATCATTTCAATCAAGATTTCAAATCAATATTGCTCCTTCGTGTATATATTTATTTGGTACAGTAAGTGTTTGTGTAATGAGCTTCACATTAGGGTTCTGATCAGCTTGTCTGGGTTCATTTAGCAGTAATGACCAGCTGACTGTACATGATCTCTAATATATTTGAGTTTCCTCAAAGACGTCACTCTTTGTCTCTAGACATTCTTTACATTCAACCAACTTCATGAGGTGCATCATGGGAGTCTTTATAAACAGTATTAAATGAGCCCATTTATAATAATAAGGCTAATAATAATAATAATAATAATTATTGTTATTTAAGTCCTTCAAGCAAAAGCCATTAAATCAAAAAGTCAAATGTGTTTCCAAACTTTAGACTATTAGTGAAGGTGATTTATCTTCTTCATTTCTCTCTCCAGTGATGTCTTCCTCCAGCGGTCCACTGACTGAGGAGCTTCAGTGCTCTATATGTCTGGACGTGTTCACTGATCCAGTCAGCACTCCATGTGGACACAACTTCTGCAAGACCTGTCTGAATAAGTGCTGGGACAACAGCCAGACCTGCAACTGTCCATATTGTAAAGAAACATTCAAGCACAGACCTGATCTCAAGATTAACACCACACTCCGAGAGATCGTAGATCACTGTAAAAAGAAAAGTCCTGAGAAAAAAGCTGAAGTTCTGAAAAAAGCTGAAGTTCTGAAAAAAGCTGAAGTTCTGTGTGACGTCTGTGAGGAAAGAAAGCTGAAAGCCCTGAAGTCGTGTCTGGTGTGTCAGAGCTCTTACTGTGAAACTCACCTGGAGCCTCATTCGAGAGTGGCAGGTTTAAAGAAACACAAACTGATCAATCCTGTGAGTAATCTGGAGGACTATATATGTCAGAAACATGAGAGACCTCTGGAGCTGTTCTGTAGAGATGATCAGACATGTGTGTGTACGATGTGTGCTTTGAAAGACCACCAGAACCACAACACTGTTTCCCTAGAAGAGGAGAGTGAAGAGAAGAAGGTAGAAGTTACTGACAAACTGATTTTAAATGGCTCTTATCATGAGGAATCACATGTTCTTTAATATAAATGAATCAGTTATGAAAACATATTGTGTGTTGTTCTCTGTCTATAGACTCAACTGATGAAGACACAGAAAGACACACAGCAGATGATCCAGGACAGAATCAAGAAGATTCAAGACGTCAAACACTCAGCAGAAGTCAGAAAAGTGAGTTTAAAATAATTAAATTAAATTAATTTTAATATCTATCATTGTTTATTGAATTGCTGTATAAAAGCAATTTCACACACAGTCACACTGCTGGTCTGAATATCGACACGTCTGTGATTCCCTGATCACTTAGTAAAGTAATAACACATCTCTCCTCAACAACACACATGATTTGAGGAATCATTCAGTGCAAACGAGGCAGAATGAGGGATTTTGAAAACCGCCTAAAAACACTGAAGTATGAGAAATAATAACACTGATTCTTCTCTTCACAAACGCCACTAACAATGTGTTGATTGTCCTGGTTGAGCAGAGAAACACAGAGAAGGAGAAAGCAGCCCGTGTGGAGCTCTTCACTGATCTCATCCGCTCCATTGAGAGATGTCAGACTGAACTGCTGGAGATGATGGAGGAGCAGCAGAAAGCAGCAGAGAAACAGGAGGAAGAGCTCATTGAAGAGCTGGAGCAGGAGATCACTGAGCTAAAGATGAGAAACACTGAGCTGGAGCAGCTCTCACACACTGAAGATCACCTCCACCTCCTACAGGTCAGTCAACATCTCTCTGATCAATGATAATGCAGTATATGACACCATAACACTCCCCATGCTGAAGGATTTCTCCTCTCTCCTGCTGTAGATTTACTCATCCCTGTGCAGCTCTAGAAACACCAGGAACTGGTCTGAGATCAGTGTGAAGACTGATGAGAGTCTGGAGACTCTGAGGAGAGCTCTGACTAAACTGCAGGACTCTCTACAGGAGAAACTCACGCTAACTGGTACAGCAATATCAAATACACCGTACAGATACATATATTTATCATCTTTTAATATCAGTAATGAAGAATGAGTCTGTTAAAGCTGAAATAAGAGAAGTGTGTGATCATGTGTGTGTGTCTCATTATCATCACAGTTCTTCTTGAAGAGAGCAGGTCATATTCATCTCTAATTTCAGGAAACATGCAGTAAATTCATATTGTACTAGAAGCTTCATCACTGTAACCAGAACCTTGAGGCTTTAGTAAATCTGTGAACACTTTTAGATGAGAAACAACAGAAAGAAACATTCATTTTCTGCCATTTTCAGTCTTTTCAGCGGTTTCATCTAAATGTTGTGATTATGTGTCGGATAAAATCAGTTTAGCAGAAGAAAATCAAATCATAGACATCATGAATTTAAGATGCAGATTTGTTCTTTTTTAGAGGAATATTTCTGACCTGTATCAAACAGCTTCGCAGTGCTGGGCTTCATTTTCACTTTCTCTAAGGTTATTTTTATAGTGTTGTCTTTGCTGAATAACCACAACACTAATACACTCCAAAACTGAGATGAATAATATTAGGCATAACAATATCTAAAATAAACATGTCATAAAATGTTCACAAAACATTCCCAAAGATGCTCTAAAAAGGAGGAATATTTCGAGCTCAAACACAATAGGAGTTCAGGGATTCTCTAAATATCAGCAGAGAAACATTGATCAGATAAAACATGATGTTGTTCACAATTCTTTAAATATATCCTTAAATCTTGTCTATAATTCACACATAAACATGTCAAAGATCTGATGGTGTTTTATTGTCATTAGTCTCTACAGAACTGAAGAGGAGACAGCAGTATGCAGGTACAGTGTGCTGTCTGCACTACACTAGATTACATTCAGATACTCACAGCTTCATCACTGACCGACAGTATGATTAAACACTGATTACATATTACACACATCATCACTAAATATCTGTATTGTGAATTTGTGATTTATATTCTCTGTTTTCTCAGTGGATGTGACTCTGGATCCTGATACAGCTCATCCTGAACTCATCCTGTCTGATGATGGAAAACAAGTGAGACATGGAGACATTAGACAGAAACTCCCAGACAAACCACAGAGATTTGATCAGTGTCCCTGTGTCCTGGGAAAGGAGGGATTCTCCTCAGGGAGATTTTATTTTGAGGTGCAGGTGAAGGGAAAGACTGACTGGGATTTAGGAGTGGCCAAAGATTCCATTAACAGGAAGGGACAGATCACACTGAGTCCCAGTAATGGATACTGGACTGTGCGGCTGATGAATGGGAATGAATATAAAGCCGGTGCTGATCCTGCTGTCTCTCTGTGTGTGAGAGTGAAGCCGCAGCGGGTCGGTGTGTTTGTGGATTATGAGGAGGGTCTGGTCTCCTTTTATGATGTGGAGTCCAGCTCTCATCTCTACTCTTTCACTGATCAGTCTTTCACTGGGAAACTCTATCCATATTTTTACCCGGGCCTTAATGATGGAGGTAAAAACTCAACTCCACTGATCATCACACCTGTCAAACACAATAAATGAATTTACAGCCCTAATATGAAATACACAATGAAAATGATTTCTATAATTAAAAATCTAATCATGTTTTGCTATTTTTTCATCATTTGTTTTTCATTGTTAAAATCTATAATTCTAGCTATAATTGCAAATTAAAAATATATTGCTGGTTTAACAATTTTATTTTCAATTTTTCATAATTATTCATGCCGTTGTTTTCTCCCATCTCAACGTGACAAAGTGAAAGTGTCTGTATTTTTGTTTTTTACATCAAAATCAACCATATTATGATAATATTAATAAATTATCAAAGCTGTGTCTAATTGCTGTGATAAAAGCTGTGATAATACTGTGGTAAATCAGATGGTAATACCTCAATATATATCAGAACTGTATGATTACCATATTCATACACTACACTATGGATCTTCAAAGTATACATAAAAAACACCATGATATTATGATCATGGTAATAACAAAAAAATTAAAAAGGAGAAGAAGAAGAAGAAGAAGAAGAAGACATTGTAGGTCTATTACCAAGTTACCATGTCTAATGTTTAACCATAACAATAGAATAGAATAATAGACACATTTCAACACACATCAGATTCATTTAAATGCTAATTTTTTATTGATACAGTTATATACATATTCAAATAAAATATAGGACTGTTAAATATCTGATGGTGCTGATATGAAGTAATAAAATAAGGTCATCGTTTTGAGGAAAAGGAATATAGAAAGCAAGTCACATATTCTGGTCTTTTCACATTGTTCTGTGTCCTGAGAGAAAGAGTAGAAAACTTTATCTCTTTAAAGTAAACCAGTCACAGTCAAGAAACTCATAAATGATGACAGAATTATTATTTCTGTGTGAACTATCACTTTAAGATTCTCTGAGGCCTCTGTGCTACAGCATTACTGTAGATTATGTTCACTAGGTGGCGCTATATAGTTTTAATTTAATTTGTTCAGTCATTTTGTTTTATTTAGTTTACTTGGTTAAAATGTGTTCTTTGTGAGTGCTATGTCTGGTAAATAATTTTTGATTGTGCATCTTTAGTCCTAATGATGATCAATAATGATGCCTGCACCACTCATTAATGGATGAATATATTGGATCCACATTTTAATGCACTGTTTGTGTATTGAGTGTGTGTTGCAGTATTTAACACATGATGGATTGAGTGATTGTTAAGTTCTGATGGTTTTAACAGAGACGGCAGGACAAATGTTCTGTCCACTGAGGTTTAGGACACAAGATGAAACCAAAGACCCCAGAGAACGGCTTTAATGGGACCCGGAGTCTCTCCTGGGACAAAGACACAATTTTCATATTTCCATAAACAGAGTCGACTGCATCTAACGGAAGAGTCATGAGCATTTCTTAAACCAATGGCTGCAGATTATGTTTATAAAGGGGTTTGGAAAGATTATTTCTGCAATGTGATGTTTTTAATCCTCATATTTTGTGTAAAGTAGGTCTATTTGTACATCAAATGTATATGGCTGTCATTAACAAAATGTCAAACCAATAAGCTGCATTATCATTAAACTTCATTATCACAGACCTTAGCTTTTAAGGAACTCAGTGTCTCCATCAGTCCATCTTTTCCACTGGATGTGTGTGTGTCTGATCACAGTGATTGTGTCGTTCTTCAAGTATTGGCCTGTTGGATTCAGCAAATCCACACTAAAGTTCCTGAACTTCCTGATCTTTGAGCTTCAACATCCTGCAGTGAGAAACCTGTAATTCTGCCATCAGTCATTACCAATTACATGTTCCATCGTCATCTTTTAGTTTTACATGCCTTTATTTAAGGTAAAAAAATAAAATAAAATAAACTGTCAGAAATTTGGCATCTGGTAAAAATGAGTAAATTAAAATTACAATTTAAAACCTTCACATGAAGGGTTTATTCATGATTAGAGATGTTAGGGTTGAGTTATATAGGATATGCAGGATTTCCATAACCTTATATTCTTATATTAAACTGCATATTTTATCAGACATTTTGTCTCAGAAATGTATATACATGTATAGTTAAAACAAATAGAAACATAATTTTACTGAACCTCAAATATTTGAAAGTTGTTGTTTATTATGTAACAAACATTTTATGAAAGGAAACACAGGAGCAGTTTTACAGAAGCCATTCATATGTAAAAATACATCAAACATTTAAAAACAAAGTTAAAAGTATTCTTTTGAAAGCAACAGGATAGGAAGCCATCTGTTAAATCATAATTAATATGTGAATATTTCATTTGAGAATTATTAAAATGAATGGATAAAACACTAATTCATGTGCATTAAAATAGTGCACTGTAAAATTCACTGTTTAATACAAACAACATTTTCTGTCCACATTCTAATGCATCATTACATGATTCAATCCTGTCTCGCTGAACACACACCTCACATATTAACACTCAGTGTGTGTTTTGTTCAGATGTAAGTTTCATTGAGGAATGTTGCTGTTGGAGGGAATTTAAAGGCCTGATGTTAATGCAAACACATGGAAAATTACTCAAACGTAAAATCAAAACTGAGTCACTTTGGCACGAAACACGTTCGCTTCAAATGATTTGAGTTTATCATTTAAACTGTGAAATACATTTACACAATCTAATGTGTTGTTCTAGTTTAGAGATTTTTAACATACAGATTTGGGAGAATGAAACACCTAAATGTATATCATGTATATCATACATGGTGTCAAACGTTTCATAAATGTGTGTCTATCACACAGCGCTCTGTTCTTCAGCACATCTACTGAAGCAGTTTTGAATTATTTGGCATTGCAGTTTTTGCAGATAATCTTTGTCCCGTCGGGGAAGAATCCAGCGCCGACCAGAGACACCGAACACTCAGAACACTTAAAACACGACTGATGCCACTGACGATCCTCAAACGACACTTCCCTTCTCCAAAACCTGACAAAAACATTGAGAGGAGTTTCATTTTGAGCAGCCGTTTCTAAAATCTCTATAACAACATTATCATCATTTCATATGAACATCATTTAAATTGTTAATAAACATTGATAAGGATGCACTCTAAGAAAAGTCTGTAAAAATATGGCACAATGTGTTAATGAAGGAATATTCCTTATCAATGTTTCACAGTGTTTTACCCGTGTTTTGAATTATGCATTGCATTGTGTTGTGATGTGTGGTTAACAGAAATGTCTGTAAACTTAACTGTAAACAGAACTTTTCTCTTTTTTATGGATTTTTTTACAGCGTTGTTCTGCTAAAGATGACTTACTCAATGTTGTTCCAAACTTATATTGCTTACTTCTGTGCAACAAAAGAAGTTCTTATAGACATAATGAAAGTGAATGGGGACGGGAAAACGTACAAATTCTACGAGGTGGCTTATTCGTACGAATTCATACGAACTGACTCGTACGAATTAGTAAGATTTTTGCAAAATCGAACATATTTTACGAATTGGCCAATTCGTATGAATTCATTCGAATGACCTACCCCTGACCCCGCCCCTAAACCTACCCATCACGTGGGTTTAGACAAATCGTACAAATTCGTACGAGTGAGGTCGTACGAATTAGCCAACTTTTTATCATTCGTACGAATTGGTCGTGAGATAGCGTTGGCTGTGGACCTTTTTATAAATGACAAAAAAACAACAACATGGTTTATGCAACTTGTATGTTATGTTTAAGTCATGTTTTGCTTGACTACTTTTTTAATTTTTTTATGTGTGGAGCTTGACAGCCCCAGTCTCCATTCACTTTCATTAAATGAAAAAGAGCAACATGGACATTCTGCGTAATATCTTCTTTTGATTTCCATAGAAGAAGTCATTGGGGTTTGGACCGACATGAGGATGAGAAAATCTAAATAAATTGATGTACTATATATATATATAAACTTTTTAAATGGACATTTTTTTGGGGGGGATATGTGCTTTTTTTATGTCATATTCGACACGATTTTATGTCTAATAGTATGATTAGTGAGAATATGAAGCTCATATAGTTGTTGGAAAAAAAAAACACCTCAATTTTATTCAAAGGTCCAAACTGAGGAAAAACATGCAATTTGTTGTTGCTGATATTTATATGCCCCATAAATGGATGAAATTCTGATTGTTTGTAATGTAAATCATTGAGATCTTTATAACAGTATAGCGGACTGCATGAAATGCATGTAAAAATCAGTTGTCACTCAATATCTCCCAGTAATGTCTTAGTTAGATGATATTTAAATGCTTAGTTTTATGATCAAATCTCTGTAGTTTTTATTGTGGGAGGCAAAACGTATAATGCAATACAATGATGACTGAGAGATGAACAAATAAATGTAACAAATAAAAGTTGCTTCAGTCCAGTTTATCTTGAAATATTAATAACAATATAAACATTATTCTTACATTTACTTATTCTTAGATTTCACAGCAAAAAGACGTAAATCACGACCTGAAGGGGGACGTTATAGTTAAATTTACACTAAAAGGCCTTTTACTTGCTAAAATGTATAAACTATCACTCATACAATAGATGATGTAATAGATTGTGTACAAGTTTTCAGCAAAGTTTTGATAATGTTTTAGAAATGTGCGTATCAAATATGATACACTAAGGTTAAAACATATAAACAGTGAGATATTTGATATTGATATTTGAGTTAGATATTATATTCTCATAGGTCATGACCCGGTGGATGAGAGACTCTTGAGTCCCCGATGAACAAGCAGAACTTTATTCACACACACTCAACAGCCTCCAAACACACGACCCTGTTTATGTGCCAACTGTCTCTTGTTTCTGACAGTGTTTCTGTTCTCAGCTGAAGGAACTGCTAATGAAGAGCGCTCTTGTTATAAGGACACATTAACACACACTGACCTGTGATGGGTTTGTCGCAGGCGGCACATGTTTGGGCGTACAGGTTACTGAAGCACTTCACACAGAACGGATCTTCACCCTGCGTTGTGAAAGGCTGTCCGGCCAGCTGGACTTTACAACCCGAACACAAGAAACATTCTTTATGCCAGGGCTCGTCTCTGTACGTAACGCCACCCTGAACCAAGATCTGGAAGAGACGAGACCAAACACACTGTCATTCACTGCGTACAACTTAACGAGGTTGGCAGTGAAATAAAGCAGAAATACTCAGTTTTAGATTAATCTTCAGATGTGTGTAGTTTACACTCTTAAAAGTAAAGTTTCCAAAGGGGGTTTTCACAGTGAAAAGAAGAACCTTTGCCAAAGAACATTTCAGTGAACAATTCTGAAAGACACATAAATAGGGTAAAATTTTAACAATAATAAATATCACCATACTTCCTGTGTTGACTGATTACATTAATAATTCCAAACATTTTTGTAAGTTTTTTTGAAATATTATGTTTAAATATGCAAATGAGGCGTTTTCTAATTAACTATGCACTCATTTGCATAAATTCCAAAACAAAAATCTGAATATTGGATGAAGTCAGGTGCAAAATTCTTGTTTCATTTTGTTGACATTAGAATTAAAGGTTTTTAGAGAGGGGATTTAGGATTTCTCTTTTTATCACTCCATAAATCAGCCAATACTGTCAATAAATACATTTTCACCATGTTTTTAGGAATAAATTGTTGTAACATATCAGACAAATGATATATGAACAAACCTCTCTGTAAAAACCTTCAGAATATAGATATGAATAAAACTGTAATGTTTGGTGTGTGTAAGTGCTGCTGAACTGGAGGAGAAACTCATTTTAAAAAAGCAAATTTTAAAGATATGAATTGTAATTGAAATCTAGAGATTTAAATAAAGTCTACAATTAAAAGTGTATTTTGGATGTTTTCTTTCCACCACCTGACAGAAGACGTGATCAAAAATATTTCACTATTGTAAGTTAATGTTAAATAGAGAAAAACATTTTACATTAAAATAACTTGTACCGTATTCTACTTGGATGGACCTCGATCGTTATTGAAACACAAAATAACTAATACAATCTCAAGCACCAGAAGCAGCCCATACTAATCATCTAAGTTCTCTTTATCTGGAAAGTATGCTCTTTTCATTTATTTATAGCCGCATGGTTGCAGAAACATTTAGGCCTAGTTTTTATTTTTTTTATTTTTTTGCTGTAATTTCATAATTTCAAAGACGTTCAGTTATTGTGCTTAATTTTATGCCATCTATGTATCTTCCTGACAAGAAAAAAAAAAATAACTTTTATGTTTATTGTTTTGAATAGAGGTTGATGAAATAGCAAAATCTGTTGGTGTTGCTATATATTGAAAATGGGGAAAATTCAACAATTTGAACATGGAGCCACATTATATCTATGGGATTGAACAATATAGGGCCTTTAAATTGAAGATTACAAGAGAAAATGTTATTAAGAATGAGAGTATAGAAGGATATTAAGATATATTTGTTACTTTTAGAGTTACAGGCACACAAACTATGGAAAAATACTATTTATGACACTCAGTAATGTTCAATTGTGTTGATAGAAAAAATAACAAGATACATTTCTAGTTTAATTTGTTCTTCAGAAAATGTGCGACCATTGAAAATGTGTACTAATTTACTCATGGAGCCACATTAACATCCCTATAAATTGGGACTTAAAATGAACCATATTTGGCCTTAAAAAGTAAGAAACCAAAATAAAAGTTGGTTAAGAATTAGAATCTAAAAGGATATTAAGATATTTTTAAAATGAGTTGCAGCAGGCATGTAAATTTTGGGCAAAAAACAAAAAGTAGTGCTTTTTCCCATTTTAAAAATGTCACCGTTGGCATATATAATGAAACAAAGATGGCTAAAGTCAACCGATTTAGCTAAATAGACCTACCAATCTCTGTGTAAAAGTAAAATAATGGTGGTTCTTAAGTCATTTTAACCCCCCTGTAATCTGGCTCCAAATCTCAGGTGAAAATGGTGGCTTTTGTGAAATATGAAATATTTGTGAAATATTGTGGCTTTCTTCTTCATTTATGTTTGTCTTTCTTCAAAACATTTTTTTTAACAAAATAAAAAATTTGAGCCTGGAAAGTTTCTGAAATGTGGTTGCTTTTTCCATGAAATTACCCAAATGTGTTTGTCTGAGAACCTTTAATACATCTTTTGTACACATAGGCTATTTAACTGCAAATTCTGAAATGATATGCACTGTGTGGTACAGTACAAATATTTTGAGTGTCCCTTATTCCGTCCCTTATTTTCCTATAATTACCACGATTGTCCCTTATTTTCCTTTCCATAAATTGGCAGCCCTAAAACTGCTCAGTATTAAAGCTTACAATATGACTTTTTGTAAAGCTGCTTTGAAACGATGTGAAATGATGCGCTTTACAAGTAAATTTTGACAGTAACTTAATCTAACTTGATTCGTGTAAATTCATCAAAACATTATCCACTTGATCGTTACTGAAATCGCCATGGTTATCACTTAATATTTCTGTAGCTAAACAGCATAGTAGATAATTCATAAATTCGTACATAAAGGAATGCGCATGCTCATGCCTCAAGCGTCTACGCCAATAAGATTGCTGTATTATAAGCCAATACAATCGGGTGTGGGCGGGGCACTCAGAGCTCTGACATCACTGTAGTTCAGAGAGATTCAGAGAAAGTGAAACTAACTTGATCAACAACAATATGGACTCCTGAAACGATCAACCTCTTTAAACTACAGAATATTTATTGATCCGTTCAAAGAGTCTTGTGGACACATCTGATCCTCACAGGTAAGAGATAGAAATATAAGAGAGATTGTGCTGAACAGGTTTCTAATGGAAGTGAACTGGTTTAGTAGGTTATGTCGAACTGGAATAAGTTGAACAGAACCAGGTTTAAGCATATCAAATACTCAACTATTTTAGTTGTTCACTGCACTGAAATGGTATCAGAATTGTATTTAAATATGTCATTTGATTGTTTGTAAAGCAAAGTTTGGTGTTTCTGTCATTTTGTCACATGGCAGAAAGACTAAAGAAACAGGAAGTAAATGACCTGCAGATTCACTGAACACAAACCTGCTAAACTGCAGATGAAAATCACTTTTATAATAAACTAGATCAAAACTACACTTGACTATATAATGTATTTTGTGAAGAGATGTGTATATATATAGTTTTGTTGGAAAATATATCACTTGTACTTTGTACTTTAGTTTACTTAAAAAAAAGAAGTTATCAAAAGAGCAGGTCAAAGTTCAGTTCTGTAAGTTTATGGGTTTCTTACTGAATTTAAAATGAATTATTGTGTTTCCCTCACTATAAATTCTTACATTCATTTTAACCAGTTTGATATAAATTATAAATTTGACTTGAAATAATATTATGATGAATAAGTAAAACTAAGCCGGACTCGAGGTAAGATTTCATTTAAACCTCAGTGACTAAATACACATTAGGGGCAAATATAGGCTTAGATGTTTCTTATAAGTTCATTGATCATTCAATAACATTTCTATTCTTGAAAACGAAGAGGGAAGAACAATGGCAGAATCTTCACCAACATCAACACAAGCAAGAAAAACCAGGAGACGGAGTATTGAGGAAACACGTCCATGTAAGTCAATAAACAAAAAATTAAAAAAACAAGAAGAATGAATTAGTGCATGAATAACTTTCACTCTTCTCATAATATTTAATATGTAGTTCAGGAGTGTACAGCAGCAGATAATAAAATCATTTACAATCAAGATTTCAAATCAATATTGCTCCTTCGTGTATTTATATATTTGGTACAGTAAGTGTTCGTGTAATGAGCTTCACATTAGGGTTCTGATCAGCTTGTCTGGGTTCATTTAGCAGTAATGACCAGCTGACTGTACATGATCTCTAATATATTTGAGTTTCCTCAAAGACGTCACTCTTTGTCTCTAGACATTCTTTACATTCAACCAACTTCATGAGGTGCATCATGGGATTCTTTATAAACAGTATTAAATGAGTCCATTTATAATAAGGCTAATAATAATAATAATTATTGTTATTTAAGTCCTTCAAGCAAAAGTCATTAAATCAGAAAGTCAAATGTGTTTCCAAACTTTAGACTAGTAGTGCAGGTGATTTATCTTCATCATTTCTCTCTCCAGCGATGTCTTCCTCCAGCGGTCCACTGACTGAGGAGCTTCAGTGCTCTATATGTCTGGACGTGTTCACTGATCCAGTCACCACTTCATGTGGACACAACTTCTGCAAGACCTGTCTGAATAAGTGCTGGGACAACAGCCAGACCTGCAACTGTCCATATTGTAAAGAAACATTCAAGCACAGACCTGATCTCAAGATTAACACCACACTCCGAGAGCTCGTAGTTCACTATAAAAAGAAAAGTCCTGAGAAAAAACCCGAAGTTCTGAAAAAAGCTGAAGTTCTGTGTGACTTCTGTGAGGAAAGAAAGCTGAAAGCCCTGAAGTCGTGTCTGGTGTGTCAGAGCTCTTACTGTGAAACTCACCTGGAGCCTCATTCGAGAGTGGCAGGTTTAAAGAAACACAAACTGATCAATCCTGTGAGTAATCTGGAGGACTATATATGTCAGAAACATGAGAGACCTCTGGAGCTGTTCTGTAGAGATGATCAGACATGTGTGTGTCTGTCCTGCACTGACGGAGATCACAAAAACCACAACACTGTTTCTTTAGAAGAGGAGAGTGAAGAGAAGAAGGTAGAAGTTACTGACAAACTGATTTTAAATGGCTCTTATCATGAGGAATCACGTTCTTTAATATAAATGAATCAGTCATGAAAACATATTGTGTGTTGTTCTCTGTCTATAGACTCAACTGATGAAGACACAGAAAGACACACAGCAGATGATCCAGGACAGAATCAAGAAGATTCAAGACGTCAAACACTCAGCAGAAGTCAGAAAAGTGAGTTTAAAATAATTAAATTAATTTTTATTTTAATATCTATCATTGTTTATTGAATTGTTGTATAAAAGCAATTTCACACTCACAGTCACACTGCTGGTCTGAATATCGACACGTCTGTGATTCCCTGATCACTTAGTAAAGTAATAACACATCTCTCCTCAACAACACACATGATTTGAGGAATCATTCAGTGCAAACGGGGCAGAATGAGGGATTTTGAAAACCGCCTAAAAACACTGAAGTATGAGAAATAATAACACTGATTCTTCTCTTAACAAACGCCACTAATAATGTGTTGATTGTCCTGGTTGAGCAGAGAAACACAGAGAAGGAGAAAGCAGCCCGTGTGGAGCTCTTCACTGATCTCATCCGCTCCATTGAGAGATGTCAGACTGAACTGCTGGAGATGATGGAGGAGCAGCAGAAAGCAGCAGAGAAACAGGAGGAAGAGCTCATTGAAGAGCTGGAGCAGGAGATCACTGAGCTAAAGATGAGAAACACTGAGCTGGAGCAGCTCTCACACACTGAAGATCACCTCCACCTCCTACAGGTCAGTCAACATCTCTCTGATCAATGATAATGCAGTATATGACACCATAACACTCCCCATGCTGAAGGATTTCTCCTCTCTCCTGCTGTAGATTTACTCATCCCTGTGCAGCTCTAGAAACACCAGGAACTGGTCTGAGATCAGTGTGAAGACTGATGAGAGTCTGGAGACTCTGAGGAGAGCTCTGACTAAACTGCAGGACTCTCTACAGGAGAAACTCACGCTAACTGGTACAGCAATATCAAATACACCGTACAGATACATATATTTATCATCTTTTAATATCAGTAATGAAGAATGAGTCTGTTAAAGCTGAAATAAGAGAAGTGTGTGATCGTGTGTGTGTGTCTCATTATCATCACAGTTCTTCTTGAAGAGAGCAGGTCATATTCATCTCTAATTTCAGGAAACATGCAGTAAATTCATCTTGTACTAGAAGCTTCATCACTGTAACCAGAACCTTGAGGCTTTAGTAAATCTGTGAACACTTTTAGATGAGAAACTACAGAAAGAAACATTCATTTTCTGCCATTTTCAGTCTTTTCAGCTGTTTCATCTAAATGTTGTGATTATGTGTCAGATAAAATCAGTTTAGCAGAAGAAAATCAAATCATAGACATCATGAATTTAAGATGCAGATTTGTTCTTTTTTAGAGGAATATTTCTGACCTGTATCAAACAGCTTCGCAGTGCTGGGCTTCATTTTCACTTTCTCTAAGGTTATTTTTATAGTGTTGTCTTTGCTGAATAACCACAACACTAATACACTCCAAAACTGAGATGAATAACATTAGGCATAACAATATCTAAAATAAAAATGTCATAAAATGTTTCACAAAACATTCCCAAAGATGTTCTGAAAAGGAGGAATATTTCGAGCTCAAACACAATAGGAGTTCAGGGATTCTCTAAATATCAGCAGAGAAACATTGATCAGATAAAACATGATGTTGTTCACAATTCTTTAAATATAACCTTAAATCTTGTCTATAATTCACACATAAACATGTCAAAGATCTGATGGTGTTTTATTGTCATGTGTCTCTACAGAACTGAAGAGGATACAGCAGTATGCAGGTACAGTGTGCTGTCTGCACTACACTAGATTACATTCAGATACTCACAGCTTCATCACTGACCGACAGTATGATTAAACACTGATTACATATTACAAACATCATCACTAAATATCTGTATTGTAAATTTGTGATTCATATTCTCTGTTTTCTCAGTGGATGTGACTCTGGATCCTGATACAGCTCATCCTAAACTCATCCTGTCTGATGATGGAAAACAAGTGAGACATGGAGACATTAGACAGAAACTCCCAGACAAACCAGAGAGATTTGATAAATATGCAATTGTCCTGGGAAAGGAGGGATTCTCCTCAGGGAGATTTTATTTTGAGGTGCAGGTGAAGGGAAAGACTGACTGGACTTTAGGAGTGGCCAGAGAATCCATTAACAGGAAGGGAGAGATCACACTGACTCCCAGTAATGGATGCTGGACTGTGTGGCTGAGGAATGAGAATGAATATAAAGCCTGTGAGGATCCTCTTGTCTCTCTGTGTGTGAGAGTGAAGCCGCAGCGGGTCGGTGTGTTTGTGGATTATGAGGAGGGTCTGGTCTCCTTTTATGATGTGGAGTCCAGCTCTCATCTCTACTCTTTCACTGATCAGTCTTTCACTGGGAAACTCTATCCATATTTTAGCCCGTGCCTTAATGATGGAGGAAAAAACTCAACTCCACTGATCATCACTCCTGTCAAACACAATAAATGAATTTACAGCCCTAATATGAAATACACAATGAAAATGATTTCTATAATTAAAAATCTAATCATGTTTTGCTATTTTTTTCATCATTTGTTTTTCATTGTTAAAATCTATATTTCTAGCTATAATTGCAAATTAAAAATATAATGCTGGTTTAACAATTTTATTTTCAATTTTTCATAATTATTCATGCCATTGTTTTCTCCATCTCAACCTGACAAAGTGAAAGTGTCTGTATTTTTTTTTTTATCAAAATCAGCCATATTATGATAATATTAATAAATTATCAAAGCTGTGTCTAATTGCTGTGATAAAAGCTGTGATAATACTGTGGTAAATCAGATGATAATACCTCAATATATATCAGAACTGTATGATTACCATATTCATACACTACACTATGGATCTTCAAAGTATACATAAAAAACACCATGATATTATGATCATGGTAATAACAAAATAATTAAAAAAGGAGAAGAAGAAGAAAACATCGTAGGTCTATTACCAAGTTACCATGTCTAATGTTTAACCATAACAATATAATAGAATAATAGACAAATTTCAACACACATCAGATTCATTTAAATGCTAATTTTTTATTGATACAGTTATATACATCTTCAAATAAAATATAGGACTGTTTAATATCTGATGATGCTGATATGAAGTAATAAAATAAGGTCATCGTTTTGAGGAAAAGGAATAAAGAAAGCTAGTCACATATTCTGGTCTTTTCACATTGTTCTGTGTCCTGAGAGAAAGAGGAGAAAACTTTATCTCTTTAAAGTAAACCAGTCACAGTCAAGAAACTCATAAATGATGACAGAATTATTATTTCTGTGTGAACTATCACTTTAAGATTCCCTGAGGCCTCTGTGCTACAGCATTACTGTAGATAATGTTCACTAGGTGGCGCTATATAGTTTTAATTTAATTTGTTTAGTCATTTGTTTGTAGTTTACTTGGTTAAAATGTGTTCTTTGTGAGTGCTATGTCTGGTAAATAATTTTTGATTGTGCATCTTTAGTCCTAATGATGATTAATAATGATGCCTGCACCACTCATTAATGGATGAATATATTGGATCCACATTTTAATGCACTGTTTGTGTATTGAGTGTGTGTTGCAGTATTTAACACATGATGGATTGAGTGATTGTTAAGTTCTGATGGTTTTAACAGAGACGGCAGGACAAATGTTCTGTCCACTGAGGTTTAGGACACAAGATGAAACCAAAGACCCCAGAGAACGGCTTTAATGGGACCCGGAGTCTCTCCTGGGACAAAGACACAATTTTCATATTTCCATAAACAGAGTCGACTGCATCTAACGGAAGAGTCATGAGCATTTCTTAAACCAATGGCTGCAGATTATGTTTATAAAGGGGTTTGGAAAGATTATTTCTGCTTTGTGATGTTTTTAATCCTCATATTTTATGTAAAGTAGGTCTATTTGTACTTCAAATGTATATGGCTGTCATTAACAAAATGTCAAACCAATAAGCTGCATTATCATTACACTTCATTATCACAGACCTATAGCTTTTAAGGAACTCAGTGTCTCCATCAGTCCATCTTTTCCACTGGATGTGTGTGTGTCTGATCACAGTGATTGTGTGGTTCTTCAAGTATTGGCCTGTTGGATTCAGCAAATCCACACTAAAGTTCCTGAACTTCCTGATCTTTGAGCTTCAACATCCTGCAGTGAGAAACCTGTAATTCTGCCATCAGTCATTACCAATTACATGTTCCATCGTCATCTTTTAGTTTTACATGCCTTTATTTAAGCTAAAAAAAATAAAAAACTCTCCGAAATTTGGCATCTGGTAAAAATGAGTAAATTAAAATTAAAATTTAAAAACTTCACATGAAGGGTTTATTCATGATTAGAGATGTTAGGGGTGAGTTATATATGCAGGATTTCCATAACCTTATATTCTTATATTAAACTGCATATTTTATCAGACATTTTGTCTCAGAAATGTATATGTACATGTTTAGTTAAAAAAAAATAGAAAACATAATTTTACTGAACCTCAAATATTTGAAAGTTGTTGTTTATTATGTAACAAACATTTTATGAAAGGAAACACTGGCTTCTGTAAAACTGCTCCTTTCATATGTAAAAATACATCAAACATTTAAAAACAAAGTTAAAAGTATTCTTTTGAAAGCAACAGGATAGGAAGCCATCTATTAAATCATAATTAATATGTGAATATTTCATTTGAGAATTATTAAAATGAATGGATAAAACACTAATTCATGTGCATTAAAATAGTGCACTGTAAAATTCACTGTTTAATACAAACAACATTTTCTGTCCACATTCTAATACATCATTACATGATTCAATCCTGTCTCGCTGAACACACACCTCACATATTAACACTCAGTGTGTGTTTTGTTCAGATGTAAGTTTCATTGAGGAATGCTGATGTTGGAGGGAATTTAAAGGCCTGATGTTAATGCAAACACATGGAAAATTACTCAAACGTAAAATCAAAACTGAGTCACTTTGGCACGAAACACGTTCGGTTCAAATGATTTGAGTTTATCATTTAAACTGTGAAATACATTTACACAATCTAATGTGTTGTTCTAGTTTAGAGATTTTTAACATACAGATTTGGGAGAATGTAACGCCTAAATGTATATCATACATGTATAAATGATATCAAAGTTTCATAAATGTGTGTCTATTACACAGCGCTCTGTTCTTCAGCACATCTACTGAAGCAGTTTTGAATTATTTGGCATTGCAGTTTTTGCAGAGAATCTTTGTCCCGTCGGGGAAGAATCCAGCGCCGACCAGAGACACCGAACACTCAGAACACTTAAAACACGACTGATGCCACTGACGATCCTCAAACGACACACACTTCCCTTCTCCAAAACCTGACAAAAACATTGAGAGGAGTTTCATTTTGAGCAGCCGTTTCTAAAATCTCTATAACAACATTATCATCATTTCATATGAACATCATTTAAATTGTTAATAAACATTGATAAGGATGCACTCTAAGAAAAGTGTGTAAAAATATGGCACAATGTGTTAATGAAGGAATATTCCGTATTGATGTTTCAGTGTTTTACCCGTATTTTGAATTATGCATTGCATTGTGTTGTGATATATGGTTAATATAAATGTTTGTAAACTTAACTTTTCTGTTTTTTATGGATTTTTTTTTACAGTGTTGTTCTGCTAAAGATGATTTACTCAATGTTGTTCCAAACTTATATTGCTTACTTCTGTGCAACAAAAGAAGTTCTTCTAGACATAATGAAAGTGAATGGGGACTGGGGCTGTTGAGCTTTTTATAAATGACAAAAAAACCAACATGGTTTATGCAACTTGTATGTTATGTTTAAGTCATGTTTTGCTGGACTACTTTTGTCATTTTTTATGTGTGGAGCTTGACAGCCCCAGTCTACATTCACTTTCATTAAATGGAAAAGAGCAACATGGACATTCTGCGTAATATCTTCTTTTGTTTTCCATAGAAGAAGTCATTGGGGTTTGGACCGACATGAGGATGAGAAAATCTAAATAAATTGATGTACTATATATATATATATATATATAGGCTATATAAACTTTTTAAATGGACATTTTTTTGGGGGGGATATGTGCTTTTTTTTATGTCATATTCGACACGATTTTATGTCTAATAGTATGATTAGTGAGAATATGAAGCTCATATAGTTGGAGGGAAAAAAACACCTCAATTTTATTCAAAGGTCCAAACTGAGGAAAAACATGCAATTTGTTGTTGCTGATATTTATATGCCCCATAAATGGATGAAATTCTGATTGTTTGTAATGTAAATCATTGAGATCTTTATAACAGTATAGCGGACTGCATGAAATGCATGTAAAAATCAGTTGTCACTCAATATCTCCCAATAATGTCTTAGTTAGATGATATTTAAATGCTTAGTTTTATGATCAAATCTCTGTAGTTTTTATTGTGGGAGGCAAAACGTATAATGCAATACAATGATGACTGAGAGATGAACAAATAAATGTAACAAATAAAAGTTGCTTCAGTCCAGTTTATCTTGAAATATTAATAACAATATAAACATTATTCTTACATTTACTTAAAAAAATCAAGATTTCACAGCAAAAAGACACGAGAATCACGACCTGAAGGGGGACGTTATAGTTAAATTTACACTAAAAGGCCTTTTACTTGCTAAAATGTATAAACTATCACTCATACAATAGATGATGTAGTAGATTGTGTACAAGTTTTCAGCAAAGTTTTGATAATGTTTTAGAAATGTGCGTATCAAATATGATACACTAAGGTTAAAACATATAAACAGTGAGATATTTGATATTGATATTTGAGTTAGATATTATATTCTCATAGGTCATGACCCGGTGGATGAGAGACTCTTGAGTCCCGATGAACAAGCAGAACTTTATTCACACACACTCAACAGCCTCCAAACACACGACCCTGTTTATGTGCCAACTGTCTCTTGTTTCTGACAGTGTTTCTGTTCTCAGCTGAAGGAACTGCTAATGAAGAGCGCTCTTGTTATAAGGACACATTAACACACACTGACCTGTGATGGGTTTGTCGCAGGCGGCACATGTTTGGGCGTACAGGTTACTGAAGCACTTCACACAGAACGGATCTTCACCCTGCGTTGTGAAAGGCTGTCCGGCCAGCTGGACTTTACAACCCGAACACAAGAAACATTCTTTATGCCAGGGCTCGTCTCTGTACGTAACGCCACCCTGAACCAAGATCTGGAAGAGACGAGACCAAACACACTGTCATTCACTGTGTACAACTTAACGAGGTTAGCAGTGAAATAAAAGCAAAAAATACTCAGTTTTAGATTAATCTTCAGATGTGTATAGTTTACACTCATTTTTTTGCACTCTCAGATTCCAGATTTACAATAGTTGTATCTCGACCAAATATTGTCTTATCCTAACAAACCATACAGAAATGAAACGCTTGTTTATGCAGCTTTCATGAGATGTATACATCTCAATTCTGAAAAATTGACCCATGTGACTGGTTTTGAGGTCAAGGGTCAAGAGCAGATTCTTCGGCCTGCAGGAAAAACCCTGCATTAATGCCTTCTTGGACTTAAACTCCAGTATCAAATTTTGATGAACACCACTAAAAGGTGATCCACTTTTTTGAGTCTGAAAAAACTGAGTTTGCTCAAACGAAGCCCAAACTGACCCGAGTAGCCACTGAAACCGGTTTCGTTCAACAGGCTTCGGTCGTTCTGGAGACCCTGAGATGACGTTCTCTCTTCTGCTGGAGCCATTATAGTTCATCTGGCCTAGAGATTATAAAATACAATACATTAGAAAACTTTAGCATTAAGCTTAGCTCATACTGACTTTGTAATTATTCAGTTTTGTGTTTCATAATTCATAAGCTTTTATGGCACTGAATACTCACTAAGTATACTTAAAAAATATAGCTACTTGAACTTTACTTATTTTTTGTAAGGGGTGTTTATTTCTTTTTATAATTTGTCCGTGTCTAATTTATATATTCCATGTAACAGAGGTTTCTTAATGTAAAAGTCTTGATGCCATCATATAAGTTTGTCTTTAAGTTATGTACTGCATGTGTTCTCATTATTTATTTATTTATTTATTTATTTATTGTTTTAATGTCGTTTTTCCATAACTTACAGAGCGAACCTTTGCTCCAGTCAAACAGTAAAACACAAACAGAATCTGCAAGACAATCACATCCAGCAGCTAATGGTCAGTTTTATCTATCTATCTATCTATCTATCTATCTATCTATCTATCTATCTATCTATCTATCTATCTATCTATCTATCTATCTGTCTGTCTGTCTATAATCTCTCTATCTTATGTCAGGTGCAGATCAGAAGACCGGCAGGTTTACGGCCCGACATGTTGGAGTGAATGACCTCGATGAGCGCTTCAATGACGTTGCCGAAACGTTCAACAAACAGCAGGAACACTATGAAACTATGAAGAACATCCTTCAGACTGTTGCAAATCGCTAGTCAAGTCAAGTCAAGTCATCTTCATTTATATAGCGCTTTTACAGTTTTTCTCAGTCGCTTTGGTGCATTTCTCACATCACTATTTACATTTGCACAACAGTTAATGCAGTTCTCAAAACAATTAGTACAAACTGCAAAACCTAGTTGATAACCTGCAAAAGCGTGTCACTTGCTCAAAATGGATAGCTCATTCCTCAAAAGCAAGTATTCATGTCAATGAAAGTGTCAGTGTCATCAAGATGAAAAGTCCTGACACCATTGTTTATGAAAAAAGTCAGATCTTGGTGACACTACCTACAAAATGCTCAAGACAGCACTATATACTATTTGCACAGCCATTTGAAAAATACAGTAAAGTTACACATTACTGTATTTAGTGAGGTAACTGAGTATGTATGTTTCACATTTTTACTGCATATGCTCTTTGCAATTCTAATTTGTTCACAGCATTGTGCAAAAGAAAAAAAATACACCCTTATTTACAACAAGCATAAACTCCGTTTGCGTAGAGCTGTGCACAACTGTAAACAATATTGCAGTACTTATTGGAACATACAACATACATAGTACTGTAATCATTCATGCACATCCAGATGTTCCTCATCAGTGAAAGCTGAGATTCACCTGAGAGAAATTGTTCAATTTAAGAGACATTTTCAGAAAAAAAAAGATTTTAAAAGTTTTGTAAAATTTGCTTGACAGATTTTGACAACTAGTTCAACATTTTTGTATGTAATGACTCAAGCAATGAAATGAGGACTATTAGTTTTATATGGAGTGACTATTCAGCATTCACAAGTATAGTTAATTTTGACTGACATGACATAAGCAAATGATAATGTTATAAAACAGCAGAGAGTTGTATGAAAGCAATTGATGCATGTCCAAAAGCATTTGCAGTTTGTTGTAAGGAATGAGAAACTGCTACTATGATGTGCACAAATGACTAAATGTTGTGGAGGTTGAACTAACTGTTGTGCAAATGTAAATAGTGATGTGAGAAATGCACCAAAGCGACTGAGAAAAACTGTAACAATGTAGATTGTTTCAAAGCAGCTTTACAGAGATAAACGTATAATTTAAGGTAACAGAGAATGTTTTGGCTTTATAGCGGTTCTTTAATAAAGTTATTTTACAACTAAAGTTAGTTTTGATTGATTCGCTTCCGTCGCAACGATCATATGTTATTAAATTAGGGGCCGCCAAGACGACACCATTCTCTCTACACAAACTTTAAACGCGATCCTGTGAGAAACGCTGATGGAGTTCATGTGCGCATTAAGAATTGGTTCTATAGTTATGTGCGTTTGAATACATGTGTGCAGGTTTGTAATTCCCTACAAACCAAGCCTAAACAAATTACTGGTGTTTCCTTATAGTTTTGATTCAGAATTTTATTTTATTTTATCAATTCGGGGTAGATACGCAAATTGAGTTTTCCCGACGACGCTTTATCTGTAGAGTGGGAAAGGGATCCTCCATAGGGAGAGACTAGTTGGCACTTCAGCACTGCGTTGTCATCGGGTCCAGGCCAAGGGTCTTCATCACATCTGGATACGGCCTGGATCCGGCAGGCTGCGGGAAAACCTCGGGATAAACAAAGACACTAAAATTAGCGTAGATGCCATTCTTCTCATGATGTAACAAGTACATCAGGATTTATGGGAAGTGTTCCCGGTTCCATCTGACCTAATCTATGCAGCCTAACACTGACTTATAGAAGTCTATAATGTATTATGTGAATGCTATGTCAAAGAGATGTGTCTTTAATCTAGCTTTGAACTGACAGAGTGCCTCTGCTTCCCGGACAATGTTAGGAAGATTGTTCCAAAGTTTTGGTGCTAAATAGGAAAAGGATCTACCGCCAGCAGTCGATTTTGATATTCTAGGTATTATCAACTGGCCGGAATTTTGAGATCGCAATAGACGTGAAGGACTATAATGCGTTAAGAGCTCGCTCAAGAACTGCGGAGCTAAACCATTTAGTGCTTTGTAAGTAATCAGCAATATTTTAAAATTGATGCGATGTTTAATAGGGAGCCAGTGCAGTTTTGACAGAACCGGGCTAATATGGTCATACTTCCTGGTTCTGGTAAGAACTCGAGCTGCTGCGTTTTGAACCAGCTGTAGTTTGTTTATTAAGCGTGCAGGGCAACCACCCAGTAGAGCATTACAATAATCTAGCCTTGATGTCATGAACGCATGAACTAATTGTTCCGCATTTGTCAATGAGAGCATATGACGTAATTTAGATATATTTTTAAGATGGAAAAATGCGGTTTTACAGATACTAGACACGTGACTTTCAAATGAAAGATTGGTATCAAAGAGCACACCCAGGTTCCTAACCGACGACGAAGACTTAAAGGGGCATTCCACCCATTTGAACATTGTTTTTTATTTAAAGTGGGTCATATATGTAGTCGAAATGTAAAATAAATTTTGAATTTGGTGCCTTCGTGACCGAGGAAAGACAAAAAGTAACTTCAGGACGCATTTGTATGAAAGACAACAACTCCCACAATGCACCACATTGCACAGCTCCGCAAGCCACTCCCACTAATCCAGAAAGCGCATATCTGCCTAAAAGAGAAATCACTCTTCCGTCTACAAGGCTCGCTACCACCAGAGCTAGAAATTCATTTCACATTCACACAAAATGTCTAGTTAGTTGGCGAACTCATTACTCCTCGTTTGTATTTCTTTCGAAAAGGTGAATTATTGCATGGTACCTGGATGTTCAGTCAGAACATATGCGGTGCGAAACTAGGATAGTTCTCAACACAAACGTCCGTGTCCTCGTCTGATTCAGAGATTTCGTCCAGGAGAAATCGTTATCGTTGAAATTCTTTGCCGCAGACGGACTCTATCTCTGTGTTCGTAGTTGCATCTTACAGTCTATGAGTTGCATAGTGAGATCACCGGCGCCACCAGTCCGCCCTAACTCGAGCCAGTCCGGGCTCCTCGTCCGCGGCAGGCAGGTCTTCTGCCTCGGCTGCTCTTCGCTATAATGCGGCTTGTAAAGGTAGCCACAAACACCTGATTCAAGCATCAGACTTCCGAAATCCTCTTCTTCTATATCATATTGAGCACTCTCCTCCGCTATTGTCATAACTTTACATCTGTCTCCACAGCGCCTGTTAGCTTAGCTTCAAACAAGATGGAGGATATTGCTTTCAGTTTCAGAGAGTAAAGTCCCACCCACTGATCTGTAATAGGTCTGTAGCGTGAGCGGGTCCCGCCCCCTGGGAAAGATGAGGAACTAGTGCTTGTAGTCTCAACAGAAATCCCCCCCTCTTACACTTCCTCCTACAATGACGCAAAATGACGATTTTTGCGTCATTGTAGGAGGAAGTGTAAAAGGTAAATAACGGATTTCTCCCGTCTCAGGGGAAAATGAGAGAGTGTTGCACGACCATTCAATAGTATGACTGGGTTTCTAACAATGCAAAGCTTAATGCAAATGGGTGAAGTGTCCCTTTAACAGAGCAGCCATCAAGTGTTAGACAGTATTCTAGGTTATTACGTGAGGAATTTAGAAGTAGGAAATTACGAGTCATCCAATTTTTTATATCAGCTATGCATTCTGTTAATTTAGTGAATTGGTTGTTTTCGTTAGGTTTTGAAGAAATATAGAGCTGAGTATCGTCGGCATAACAGTGGAAGCTAATTCCATGTTTCCTAATGATATCTCCTAATGGTAGCATGTACAGAGTGAACAGCAGCGGTCCTAGTACTGAGCCTTGTGGTACGCCATACTGAACTTGTGATCGATGAGACATCTCTTCATTTACTGCTACAAATTCATAACGGTCAGATAAGTATGATTTAAACCATGCTAGTGCAATTCCACTAATGCCAACATAGTTTTCTAGTCTATTTAAAAAAATGTTGTGGTCAATGGTGTCAAACGCAGCACTAAGATCGAGTAACACTAATAGAGAGATACAACCACGATCGGATGATAAGAGCAAATCATTTGTGACTCTAACGAGAGCTGTCTCAGTACTATGGTACGGTCTAAATCCTGACTGAAAATCCTCGCAGATATCATTTCTTTCTAAAAAGGAACATAGTTGTGAGGATATTGCCTTTTCTAATATCTTTGACAGAAAAGGTAGATTCGAGATCGGCCTGTAATTGACTAATTCTGTAGGATCAAGTTGCGTTTTTTTAACAAGCGGTTTAATCATAGCCAGCTTAAAGTTTTTTGGTACGTATCCTAATGATAAAGACGAATTAATGATATTAAGAAGAGGATCTATGACCTCTGGAAGCATCTCTTTCAGTAGCTTAGTCGGTATAGGGTCTAACATACATGTTGTCGATTTAGATGATTTAACGAGTTTAGTAAATTCTTCCTCTCCTATAGCAACGAATGAATCAAATTTTTCCTCAGGGAGACTACAATGCACTGCCTGATGCGATACTGTAGTAGACGGTTGCATAGTTATAATTTTGTCCCTGATATTATCAATCTTATAAGTGAAGAAGTTCATAAAGTCATTACTGCTGTGCTGCTTGGAAACTTCTGTGTTTGAAGCTTTCTTTTTCGTTAGTTTAGCCACTGTTTCAAATAAAAACCTAGGATTATGTTTATTTTCTTCTAATAGGGTTGAAAAATAAGCAGATCTAGCAGCTTTTAAAGCCTCTCTGTATGCAATCGAGCTCTCTTTCCATGAAATGCGAAATACCTCTAGTTTTGATTTCTTCCAGTTGCGTTCCATTTTTCTGGCTGCTCTCTTAAGGGCCCGAGTGTGCTCGTTGTACCACGGCGTTGGATTATTTTCGTTAATCTTCTTTAAGCGCAAAGGAGCAACTGTGTCTAAAGTGCTGGAAAAGAGAGAGTTAAAAGTTTCTGTTGCAATATCAAGTTCTTCTAAGCTATCCGGGATGCTAAGGTGATGAAACTGATCAGGAAGATTATTAATAAAGCAATCTTTAGTGGCAGAAGTGATAGGTCTAACATATTTGAAACACGGAGTCGGCTTTGCAGCCTTGGCTAAATGTAATTTACACGAGACTAGATAATGATCTGAGATGTCATCGCTCTGCTGCAGAATTTCAACGGCATCAACATCTATTCCATGTGATAATATTAGATCTAGAGTATGATTACGACGATGAGTAGGTCCTGACACGTGTTGTCTAACTCCAATTGAGTTTACAATGTCTTTAAATGCCAAACCCAATGCATCTTTTTCATTATCGATGTGTATATTAAAATCACCAACAATTAGTACTTTATCTGCAGCCAATACTAACTCTGATAGAAAGTCCGCAAATTCTTTGATAAAGTCTGTATGGTGCCCTGGTGGCCTGTATACAGTAGCCAGCACAAATCTCAAACGTGATTTATCATTTATACTATATATTTTTACATTAAGTACTAACACTTCAAAAGAATTATATTTAAAACTTGATTTCTTAGTGGTTTTGAAAATATTACTATAAATTACAGCAACTCCTCCCCCTTTGCGTTTCAGATAAGGCTCATGTTTATAACAGTAATCTTGCGGGGTGGACTCATTTAAAGTAATGTAATCGTTTGGTTTTAGCCAGGTTTCTGTCAAACACAGCACATCTAGGTGATTATCTGAAATCATATCATTAACAATGAGTGCTTTTGAAGTAAGCGATCGAATATTCAGCAACCCAAGCGTTAGCATTTGCTCATCTGTATTATAGCTGTTTTTTATTTGTTGAACATCAATTAAATTTTTAACCTTAGATGGGTTTAAAAGTTTTTTGGATTTCCAAATTCGTGGAACAGACACTGTCTCTATATGATGATATCTAGGTGAAAGAGGCTCTATGTGATGGGATTTATCTGACCTGGGTGACGCGAGGCCGCTAGCAGACGGTCGGTTTAGCCAGTCTGTCTGCTTCCTGACCTGGTGCCCAATTTGTCACTACCAGTGCCCGACTAATGACAGTCTGACTCAGTGCCTGAAGAAGGTCAAGGAGGAACATGGTAAGACCCTCACACACACAGCCTGCAGGGGGCAGAGCACACACACACACACACACACACACACACACACACACACACACACACACACACACACACACACATCAGCATATGATGGAGAACTCATGCATTTCACAAAACACTTATTCATAATGGACCATTACAAATAGATTCTCTCTAGGATTAATATGATAATAAAAGTAGCGCATAAGGTTTATGTATTTTATTCATCATTCAGGATCCTGTTTTTGGATGCATGATATTTCACTGGTAATTTTATATGTGTTACTATGGCTAATACCATGGTATTCTTTAAAGTACCCTGGAGTACCATAGAAACTTTTTTGTTTGTTTAATCCAGTTTTACTTAATTTATGTATTGTATTAAATATTTATAATTTATAAATGACTTTTTATTTGATTTATTTTTTATTTTATTTAGAGATTTTTAGTATAGTTATGCATTGAATTATGTATTGTAGTTAGTCATTCAGAATACTCCTTTTATATAAAGTAAATATGATTTTGGTGTCTACATAACATATATGATATGTTAATCAGAAATGATTTCATCATTCCTATACCGGACACTGAATCTGTAACCTTAATTTATAAAGTGACGTCCTTTACTGTTGTTTCCTTTATTATCGAGTACCCTCTTCATTTGAGTCTCACTTCCCCCCCGTTAGGGAACTGCTACATCAGTCTGGAGGTTAAAGGATATGACTTCACTCTGATGGTGAGGTCAGAGGCCGAAATCCCCACCGACCTGAAGATGACGAAAGACAACATCACAGAGCTGAGCAAAGCCACCAAAGCCATCATATCCGTGGCCACTAAACTCCAAGAGATGATCGACTGGCTTCTGAAGAAGGAGGACTCCATGACCACACAGCTGGAATCTACAGATCACAGTCACCAAGACAAGACAAGGCTGCTGGACAACCTGAAGGAAAACCTCCGAGAGGCACGGAGAGCGAAAGAAACGAGTCCGAAGTACAGGAAGGAGGCCGGGAATCTTCTCAACGAGGCCGCTGTGCTGTCCGGGATCACACCGTGAAATATAGGAAGTATTCTTGTGTACAATATGAAGAAACGGACACAATATGTGACCCTGGATCACAAAACCAGTCTCGCACGGGTATATTTGTGGCAATAGCCAACACATTGTATGGGTCAAAATTATCCATTTTTCTTTTATGCCAAAAATCATTAGGATATTACATAAAGATCATGTTCCATGAAGATATAGTAAATTTCCTAGCGTAAATATCTAAAACATTTATTTTTGTGAGTGAATGCAGCACAATCGTGAACATAAATGGACAACTTTAAAGGAGATTTTCTCAATGTTTAGATTTTTTTGCACTCTCAGATTCCAGATTTTCAATAGTTGTATCTCGGCCAAATATTGTCCTATCATAACAAACCATACATCAATGAAATGCTTGTTTATGCAGATTTCATGTGATGTATAAATCTCAATTCTGAAAAATTGTGACTGGTTTTGTGGTCCAGGGTCACATATATGGTTCTGGTCGGAGGCTTTTGTAAATATTTCAATGTACTTGTACATTAAGCAGCTGGTGCAACCGGCTCCATATAAAAAATAAAAAAACTAATTGTAATCTGTATTGACCACTAAAGCTTACAAATTATTTAACCTGATCAGAACGGTGAAATGAAATTCTTATTTTGAAACCCTGAGATGTGTTTTCATGGAAGAACCTGTTGTAGGAAGATCCTCTTCTGGCTTCACTGCTGTACATGAGCACAGATTCTTCGGCCTACAGGAAAAACCCTGCATTAATGCCTTCTTGGACTTAAACTCCAGTATCAAATTTTGATGAACACCACTAAAAGGTGATCCACTTTTTTGAGTCTGAAAAAACTGAGTTTGCTCAAACGAAGTCCAAACTGACCCGAGTAGCCACTGAAACCGGTTTCGCTCAACAGGCTTCGGTCGTTCTGGAGACCCTGAGATGACGTTCTCTCTTCTGCTGGAGCCATTATAGTTCATCTGGCCTAGAGATTATAAAATACACATTAGACAAATTTAAGCTTAGCTCATGCTGACTTCATAATTATTCAGTTTTGTGTTTCATAATTCATAAGCTTTTATGGCACTGAATTTTAAAGCAGTTTATCTGCATCACTTCAAAAAATTATTAAAACGTTTATTAAAGGAAAATTAGTTATTTTGAAGAATGTGTTTTTCTTTAGTCCACACAATGAAAGTCAAATGTTATTTTGCACCCCATTGACTTCATTGCAAGGACAAAAGAATAATTCAGTTCTGTAGAAAAACAGAAAGTCATACAGGTTTGAAACAACATGAGGATGTAATTTTTAGGTGAACTACTTTAAATAGTTTTAAACATTTTGAACTTGCCATTTAACTCTTTGTGTGCCGTTCCTGCGCAGAAACACCATAAAAACACATTTAAAACTACCAGTGCAAATACAGCAGTTACTGCCAAATCATGCCTTCTAGATTCTTCACTGCTATTAGTGCGCTTTTCATCTGTAGGAAAACAACAACAGTCTTTTTACAATTTTTATAAATTAATAACAACATGCAAAGACCAAAAAAAAAAAAATCTCCAAATTTAATTTGAGAAAATCTGACTGAGCTGCAATCTCAAATACAGGTAAAGAGGTCACAAATTAAAGTTAACTTCTGACAGGACATACTCTCATATTTACCCCACTGTGTTATAAGTGTCTGTGTCAGACTGCTATGAGAGACGTGACACTCATAACTCTCTTCTTCATCTCTGTGAATCTCCACACTGATTCTCATCTGAAAGCTCTCGTCATCATTGGGTCTGACTCCAGTAGAGCTGAAGGGTTCAACACTAGCGTTGTTCAATGTGATCTTCATCTCGATGTGTTTGGGGTAGAAGCCAGTGGCCAGACAGCTCAGATTCAGCTTGCTTCGGTCATGAGGAGCTTCAGAGGCAAACGTGTGAACATCTGGTGCATCTGCAATAAGAAACATCTTGAGTAAAGAATATTACTACATCTAAAAAAAGACACTTGATTCTGAATACAAAGACATGAAACACTAAGTTCAAAAGACTGAAGTCATCAGATCAACACATACTGCTTATTGAATTATTAAACGTGGAGATCCAGTCCATGCAGGTCCTGAGGTATGACTGGACGACCAGTCTGCGAACTCTGTGATTGCTCCACTTCATTTTGGTTTCTTTTGCCTTTGGATTTTTCTCCATCCACTGCATCGTGTCAGAATTAAAGGCACTAAAATCCTCTCCATCATATCCGTACTCATCAAACGCTTCTACATTCATCACTGGATCCAGCTCACAGCCGACTCTCCTCTGTAGTGTATGGAGGCCTAAAAATCACAGCATATAAAGCAGTTGTATACTGGATAATCATAATCAAACTTTCACAATTTGCCTTATGTAGCACATAAATGTAGGTGTGATACCATGTATAAATAAATTATAATCATTTACATCATTTAGATTTCAGATGTAGTTGGGTTTATGGTTCACATTATAATTCTTGAATGTGACATACGTTGTAATAACGAATGGCCAACGTGGAGGTGCAAGTTTCCCAGGTGCTCTTGATGCCAGAATTCATCACATTAACTAACAAACAAAGTCAGTGTACTGTTTGTCATCATTTATGTCTATAAACATTAGATCTAACAATCCTCTTTTTGTCAAATGTTTACTTGAAAGTGTGCTACCACTTTCGAAGAAACACATTACACTTGATATGATATTTCATGTTATAGCTTTCAGATATTTTATGTGTGACCTAAACGTCCAGTTATTTTGTGCGCCACAGTAAGTCCACACTCATATTACAGGTCTGATCACTGATAAAACAGCTGAACTCAGCAGACTCACCGTCACATTTGGATCTTGTGCAGTTTGCCAGAGTATAAACCAGATGTATAAACCAGTCTTTGGATTCATCTGGTTCTTCAGTGTCTCTCCAGATCTCTGAACTCTGGCGGCCTCTTTTCCAGGTTTGTTCTTCATTACTGTAGTGAGAGATCCGTCTGTCATCATACAGACCCACTGCATTGAACTCAGGACCGGAGGATCCAGCAGGTTTGGAGAGAGCGCTGTAAACATACTGGAGAAGATGTCTCTCTGGAGGAAAATAAAAGCAAGACAAATTATTCTGAAAAGATACTGACAAGCCACATTGATCACTAAGTTACATTGGGCTAAGTTCCCAACCACATTCCTGAAAAAAATATAGCACAGAAAGATAAAGTCGTATCAAACCCTAACGGATCTTCTCCTTCTTCTGTTTATTTTACGGTCCAATCCAGTTTCTCGTAGAAAATTAAACAGAAATGTTCTACCTTTTTCTCTATCTGTACATACCATAGACTGTAAAAAGATTAAAAAAAAAAAAGAAAAAGAAAAAAAGTAGGCTATGTACATCATGCATACACATACACTGAAGTAACGAACGCAGACATGTTCGATGTTTTATCCACACGGACCGCTCTGACATCACTGTAGTTCAGAGAGATTCAGAGAAAGTGAAACTAACTTGATCAACAACAATATGGACTCCTGAAACGATCAACCTCTTTAAACTACAGAATATTTATTGATCCGTTCAAAGAGTCTTGTGGACACATCTGATCCTCACAGGTAAGAGATAGAAATATAAGAGAGATTGTGCTGAACAGGTTTCTAATGGAAGTGAACTGGTTTAGTAGGTTTATGTCGAACTGGAATAAGTTCAGAACCAGGTTTAAGCATATATAATACTTAACTATTTTAGTTGTTCACTGCACTGAAATGGTATCAGAATTGTATTTAAATATGTCATTTGATTGTTTTTAAAGCAAAGTTTGACGTTTCTGTCATTTTGTCACATGGCAGAAAGACTAAAGAAACAGGAAGTAAATGACCTGCAGATTCACTGAACACAAACCTGCTAAACTGCAGATGAAAATCACTTTTATAATAAACTAGATCAAAACTAAACTTGACTATATAATTTATTTTGTGAAAAGATATGTATATATATATGTTTTGTTGGAAAATGGACTTAGATGTTTCTTATAAGTTCTTTGATCATTCAATAACATTTCTATTCTTGAAAACGAAGAGGGAAGAACAATGGCAGAATCTTCACCAACATCAACACAAGCAAGACAAACCAGGAGACGGAGTATTGAGGAAACACCTCCATGTAAGTCAATAAACAAAAAATAAAAAAACAAGAAGAATGAATTAGTGCATGAATAACTTTCACTCTTCTCATATAATATTTAATATGTAGTTCAGGAGTGTACAGCAGCAGATAATAATCATTTCAAATCAAGATTTCAAATCAATATTGCTCCTTCGTGTATTTATTTATTTGGTACAGTAAGTGTTCGTGTAATGAGCTTCACATTAGGGTTCTGATCAGCTTGTCTGGGTTCATTTTGCAGTAATGACCAGCTGACTGTACATGATCTCTAATATATTTGAGTTTCCTCAAAGACGTCACTCTTTGTCTCTAGACATTCTTTACATTCAACCAACTTCATGAGGTGCATCATGGGATTCTTTATAAACAGTATTAAATGAGCCCATTTATAATAATAAGGCTAATAATAATAATAATAATTATTGTTATTTAAGTCCTTCAAGCAAAAGCCATTAAATCAAAAAGTAAAATGTGTTTCCAAACTTTAGACTAGTAGTGTAGGTGATTTATCTTCTTCATTTCTCCAATGCTTACTCCAGCGATGTCTTCCTCCAGCGGTCCACTGACTGAGGAGCTTCAGTGCTCTATATGTCTGGACGTGTTCACTGATCCAGTCAGCACTCCATGTGGACACAACTTCTGCAAGACCTGTCTGAATAAGTTCTGGGACAACAGCCAGACCTGCAACTGTCCATATTGTAAAGAAACATTCAAGCACAGACCTGATCTCAAGATTAACACCACACTCCGAGAAGTTGTAGATCACTATAAAAAGAAAAGTCCTGAGAAAAAAGCTGAAGTTCTGAAAAAAGCTGAAGTTCTGTGTGACTTCTGTGAGGAAAGAAAGCTGAAAGCCCTGAAGTCGTGTCTGGTGTGTCAGAGCTCTTACTGTGAAACTCACCTGGCGCCTCATTCGAGAGTGGCAGGTTTAAAGAAACACAAACTGATCAATCCTGTGAGTAATCTGGAGGACTATATATGTCAGAAACATGAGAGACCTCTGGAGCTGTTCTGTAGAGATGATCAGACATGTGTGTGTCCGATGTGTGCTTTGAAAGACCACCAGAACCACAACACTGTTTCTTTCGAAGAGGAGAGTGAAGAGAAGAAGGTAGAAGTTACTGACAAACTGATTTTAAATGGCTCTTATCACGAGGAATCACATGTTCTTTAATATAAATGAATCAGTTATGAAAACATATTGTGTGTTGTTCTCTGTCTATAGACTCAACTGATGAAGACACAGAAAGACACACAGCAGATGATCCAGGACAGAATCAAGAAGATTCAAGACGTCAAACACTCAGCAGAAGTCAGAAAAGTGAGTTTAAAATTATTAAATTAAATAAATTTTAATATCTATCATTGTTTATTGAATTGTTGTATAAAAGCAATTTCACACTCACAGTCACACTGCTGGTCTGAATATCGACACGTCTGTGATTCCCTGATCACTTAGTTAAGTAATAACACATCTCTCCTCAACAACACACATGATCTGAGGAATCATTCAGTGCAAACGGGGCAGAATGAGGGATTTTGAAAACCGCCTAAAAACACTGAAGTATGAGAAATAATAACACTGATTCTTCTCTTAACAAACGCCACTAATAATGTGTTGATTGTCCTGGTTGAGCAGAGAAACACAGAGAAGGAGAAAGCAGCCCGTGTGGAGCTCTTCACTGATCTCATCCGCTCCATTGAGAGATGTCAGACTGAACTGCTGGAGATGATGGAGGAGCAGCAGAAAGCAGCAGAGAAACAGGAGGAAGAGCTCATTGAAGAGCTGGAGCAGGAGATCACTGAGCTAAAGATGAGAAACACTGAGCTGGAGCAGCTCTCACACACTGAAGATCACCTCCACCTCCTACAGGTCAGTCAACATCTCTCTGATCAATGATAATGCAGTATATGACACCATAACACTCCCCATGCTGAAGGATTTCTCCTCTCTCCTGCTGTAGATTTACTCATCCCTGTGCAGCTCTAGAAACACCAGGAACTGGTCTGAGATCAGTGTGAAGACTGATGAGAGTCTGGAGACTCTGAGGAGAGCTCTGACTAAACTGCAGGACTCTCTACAGGAGAAACTCACGCTAACTGGTACAGCAATATCAAATACACCGTACAGATACATATATTTATCATCTTTTAATATCAGTAATGAAGAATGAGTCTGTTAAAGCTGAAATAAGAGAAGTGTGTGATCATGTGTTTGTGTCTCATTATCATCACAGTTCTTCTTGAAGAGAGCAGGTCATATTCATCTCTAATTTCAGGAAACATGCAGTAAATTCATCTTGTACTAGAAGCTTCATCACTGTAACCAGAACCTTGAGGCTTTAGTAAATCTGTGAACACTTTTAGATGAGAAACTACAGAAAGAAACATTCATTTTCTGCCATTTTCAGTCTTTTCAGCGGTTTCATCTAAATGTTGTGATTATGTGTCAGATAAAATCAGTTTAGCAGAAGAAAATCAAATCGATAGACATCATGAATTTAAGATGCAGATTTGTTCATTTTTAGAGGAATATTTCTGACCTGTATCAAACAGCTTCGCAGTGCTGGGCTTCATTTTCACTTTCTCTAAGGTTATTTTTTATAGTGTTGTCTTTGCTGAATAACCACAACACTAATACACTCCAAAACTGAGATGAATAACATTAGGCATAACAATATCTAAAATAAACATGTCATAAAATGTTCACAAAACATTCCCAAAGATGCTCTAAAAAGGAGGAATATTTCGAGCTCAAACACAATAGGAGTTCAGGGATTCTCTAAATATCAGCAGAGAAACATTGATCAGATAAAACATGATGTTGTTCACAATTCTTTAAATATAACCTTAAATCTTGTCTATAATTCACACATAAAGATGTCAAAGATCTGATGGTGTTTTATTGTCATGTGTCTCTACAGAACTGAAGAGGAGACAGCAGTATGCAGGTACAGTGTGCTGTCTGCACTACACTAGATTACATTCAGATACTCACAGCTTCATCACTGACCGACAGTATGATTAAACACTGATTACATATTACACACATCATCACTAAATATCTGTATTAAGTTGTGATTTATATTCTCTGTTTTCTCAGTGGATGTGACTCTGGATCCTGATACAGCTCAACCTAAACTCATCCTGTCTGATGATGGAAAACAAGTGAGAGATGGAGACATTGAGCAGAAACTCCCAGACAAACCAGAGAGATTTGATACATTTGTATGTGTCCTGGGAAAGGAGGGATTCTCCTCAGGGAGATTTTATTTTGAGGTGCAGGTGAAGGGAAAGACTAAATGGGCTTTAGGAGTGGTCAGAGAATCCATTAACAGGAAGGGAGCGATCACATCGAGTCCCAGTAATGGATACTGGACTGTGGGTCTGAGGAATGGGAATGAATATAAAGCCTGTGCTGATCCTCCTGTCTCTCTGTGTGTGAGAGTGAAGCCGCAGCGGGTCGGTGTGTTTGTGGATTATGAGGAGGGTCTGGTCTCCTTTTATGATGTGGAGTCCAGCTCTCATCTCTACTCTTTCACTGATCAGTCTTTCACTGGGAAACTCTATCCATATTTTAGCCCGTGCCTTAATGATGGAGGTAAAAACTCAACTCCACTGATCATCACACCTGTCAAACACAATAAATGAATTTACAGCCTTAATATGAAATACACAATGAAAATGATTTATATAATTAAAAATCTAAACATGTTTTGCTATTTTTTCATCTTTTGTTTTTCATTGTTAAAATCTATATTTCTAGCTATAATTGCAAATTAAAAATATAATGCTGGTTTAACAATTTTATTTTCAATTTTTCATAATTATTCATGCCGTTGTTTTCTCCCATCTCAACCCGACAAAGTGAAAGTGTCTGTATTTTTGTTTTTTTCATCAAAATCAGCCATATTATGATAATATTAATAAATTATCAAAGCTGTGTCTAATTGCTGTGATAAAAGCTGTGATAATACTGTGGTAAATCAGATGGTAATACCTCAATATATATCAGAACTGTATGATTACCATATTCATACACTACACTATGGATCTTCAAAGTATACATAAAAAGCACCATGATATTATGATCATGGTAATAACAACAAATTGAAAAAGGAGAAGAAGAAGACATTGTAGGTCTATTACCAAGTTACCATGTCTAATGTTTAACCATAACAATAGAATAGAATAATAGACAAATTTCAACACACATCAGATTTATTTAAATGCTCATTTTTTATTGATACAGTTATATACATCTTCAAATAAAATATAGGACTGTTTAATATCTGATGGTGCTGATATGAAGTAATAAAATAAGGTCATCGTTTTGAGGAAAAGGAATATAGAAAGCTAGTCACATATTCTGGTCTTTTCACATTGTTCTGTGTCCTGAGAGAAAGAGTAGAAAACTTTATCTCTTTAAAGTAAACCAGTCACAGTCAAGAAACTCATAAATGATGACAGAATTATTATTTCTGTGTGAACTATCACTTTAAGATTCCCTGAGGCCTCTGTGCTACAGCATTATAGATGATGTTCACTAGGTGGCGCTATATAGTTTTAATTTAATTTGTTTAGTGATTTTGTTTTATTTAGTTTACTTGGTTAAAATGTGTTCTTTGTGAGTGCTCTGTCTGGTAAATAATTTTTGATTGTGCATCTTTAGTCCTAATGATGATTAATAATGATGCCTGCACCACTCATTAATGGATGAATATATTTGATCCACATTTTAATGCACTGTTTGTGTATTGAGTGTGTGTTGCAGTATTTAACACATGATGGATTGAGTGATTGTTTAGTTCTGATGGTTTTAACAGAGACGGCAGGACAAATGTTCTGTCCACTGAGGTTTAGGACACAAGATGAAACCAGAGACCCCAGAGAACGGCTTTAATGGGACCCGGAGTCTCTCCTGGGACAAAGACACAATTTTCATATTTCCATAAACAGAGTCGACTGCATCTAACGGAAGAGTCATGAGAATTTCTTAAACCAATGGCTGCAGATTATGTTTATAAAGGGGTTTGGAAAGATTATTTCTGCTTTGTGATGTTTTTAATCCTCATATTTTATGTAAAGTAGGTCTATTTGTACTTCAAATGTATATGGCTGTCATTAACAAAATGTCAAACCAATAAGCTGCATTATCATTACACTTCATTATCACAGACCTTATCTTTTAAGGAACTCAGTGTCTCCATCAGTCCATCTTTTCCACTGGATGTGTGTGTGTCTGATCACAGTGATTGTGTCGTTCTTCAAGTATTGGCCTGTTGGATTCAGCAAATCCACACTAAAGTTCCTGAACTTCCTGATCTTTGAGCTTCAACATCCTGCAGTGAGAAACCTGTAATTCTGCCATCAGTCATTACCAATTACATGTTCCATCGTCATCTTTTAGTTTTACATGCCTTTATTTAAGCAAAAAAAAATAAAAAACTCCGAAATTTGCCATCTGGTAAAACCGAGTAAATTTAAATTACAATTTAAAAACTTCACATGAAGGGTTTATTCATGATTAGAGATGTTAGGGTTGAGTTATATAGGCTATGCAGGATTTCCATAACCTTATATTCGTATATTAAACTGCATATTTTATCAGACATTTTGTCTCAGAAATGTATATGTACATGTATAGTTAAAAAAAATTAGAAAACATAATTTTACTGAACCTCAAATATTTGAAAGTTGTTGTTTATTATGTAACAAACATTTTATGAAAGGAAACACAGGAGCAGTTTTACAGAAGCCATTCATATGTAAAAATACATCAAACATTTAAAAACAAAGTTAAAAGTATTCTTTTGAAAGCAACACAAATAGGAAGCCATCTGTTAAATCATAATTAATATGTGAATATTTCATTTGAGAATTATTAAAATGAATGGATAAAACACTAATTCATGAGCATTAAAATAGTGCACTGTAAAATTCACTGTTTAATACAAACAACATTTTCTGTCCAGATTCTAATGCATCATTACATGATTCAATCCTGTCTCGCTGAACACACACCTCACATATTAACACTCAGTGTGTGTTTTGTTCAGATGTAAGTTTCATTGAGGAATGTTGCTGTTGGAGGGAATTTAAAGGCCTGATGTTAATGCAAACACATGGAAAATTACTCAAACGTAAAATCAAAACTGAGTCACTTTGGCACGAAACACGTTCGCTTCAAATGATTTGAGTTTATCATTTAAACTGTGAAATACATTTACACAATCTAATGTGTTGTTCTAGTTTACAGATTTTTAACATACAGATTTGGGAGAATGTAACACCTAAATGTATATCATGTATATCATACATGAAGGAATATTCCGTATTGATGTTTCACATGTTTTACCCGTATTTTGAGTTATGCATTGTGTTGTGTTGTGATGGTTAACAGAAAAGTCTGTAAACTTAACTGTAAACAGAACTTTTCTGTTTTTTTATGGATTTTTTTAGTGTTGTTCTGCTAAAGATGATTTACTCAATGTTGTTCCAGACTTATATTGCTTACTTCTGTGCAACAAAAGAAGTTCTTATAGACATAATGAAAGTGAATGGGGACTGGGGCTGTTCAGCTTTTTATAAATGACAAAAAAACCCAACATGGTTTATGCAACTTGTATGTGATGTTTAAGTCATGTTTTGCTTGACTACTTTTGTCATTTTTTATGTGTGGAGCTTGACAGCCCCAGTCTCCATTCACTTTCATTAAATGAAAAAGAGCAACATGGACATTCTGCGTAATATCTTCTTTTGTTTTCCATAGAAGAAGTCATTGGGGTTTGGACCGACATGAGGATGAGAAAATCTAAATAAATTGATGTACTATATATATATATATATATATAGGCTATATAAACTTTTTAAATGGACATTTTTTGGGGATATGTGCTTTTTTTTATGTCATATTCGACACAATTTTATGGCTAATAGTATGATTAGTGAGAATATGAAGCTCATATAGTTGTTGGAAAAAAAACTTTTATGCAAAGGTCCAAACTGAGGAAAAACATGCAATTTGTTGTTGCTGATATTTATATGCCCCATAAATTGATGAAATTCTGATTGTTTATAATGTAAATCATTGAGATCTTTATAACAGTATAGCGGACTGCATGAAATGCATGTAAAAATCAGTTGTCACTCAATATCTCCCAGTAATGTCTTAGTTAGATGATATTTAAATGCTTAGTTTTATGATCAAATCTCTGTAGTTTTTATTGTGGGAGGCAAAACGTATAATGCAATACAATGATGACTGAGAGATGAACAAATAAATGTAACAAATAAAAGTTGCTTCAGTCCAGTTTATCTTGAAATATTAATAACAATATAAACGTTATTCTTACTTTTACTTAAAAAAAAATCAAGATTTCACAGCAAAAAGACACGTGAATCACGACCTGAAGGGGGACGTTACAGTTAAATTTACACTAAAAGGCCTTTTACTTGCTAAAATGTATAAACTATCACTCATACAATAGATGATGTAGTAGATTGTGTACAAGTTTTCAGCAAAGTTTTGATAATGTTTTAGAAATGTGCGTATCAAATATGATACACTAAGGTTAAAACATATAAACAGTGAGATATTTGATATTGATATTTGAGTCAGATATTATATTCTCATAGGTCATGACCCGGTGGATGAGAGACTCTTGAGTCCCGATGAACAAGCAGAACTTTATTCACACACACTCAACAGCCTCCAAACACACGACCCTGTTTATGTGCCAACTGTCTCTTGTTTCTGACAGTGTTTCTGTTATCAGCTGAAGGAACTGCTAATGAAGAGCGCTCTTGTTATAAGGACACATTAACACACACTGACCTGTGATGGGTTTGTCGCAGGCGGCACATGTTTGGGCGTACAGGTTACTGAAGCACTTCACACAGAACGGATCTTCACCCTGCGTTGTGAAAGGCTGTCCGGCCAGCTGGACTTTACAACCCGAACACAAGAAACATTCTTTATGCCAGGGCTCGTCTCTGTACGTAACACCACCCTGAACCAAGATCTGGAAGAGACGAGACCAAACACACTGTCATTCACTGCGAACAACTTAACGAGGTTAGCAGTGAAATAAAAGCAAAAAATACTCAGTTTTAGATTAATCTTCAGATGTGTGTAGTTTACACTCTTAAAAGTAAAGTTTCCAAAGGGGGGTTTCACAGTTTCATATGTGACCCTGGATCACAAAACCAGTCTCGCACGGGTATATTTGTGGCAATAGCCAACAATACATTGTATGGGTCAAAATTGTCCATTTTTCTTTTATGCCAAAAATCATTAGGATATTACGTAAAGATCAACACCATGAAGATATTTCGTAAATTTCCTAGCGTAAATATATCAAACATTTATTTGTGTGAGTGAATGCAGCACAATCGTGAACATAAATGTATACATCTCAATTCTGAAAAATTGACCCATGTGACTGGTTTTGAGGTCAAGGGTCAAGAGCAGATTCTTCGGCCTGCAGGAAAAACCCTGCATTAATGCCTTCTTGGACTTAAACTCCAGTATCAAATTTTGATGAACACCACTAAAAGGTGATCCACTTTTTTGAGTGTGAAAAAACTGAGTTTGCTCAAACGAAGCCCAAACTGACCCGAGTAGCCACTGAAACCGGTTTCGCTCAACAGGCTTCGGTCGTTCTGGAGACCCTGAGATGACGTTCTCTCTTCTGCTGGAGCCATTATAGTTCATCTGGCCTAGAGATTATAAAATACAATACATTAGACAAATTTAGCATTAAGCTTAGCTCATACTGACTTTGTAATTATTCAGTTTTGTGTTTCATAATTTATAAGCTTTTATGGCACTGAATACTCACTAAGTATACTTAAAAAATATAGCTACTTGAACTTTACTTATACTTATTTTTTGTAAGGGGTGTTTATTTCTTTTTATAATTTGTCCGTGTCTAATTTATATATTCCATGTAACAGAGGTTTCTTAATGTAAAAGTCTTGATGCCATCATATAAGTCTGTCTTTAAGTTATGTACTGCATGTGTTCTCATTATTTATTTATTTATTGTTTTAATGTCGTTTTTCCATAACTTACAGAGCGAACCTTTGCTCCAGTCGATTTTTGCGTCATTGTAGGAGGAAGTGTAAAAGGTAAATAACGGATTTCTCCCGTCTCAGGGGAAAATGAGAGAGTGTTGCACGACCATTCAATAGTATGACTGGGTTTCTAACAATGCAAAGCTTAATGCAAATGGGTGAAGTGTCCCTTTAACAGAGCAGCCATCAAGTGTTAGACAGTATTCTAGGTTATTACGTGAGGAAGTTTTTTGTCCAATAATTAGAATCTCTGTTTTTTCAGAATTTAGAAGTAGGAAATTACGAGTCATCCAATTTTTTATATCAGCTATGCATTCTGTTAATTTAGTGAATTGGTAAGTTTCGTCAGGTTTTGAAGAAATATAGAGCTGAGTATCGTCGGCATAACAGTGGAAGCTAATTCCATGTTTCCTAATGATATCTCCTAATGGTAGCATGTACAGAGTGAACAGCAGCGGTCCTAGTACTGAGCCTTGTGGTACGCCATACTGAACTTGTGATCGATGAGACATCTCTTCATTTACTGCTACAAATTGATAACGGTCAGATAAGTATGATTTAAACCATGCTAGTGCAATTCCACTAATGCCAACATAGTTTTCTAGTCTATTTAAAAAAATGTTGTGGTCAATGGTGTCAAACGCAGCACTAAGATCGAGTAACACTAATAGAGAGATACAACCACGATCGGATGATAAGAGCAAATAATTTGTGACTCTAACGAGAGCTGTCTCAGTACTATGGTACGGTCTAAATCCTGACTGGAAATCCTCGCAGATATCATTTCTTTCTAAAAAGGAACATAGTTGTGAGGATATTGCCTTTTCTAATATCTTTGACAGAAAAGGTAGATTCGAGATCGGCCTGTAATTGACTAATTCTGTAGGATCAAGTTGCGGTTTTTTAACAAGCGGTTTAATCATAGCCAGCTTAAAGTTTTTTGGTACGTATCCTAATGATAAAGACGAATTAATGATATTAAGAAGAGGATCTATGACCTTTGGAAGCATCTCTTTCAGTAGCTTAGTCGGTATAGGGTCTAACATACATGTTGTCGACTTAGATGATTTAACGAGTTTAGTAAATTCTTCCTCTCCTATAGCAACGAATGAATCAAATTTTTCCTCAGGGAGACTACAATGCACTGCCTGATGCGATACTGTAGTAGACGGTTGCATAGTTATAATTTTGTCCCTGATATTATCAATCTTATAAGTGAAGAAGTTCATAAAGTCATTACTGCTGTGCTGCTTGGAAACTTCTGTGTTTGAAGCTTTCTTTTTCGTTAGTTTAGCCACTGTTTCAAATAAAAACCTAGGATTATGTTTATTTTCTTCTAATAGGGTTGAAAAATAAGCAGATCTAGCAGCTTTTAAAGCCTCTCTGTATGCAATCGAGCTCTCTTTCCATGAAATGCAAAATACCTCTAGTTTTGATTTCTTCCAGTTGCGCTCCATTTTTCTGGCTGCTCTCTTAAGGGCCCGAGTGTGCTCGTTGTACCACGGCGTTGGATTATTTTCTTTAATCTTCTTTAAGCGCAAAGGAGCAACTGTGTCTAAAGTGCTGGAAAAGAGAGAGTTAAAAGTTTCTGTTGCAATATCAAGTTCTTCTAAGCTATCCGGGATGCTGAGATGATGAAACTGATCAGGAAGATCATTAATAAAGCAATCTTTAGTGGCAGAAGTGATAGGTCTAACATATTTGAAACACAGAGTCGGCTTTGCAGCCTTGGCTAAATGTAATTTACACGAGACTAGATAATGATCTGAGATGTCATCGCTCTGCTGCAGAATTTCAACGGCATCAACATCTATTCCGTGTGATAATATTAGATCTAGAGTATGATTACGACGATGAGTAGGTCCTGACACGTGTTGTCTAATTCCAATAGAGTTTACAATGTCTTTAAATGCCAAACCCAATGCATCTTTTTCATTATTGATGTGTATATTAAAATCACCAACAATTAGTACTTTATCTGCAGCCAATACTAACTCTGATAGAAAGTCCGCAAATTCTTTGATAAAGTCTGTATGGTGCCCTGGTGGCCTGTATAGAGATCGCTAAGACATGTGACCAAATGGGCGGCAACCTCTTCAGAACGCAAAGAATTATGGGTATGTTTGGCCAGGCTGGCATAGCAGGCAAGTGTTCTGGCATGAAAATAATGAAAAATTAGCGTGAAAAACAGAATATAATCCTACAAAATGCAGGCATCTTGAACACTGCGTTCTTCCCTCCATGCAATGAAGTTTGGCGCCTTATGTTTGTGCCGCGGATTCCCAAAATGCTTTGCGTTCACCACTGGGAATACGTCATGATGACGTCACATTAGCAATCCTTATACAGTAGCCAGCACAAATCTCAAACGTGATTTATCATTTATACTATATATTTTTACATTAAGTACTAACACTTCAAAATAATTATATTTAAAACTTGATTTCTTAGTGGTTTTGAAAATATATACTATAAATTACAGCAACTCCTCCCCCTTTGCCTTTCAGACGAGGCTCATGTTTATAACAGTAATCTTGCGGGGTGGACTCATTTAAAGTAATGTAATCGTTTGGTTTTAGCCAGGTTTCTGTCAAACACAGCACATCTAGGTTATTATCTGAAATCATATCATTAACAATGAGTGCTTTTGAAGTAAGCGATCGAATATTCAGCAACCCAAGCGTTAGCATTTGCTCATCTGTATTATAGCTGTTTTTTATTTGTTGAACATCAATTAAATTTTTAACCTTAGATGGGTTTAAACGTTTTTTGGATTTCCAAATTCGGGGAACAGACACTGTCTCTATATGATGATATCTAGGTGAAAGAGGCTCTATGTGATGGGATTTATCTGACCTGGGTGACGCGAGGCCGCTAGCAGACGGTCGGTTTAGCCAGTCTGTCTGCTTCCTGACCTGGTGCCCAATTTGTCACTACCAGTGCCCGACTAATGACAGTCTGACTCAGTGCCTGAAGAAGGTCAAGGAGGAACATGGTAAGACCCTCACACACACAGCCTGCAGGGGGCAGAACACACACACACACACACATCAGCATATGATGGAGAACTCATGCATTTCACAAAACACTTATTCATAATGGACCATTACAAATAGATTCTCTCTAGGATTAATATGATAATAAAAGTAGCGCATAAGGTTTATGTATTTTATTCATCATTCAGGATCCTGTTTTTGGATGCATGATATTTCACTGGTAATTTTGTATGTGTTACTATGGCTAATACCATGGTATTCTTTAAAGTACCCTGGAGTACCATATAAACTTTTTTGTTTGTTTAATCCAGTTTTACTTAATTTATGTATTGTATTAAATATTTATAATTTATAAATGACTTTTTATTTTATTTATTTTTTATTTTATTTAGAGATTTTTAGTATAGTTATGCATTGAATTATGTATTGTAGTTAGTCATTCAGAATACTCCTTTTATATAAAGTAAATATGATTTTGGTGTCTACATAACATATATGATATGTTAATCATAAATGATTTCATCATTCCTATACCGGACACTGAATCTATAACCTTAATTTATAAAGTGACGTCCTTCACTGTTGTTTCCTTTATTATCGAGTACGCTCTTCATTTGAGTCTCACTTCCCCCCCGTTAGGGAACTGCTACATCAGTCTGGAGGTTAAAGGATATGACTTCACTCTGATGGTGAGGTCAGAGGCCGAAATCCCCACCGACCTGAAGATGACGAAAGACAACATCACCGAGCTGAGCAAAGCCACCAAAGCCATCATATCCGTGGCCACTAAACTCCAAGAGATGATCGACTGGCTTCTGAAGAAGGAGGACTCCATGACCACACAGCTGGAATCTACAGATCACAGTCACCAAGACAAGACAAGGCTGCTGGACAACCTGAAGGAAAACCTCCGAGAGGCACGGAGAGCGAAAGAAACGAGTCCGAAGTACAGGAAGGAGGCCGGGAATCTTCTCAACGAGGCCGCTGTGCTATCCGGGATCACACCGTGAAATATAGGAAGTATTCTTGTATACAATATGAAGAAACGGACACAATATGTGACCCTGGATCACAAAACCAGTCTCGCACGGGTATATTTGTGGCAATAGCCAACACATTGTAAGGGTCAAAATTATCCATTTTTCTTTTATGCCAAAAATCATTAGGATATTACGTAAAGATCATGTTCCATGAAGATATAGTAAATTTCCTAGCGTAAATATCGAAAACATTTATTTGTGTGAGTGAATGCAGCACAATCGTGAACATAAATGAACAACTTTAAAGGAGATTTTCTCAATGTTTAGATTTTTTTGCACTCTCAGATTCCAGATCTTCAATAGTTGTATCTCGGCCAAATATTGTCCTATCCTAACAAACCATACATCAATGAAACGCTTGTTTATGCAGCTTTCATGTGATATATAAATCTCAATTCTGAAAAATTGACCCATGTGACTGGTTTTGTGGTCCAGGGTCACATATATGGTCGGAGGCTTTTGTAAATATTTCAATGTACTTGTGCATTAAGCAGCTGGTGCAACCGGCTCCATATAAAAAATAAAAAACTAATTGTAATCTGTATTGACCACTAAAGCTTACAAATTATTTAACCTGATCAGAGCGGTGAAATGAAATTCTAATTTTGAAACCCTGAGATGTGTTTTCATGAAAGAACCTCATGAATGTAGGAAGATCCTCTTCTGGCTTCACTGCTGTACATGAGCACAGATTCTTCGGCCTGCAGGAAAAACCCTGCATTAATGCCTTCATGGACTTAAACTCCAGTATCAAATTTTGATGAACACCACTAAAAGGTGATCCACTTTTTTGAGTCTGAAAAAACTGAGTTTGCTCAAACGAAGCCCAAACTGACCTGAGTAGCCACTGAAACCGGTTTCACTCAACAGGCTTCGGTCGTTCTGGAGACCCTGAGATGACGTTCTCTCTTCTGCTGGAGCCATTATAGTTCATCTGGCCTAGAGATTATAAAATACAATACATTAGACAAATTTAAGCTTAGCTCATGCTGACTTCATAATTATTCAGTTTTGTGTTTCATAATTCATAAGCTTTAATGGGACTGAATTTTAAAGCAGTTTATCTGCATCACTTCAAAAAATTATTAAAACGTTTATTAAAGGAAAATTTGTTATTTTGAAAAATGTGTTTTTCTTTAGTCCACACAATGAAAGTCAAATGTTATTTTGCACCCCATTGACTTCATTGCAAGGACAAAAGAATAATTCAGTTCTGTAGAAAAACAGAAAGTCATACAGGTTCGAAACAACATGAGGGTGTAATTTTTAGGTGAACTACTTTAAATAGTTTTAAACATTTTGAACTTGCCATTTAACTCTTTGTGTGCCGTTCCTGCGCAGAAACACCATAAAAACACATTTAAAACTACCAGTGCAAATACAGCTGCAGTTACTGCCAAATCATGCCTTCTAGATTCTTCACTGCTATTAGTGCGCTTTTCATCTGTAGGAAAACAACAACAGTCTTTTTACAATTTTTATGAATTCATAACAACATGCAATGACAAAAAAAAAATCTGAGAAAATCTGACTGAGCTGCAATCACAAATACAGGTAAAGAGGTCACAAATTAAAGTTAACTTCTGACAGGACATACTCTCATATTTACCCCATTGTGTTATAAGTGTCTGTGTCAGACTGCTATGAGAGACGTGACACTCATAACTCTCTTCTTCATCTCTGTGAATCTCCACACTGATTCTCATCTGAAAGCTCTCGTCATCATTGGGTCTGACTCCAGTAGAGCTGAAGGGTTCAACACTAGCGTTGTTCAATGTGATCTTCATCTCGATGTGTTTGGGGTAGAAGCCAGTGGCCAGACAGCTCAGATTCAGCTTGCTTCGGTCATGAGGAGCTTCAGAGGCAAACGTGTGAACATCTGGTGCATCTGCAATAAGAAACAGGAATAAATCAAATTGCAACAATACTCCATATTATTTCTACACAAAAGACAAATCAAACACAAACCACCATAAACGTAGTGAATATTGAAAATGATATAGAAAGACACTGAAGTCATCAGAACAACACATACTGCTTATTGAATCATTAAATGTGGAGATCCAGTCCTTGCACATCTTGAGGAATGACTGGAGATACAGATTATGAAATTTGTCAGCGTCCCACTTCATTTTGGTTTCTTTTGCCTTTGGATTTTTCTCCATCCACTGCATCGTGTCAGAATTAAAGGCAATAAAATCCTCTCCATCATATCCGTACTCATCAAACGCTTTTACATTCATCACTGGATCCAGCTCACAGCCGACTCTCCTCTGTAGTGTATGGAGGCCTAAAAATCACAGCATATATACAGCAGTTGTATATTGGATAATCATTATCAAACTTTCACAGTTTGCCTTATGTAGCACATAAATTGAAGGTGTGATACCATGTATAAATAAATGATAATCATTTACATCATTTAGATTTCAGATGTAGTTGGGTTTATGGTTCACATTATAATTCTTGAATGTGACATACGTTGTAATAACGAATGGCCAACGTGGAGGTGCAAGTTTCCCAGGTGCTCTTGATGGCAGAATTCATCACATTAACTAACAAACAAAGTCATTGTTCTGTTTGTCATCATTTTTGTCTATAAACATTAGATCTAACAATCCTCTTTTTGTCAAATGTTTACTTGAAAGTGTGCTACCGCTTTCGAAGAAACACATTACACTTGCTATGATATTTCATGTTATAGCATTCAGATATTTTATGTGTGACCTAAACGTCCAGTTATTTTGAGGGCCACAGTAAGTCCACACTCATATTTTACAGGTCTGATCACTGATAAAACAGCTGAACTCAGCAGACTCACCGTCACATCTGGATCTTGTGCAGTTTGCCAGAGTATAAACCAGATTTATAAACCAGTCTTTAGATTCATCAGGTTCTTCAGTGTCTCTCCAGATCTCTGAACTCTGGCGGTCTCTTTTCCAGGTTTGTTCTTCATTACTGTAGTGAGAGATCCGTCTGTCATCATACAGACCCACTGCACTGAACTCAGGACCGGAGGATCCAGCAGGTTTGGAGAGAGCGCTGTAAACATACTGGAGAAGATGTCTCTCTGGAGGAAAATAAAAGCAAGACAAATTATTCTGAAAAGATACTGACAAGCCACATTGATCACTAAGTTACATTGGGCTAAGTTCCCAACCACATTCCTGAAAAAAATATAGCACAGAAAGATAAAGTCGTATCAAACCCTAACGGATCTTCTCCTTCTTCGTTGGTGTTTTATGGCAGTAACAGAATGTTTATTTTACGGTCCAATCCAGTTTCTCGTAGAAAATTAAACAGAAATGTTCTACCTTTTTCCTCTATCTGTACATACCATAGACTGTAAAAAGATTTAAAAAAAAAAAAAAAAAAAAAGTAGGCTATGTACATCATGCATACACATACACTGAAGTAACGAACGCAGACATGTTCGATGTTTTATCCACACGGACCGCTCTGACATCACTGTAGTTCAGAGAGATTCAGAGAAAGTGAAACTAACTTGATCAACAACAATATGGACTCCTGAAACGATCAACCTCTTTAAACTACAGAATATTTATTGATCCGTTCAAAGAGTCTTGTGGACACATCTGATCCTCACAGGTAAGAGATAGAAATATAAGAGAGATTGTGCTAACAGGTTTCTAATGGAAGTGATCTGGTTTAGTAGGTTTATGTCGAACTGGAATAAGTAGAACAGAACCAGGTTTAAGCGTATCAAATACTTAACTATTTTAGTTGTTTACTGCACTGAAATGGTATCAGAATTGTATTTAAATATGTCATTTAAATGGTTGTAAAGCAAAGTTTGGCGTTTCTGTCATTTTGTCACATGGCAGAAAGCAGTGGCGGATACAGAACGTCATTAATAGGTGGGCCTGGTGAATATACGGAGGGGCCTCGGTTTTTTTAAGCTTATACACACCTGATTCCCGGGCCCAGCTTTCACACTGCGCGCGGATGCGGTCTGGCGATGCGTTCCAGTTGCGGTGCATATATAGCAGTGCAGAGATCGTTTCCGCACCGAGTCTATTTCTTCTGTGCTGCACGCGCTTAATTAAAGTGACAGCGCATGGTTCGTGGTCAAAATGAACACAGATTGACATGAAAATATAATAATCTCACCATAAATGCGTTTAATTTAATTATACTCTTTTTCACAGTCATCTTTTTTAGGCTACTTTAAGACCGGGGTAAAGCAAGGAAAACTACAATTTACCTCAACAAGACGACATAATGAACAACCTCGTCTCATTCGTGGAGGTGAAAAAGCAAGTTATTTGTGACATGCAAGATTTATTGTATTAAAACTTAAATGCAAAAGAAAAGGCATGAGAGTAGGCTGTTTTTGTCAATTTTAAGTTTTAATTTAAAATCTTTGCGATTTTAATATAGGCTAGCTAAGTACTACTACATGGTTAAATATTTTACCACTTGCTTGAGCAACTTAATATATCTATAGAAGTAGCACTGAATAATACGTTGTTTAAATTGTGTTAAAAAACGTTTATTAAAGAGTGTATGCGTACAAAGAGAATCGCAATGCTGACAAAACTTTTTTTAAATAGGCTATAAGTTGCTGTATAACTTCTGGATTTGAACAGTGGTGGAGTAAGTAGCCTATCTCAGTATACTTAAGTAAAAGTACAAATAACCAGAGACATATTTACTTCAGTAAAAGTAGAAGTACCACAATGAAAACCCTACTTAAGTAAAAAGTACCTGATTTTAAATGTAGGCTACTTTAAGTATTAAAAGTAAAAGTACTTGCATTAGATTAGCCTACAATTTATTCTCTTAATGTCTATATTCTAATAATTAGGGCTGTAACAATATGAAACCGAAATCGCGACACACACCCAATTTGAACTTAACATTAGCCTATACAATACCTACACCACAAATCTAGTTGAGGATAAATTCTTTAAAATTGGGCAATCCCAGCATTATGGACGTGACATTTGCAGTAAAAACTTGAAATATAAATCCTCAGAAAAAGCATTTAATACATATTAAAACTGTTTATATATCCATACTCCCTTAATAAAGGAGTCCAGACATTAGAAAAATATCAGTCCACAAACACATGCGTTTTATATTTATGAAATAGGCTACACATGCCATAACGGTCGTGACACACACAAAAAAGTAATAAGTAATACTACAAACCGGATGAAGAAGGGTTGGCTCTCCACAGAACATAAAATATTAATTTTATTTTTCATGTTCGCATTTATGAGAAAATAAGCCACTAACGTTAAGTGTCTCACGATCCTCCTCCTCCTCAGGTATGACATGGTCCAGAAGTATATCATCATCTAGACGTGGTTTTTTTTTTAAGTGTGTCAATGATAGCTGTTTAGCCATAGCTCAGTTAGGTTGCCGCGGCGACGGAAAACTTTTGGTCCGAAACGCGCCCGCGGTGTTGCGTGATAGCATCACTGGACTGACACGTGATATGTCGACATAATATTTTTATTTTGTAGCTATTTTTCTACGTATCTACTGTACATAAATGTCCTGATTGTCCTCAGGAGACTATTAAAATGAAATTACTTATTAATTATTAAAATTAAAAATTGTAATTGTTTTTATTAATCTGATTGGGTGGGCCACCGATCAATCTGGGTGGGCACGTGCCCACCCAGGCCCACCCATAAATCCGCGCCTGGCAGAAAGACTAAAGAAACAGGAAGTAAATGACCTGCAGATTCACTGAACACAAACCTGCTAAACTGCAGATGAAAATCACTTTTATAATAAACTAGATCAAAACTAAACTTGACTATATAATGTATTTTGTGAAAAGATATGTATATATATATATGTTTTGTTGGAAAATATATCACTTGTAGTTAGGGTCAAAAGATCAGTTGAGTTCTCAAAATAAAAGTTATCAAAAGAGCAGGTCACAGTTCAGTTCTGTAAGTTAACAAACCAATTTGATATAAATTATACATTTGACTTGAAATAATATTATGATGAATAAGTAAAATTAAGCCGGACTCGAGGTAAGATTTAATTTAAACCTCAGTGACTAAATACACATTAGGAGCAAATATAGGCTTAGATGTTTCTTATAAGTTCTTTGATCATTCAATAACATTTCTATTCTTGAAAACGAAGAGGGAAGAACAATGGCAGAATCTTCACCAACATCAACACAAGCAAGAAAAACCAGGAGACGGAGTATTGGGCATACACCTCCATGTAAGTCAATAAACAAAAAACAAAAAAACAAGAAGAATGAATTAGTGCATGAATAACTTTCACTCTTCTCATATAATATTTAATATGTAGTTCAGGAGTGTACAGCAGCAGATAATAAAATCATTTCAAATCAAGATTTCAAATCAATATTGCTCCTTCGTGTATTTATATATTTGGTACAGTAAGTGTTCGTGTAATGAGCTTCACATTAGGGTTCTGATCAGCTTGTCTGGGTTCATTTAGCAGTAATGACCAGCTGACTGTACATGATCTCTAATATATTTGAGTTTCCTCAAAGACGTCACTCTTTGTCTCTAGACATTCTTTACATTCAACCAACTTCATGAGGTGCATCATGGGATTCTTTATAAACAGTATTAAATGAGCCCATTTATAATAATAAGGCTAATAATAATAATTATTGTTATTTAAGTCCTTCAAGCAAAAGCCATTAGATCAAAAAGTCAAATGTGTTTCCAAACTTTAGACTAGTAGTGAAGGTGATTTATCTTCATCATTTCTCTCTCCAGCGATGTCTTCCTCCAGCGGTCCACTGACTGAGGAGCTTCAGTGCTCTATATGTCTGGACGTGTTCACTGATCCAGTCAGCACTCCATGTGGACACAACTTCTGCAAGACCTGTCTGAATAAGTGCTGGGACAACAGCCAGACCTGCAACTGTCCATATTGTAAAGAAACATTCAAGCACAGACCTGATCTCAAGATTAACACCACACTCCGAGAAGTTGTAGTTCCCTTTCGTGGTCACTCCGAGTTACGTCGGATGACGACGATTGGGGTTTCGCTTAGAAGCCTATCACCTTCGAGTATTAGAAAACGAGCCAATGGCAATGAAATGCCATGGGTCTGCGGAATTTGCATAGCGTAACTCCGCCCGCCGCAGGGGGTATATAAGGAAGTACGCTGCACAATGCAGACATGCTTTCGCTTCGGAGCCGAGAACTTCTCCACTCCTGCAAGCCAAATATTCTGAGTTAGTCTTCTCTTACCTTCGAGACGAGCGAACTCTCCGGTGTTGGTGTGACGGCGATTTCAGCGAGTGCTCACTACCCTGCTGGTCTGTTCAGTGATCTGACAGTTAGTGTGTTTCTCCCTGTTCGCTTCAGCATCCGCGGAGTTTATCCTCTCACAAAAAGAGCATTGCACGTGGCACGTCTTTTTAAAGATGCCTCGCCCGTGCACTTCTGGTTGCGGTCGCGACATATTTTTCTCTGATGGGCACGATCTCTGCTTAGCGTGTTTGGGCGTTGATCACGCTAAAGCAGCGTTCGTGGATGACTCATGTTCCCACTGCGGGAACATGACCATCTCTATGCTGCGGTCGAGACTCAATGAGCTCACTAGAGCGAGAGTCCCCCTACCCACACCCCGATCTACTGGTCCCGAGAGGGCTAGTACTTCGGCTGGTGGCCGGGGTGACCTGAGGGTGACTGTGTGGGACATACCGCCGACACGTCCACGGTCCACACACCCCTCTCCAGCATCAGCACCCGCGAGTGTCCAAACTGAGACCGCTGGTTCCTCTTCGGAGCCCCAGCGCATCTCGTTTGGAGCTCCAGAGGAAGATACGATGTCGATCGCTGCATCACAAGGTGGGCGCGAGTCCTCGGGAAGTGAGGATTCGGCTGTGTTGCCGCCCTCGGGCGCGCCAGCATTGCCCGAGTCTGATCCCGAGCTGACCGCCATGCTTTCCCGGGCAGCCGCGGCCATTGGTATTGAGTGGTCCCCGCCACCTGATCCAGTGCGCTCGCGGCTGGATGATTGGTTTTTGGGAGCGGCCGCTGACACTCGTCGCCGCCCAACCCCAATACCATTCTTCCCGGAAGTGCATGAGGAAGTCACGCGGTCCTGGAAGGCTCCCATGTCTTCCCGCGATCGTTCGTCGGCTTTCTCCGCCTTTCCTCCCCTCGATAGAGCTGATGCTTGTGGGTACACTGGGATTCCCACGGTTGAACGTTCTGTCGCGATGCAGCTGTGTCCGGCAAGCGCTTCATCACGTGGTGATCCAAAGCACCCGTCCAAAGCCTGTAGATTTTCGTCATCCATGGTGGCGAAGTCTTACAGAGCGGCGGGACAGGCAGCTGCTTCTCTGCATGCCATGGCCATCTTGCAGGTCTACCAGGCCAAGATGCTCCGTGACATGCACGAGGGTAGGACAGACCCAGGGCTCTTTGATGAGCTGCGCGCCGCCACTGACCTCGCTCTCCGGGCGACGAAAGTGACCGCGCGCTCCCTGGGTTTGGTGATGTCCACAGCTGTGGTCCAGGAGAGACATCTCTGGCTGAACCTGGCTGATATGCGTGAGCCCGAGCGGACTCGTCTGCTTGACGCTCCCATATCCCAGGCCGGCCTTTTCGGCGGTGCGGTCGAGGATTTTGCCCAAAAGTTCTCGACTGCCCAGAAGCAGACTGAGGCGATCAAGCACATTCTGCCCCGACGCGCTGCTGCTGCTCAGCCGCCGGTACAGAATCCTCAGCCTGCTCGCCGCCGAGGGCGCCCTCCCACGGCTCCCGCCCCTCCCGCACGGCCCCAGCAGCAGCCTTCACCGGCGCCGCGTCGCGGAGGAAGCCGTAGGAAGGCGCCACAGCCCTCTCCAGCCCCGCGGCCCGCTAAACGCCAGGCTAAGCGGCGCTCCTGAGACGGGCAGCTCAGGATTGGCTTTCTTTTCTCTACAGGAGGTGGTAGCAGGGCCACTCCTTCCCCCGGTGGAGGGCCGGGGGAGAATCTTTTGTTCTCCACTCCCCGCTGCTCGTCCCATGACGGGCAGCACCCTAATGTGGTTAAAGAAAGAATCGAAATCCCCAATCCTGAGCCCACAGAGCCAGAGGGCCGCAGTGCGCGCCACCCTCGGGTCCCGCCACTGCCGCCCTCCTCTGTCCCAGAGGTGTGGGATGACAGCACGCGCCGCCCACGGGCCACGCTCCTCTCATCCCCCTCTGTCGCCAGACCCCTGCCAGAGCACGCCCCCGTGGGACGCGCGCCCTCCCCTGGCCTCCTCTGGCAGGACGCGGTTAATGACCGTGCCCCCGCTCAGGGCCGCTATGCCACCCTCGCCGGTGCCGGTCATTCCGCCTCGCTGCCCCACCGACGGTACGTCTGTGGTTCGTATGACCCCGCTGGTGCACTTTCTGGAGGCCTGGCTAGAGCTTCCCAGACTGTCCCGCTGGGTCGCGAGAACCATCAGGCTCGGCTACGCGATTCAGTTCGCGAGATCTCCTCCCCGCTTCAGGGGAGTCCGCTTCACTATGGTCGGTGGCAATGCCCCTGTCATGAGAGCGGAGGTCGCCACCCTGCTGGCGAAGGGTGCGATCGAGATTGTCCCTCCAGCCGAAATGAAGTCCGGCTTCTACAGCCCTTACTTCATTGTACCCAAGAAGTCCGGTGGGTTACGGCCAGTCCTCGACCTGCGCGTCTTGAACCGCTCCCTTCACAGGCTGCCATTCAAGATGCTCACGGCCAAACACATCCTCCAGTGTGTGCGGCCGCAGGATTGGTTTGCAGCGATCGACCTGAAGGACGCCTACTTCCATGTCTCCATTTTACCTCGACACAGACCGTTTCTACGGTTTGCTTTCGAGGGGCAGGCATACCAGTACGCGGTTCTCCCTTTCGGGCTAGCCCTGTCCCCTCGCGTCTTTACGAAGGTCGTCGAGGCAGCCCTTGTTCCCCTCCGGGAACACGGGGTTCGCATCCTGAACTATCTCGACGACTGGCTGATCCTAGCTCACTCTCGAGACCAGGTTTGCGAACACAGGGACCTAGTGCTCCGGCACCTAGTCCGTCTGGGCCTTCGGGTCAACTGGGAGAAGAGCAAACTCTGCCCCGTGCAGAGGATCTCTTTTCTCGGTATGGAGATCGACTCGGTCGCCATGTGCGCGCAGCTTACGAGCGAGCGCGCGCAGTCACTGCTGACTTGTCTTCGTCAGTTCGAGGGCAAGAGTGTGGTTCCACTGAAACTTTTTCAGAGGCTCCTGGGGCATATGGCATCCGCAGCCGCAGTAACGCCGCTGGGATTGCTTCATATGAGACCGCTTCAGCTTTGGCTTCGCGATCGAGTCCCGAGGTGGGCATGGCAACACGGCACGCTCCAAGTCCCAGTGACTCCAGCCTGCCGTCAGACCTTCACCCCGTGGGCGAACCTCAGTTTTCTACGGGCCGGAGTGCCCTTAGAACGAGTTTCCCGGCATGTTGTTGTATCAACAGATGCCTCCAACACGGGCTGGGGCGCCATGTGCAATGGTCATGCTGCCGCGGGCTCCTGGACAGGACCCCAGCGCCTTTGGCATGTCAATTGCCTCGAGTTGCTGGCTGTACGTCTCGCCCTGCACCGCTTCCATGCGCTGCTCAGGGGTCAGCACGTACTAGTCCGATCAGACAATACCGCAACAGTAGCGTACATCAACCATCAAGGTGGTCTACGCTCCCGCCGTATGTCGCAACTCGCTCGCCACCTCCTCATATGGAGTCAGAAGCATCTGAGGTCGCTTCGAGCCATTTATATCCCGGGACACCTGAACCAGGCGGCCGACGAGCTGTCTCGAGTTCGGCCTCTCGCTGGAGAATGGCGACTCCATCCCCGGACGGTTCAGCTGATTTGGGATCAGTTCGGCGACGCACAGGTAGACCTGTTTGCCTCCCACGACTCGTCCCATTGCGACCTGTTTTATTCCCTGACCGAGGGCACGCTCGGCACGGATGCACTGGCGCACAGCTGGCCGCGGGGCCTACGCAAGTATGCGTTTCCCCCAGTGAGCCTTCTTGCGCAGACCTTGCGCAAGATCAGGGAGGACGAGGAGCAGGTCATTTTGGTTGCCCCGTATTGGCCCAACCGGACCTGGTTCTCCGAACTAGTACTCCTCGCGACAGCACCTCCCTGGCCAATTCCTCTGAGGAAGGACCTCCTTTCTCAGGGACGGGGCACCTTATGGCACCCTCGTCCCGATCTTTGGAACCTCCACGTGTGGCTCCTGGACGGGACGAGGCAGGTTTGAGTACCCTACCACCTGCGGTGGTGGCTACCATCACTTCCGCTAGAGCATCGTCCACGAGACATGCCTATGCGTTGAAGTGGAACCTCTTCGTCAACTGGTGTTCTTCTAAACATCAAGAACCCACGAAATGCCCGATCAGTGTCGTGCTTTCCTTCCTGCAAGAAGGGTTGGAGCGAAGGCTGTCTCCCTCCACCCTGAAAGTGTATGTTGCCGCCATTGCCGCACATCACGAAGCAGTTGAAGGTAAGTCTCTGGGAAAGCACGACCTGATCGTCAGGTTCCTGAGGGGAGCGAGGAGACTAAATCCTCCTCGTCCTCCCCTCGTTCCCTCTTGGGACCTCTCAGTGGTTCTAACTGCCCTGCAGAGTGCTCCCTTTGAGCCTTTGCAATCAGTGGAGCTTAAGTTCCTGTCAATGAAGACAGCGCTCCTGGTTGCATTGGCCTCCATCAAGAGGGTAGGGGACCTGCAGGCATTTTCGGTTGACGAAGCGTGCCTGGAATTCGGGCCGGCTGACTCTCACGTGATCCTGAGACCCCGGCTTGGATATGTGCCCAAGGTTCCTACCACACCCTTTCGAGACCAGGTAGTGAACCTGCAAGCGCTGCCCTTGGAGGAGGCAGACCCAGCCTTGGCACTGCTCTGTCCAGTACGCGCCCTCCGTGCTTACGTAGACAGAACGCGGTGTTTCAGGACCTCAGACCAGCTCTTTGTCTGTCATGGTGGGAAGCTGAAGGGAAAGGCTCTCTCAAAGCAAAGGTTATCTCACTGGATAGTGGATACCATTGCTTTGGCATACCAGCAGCAAGGTCGTCCGTGCCCCCTTGGTGTGAAAGCCCACTCCACACGTAGTGTCGCTTCCTCTTGGGCTCTAGCGCATGGCGCCTCGCTAACAGACATTTGTAGAGCTGCAGGCTGGGCGACACCCAACACATTCGCGAGATTCTATAATCTCCGCGTAGAGCCAGTTTCTTCTCATGTACTCGCTTCAACCAGCCGGTGCTAGATTCTGCTCAGGTGTCTTCGCTTGCTCGCCATTCCTCTCCACGGACGGGATACGTGCGATTTTCTTCTCAGGTGAGTCTGATAAGCTCTGAGTTTCCTCCAGCACTGGTGACGTCAACGCCTGAGTTATGCCAATCTGCCATAACGCAGCTTTTGCGCTTGACTAGGTGCCTCCATGTGCATGGTCCCCCCTCTGGGCGACCCCCACATGTGTATTCCACTGTAAGTCTCCTTGTGAGCGTGTGTCTTTCCCTTGGCAAGCCACCTTGCCACCCCTGGGGTTTAAAATTCCACCTGCGGCTGGACACCCCAGTGATTCTCCATATGCATCCCTCTGGGTCATATGTGTATTCTAAGTCCCCCCCATCAATGGCTGGGCATGATTGCATATTTCTCTCTGGAGATATGCTTCCCAGTGTACCTTGGTATCCCTGTGTTAAGTAGGACTCCTTCGTTCGTGCTAGTCTCACAACAGGGAGCTCAGACTTACGCAGGGCACTGGAAGACAGCCGAGGTGGCGTGATTAGACTGGAACCCCAATCGTCGTCATCCGACGTAACTCGGAGTGACCACGAAAGGGAACGTCTCGGTTACGGATGTAACCTTCGTTCCCTGAGTGGGAACGGAGACGTTACGTCTTCCTGCCACTTCCGCTGTACCGCTGAAAAACGCCTGGGGCCAGTCTCGGCTCCTCAGCGAAGGCATGTCTGCATTGTGCAGCGTACTTCCTTATATACCCCCTGCGGCGGGCGGAGTTACGCTATGCAAATTCCGCAGACCCATGGCATTTCATTGCCATTGGCTCGTTTTCTAATACTCGAAGGTGATAGGCTTCTAAGCGAAACCCCAATCGTCGTCATCCGACGTAACGTCTCCGTTCCCACTCAGGGAACGAAGGTTACATCCGTAACCGAGACGATCACTATAAAAAGAAAAGTCCTGAGAAAAAAGCTGAAGTTCTGTGTGACGTCTGTGAGGAAAGAAAGCTGAAAGCCCTGAAGTCGTGTCTGGTGTGTCAGAGCTCTTACTGTGAAACTCACCTGGAGCCTCATTCGAGAGTGGCAGGTTTAAAGAAACACAAACTGATCAATCCTGTGAGTAATCTGGAGGACTATATATGTCAGAAACATGAGAGACCTCTGGAGCTGTTCTGTAGAGATGATCAGACATGTGTGTGTCTGTCCTGCACTGACGGAGATCACAAGAACCACAACACTGTTTCTTTAGAAGAGGAGAGTGAAGAGAAGAAGGTAGAAGTTACTGACAAACTGATTTTAAATGGCTCTTATCATGAGGAATCACATGTTCTTTAATATAAATGAATCAGTTATGAAAACATATTGTGTGTTGTTCTCTGTCTATAGACTCAACTGATGAAGACACAGAAAGACACACAGCAGATGATCCAGGACAGAATCAAGAAGATTCAAGACGTCAAACACTCAGCAGAAGTCAGAAAAGTGAGTTTAAAATAATTAAATTAAATTAATTTTAATATCATTGTTTATTGAATTGTTGTATAAAATCAATTTCACACTCACAGTCACACTGCTGGTCTGAATATCGACACGTCTGTGATTCCCTGATCACTTAGTAAAGTAATAACACATCTCTCCTCAACAACACACATGATTTGAGGAATCATTCAGTGCAAACGGGGCAGAATGAGGGATTTTGAAAACCGCCTAAAAACACTGAAGTATGAGAAATAATAACACTGATTCTTCTCTTAACAAACGCCACTAATAATGTGTTGATTGTCCTGGTTGAGCAGAGAAACACAGAGAAGGAGAAAGCAGCCCGTGTGGAGCTCTTCACTGATCTCATCCGCTCCATTGAGAGATGTCAGACTGAACTGCTGGAGATGATGGAGGAGCAGCAGAAAGCAGCAGAGAAACAGGAGGAAGAGCTCATTGAAGAGCTGGAGCAGGAGATCACTGAGCTAAAGATGAGAAACACTGAGCTGGAGCAGCTCTCACACACTGAAGATCACCTCCACCTCCTACAGGTCAGTCAACATCTCTCTGATCAATGATAATGCAGTATATGACACCATAACACTCCCCATGCTGAAGGATTTCTCCTCTCTCCTGCTGTAGATTTACTCATCCCTGTGCAGCTCTAGAAACACCAGGAACTGGTCTGAGATCAGTGTGAAGACTGATGAGAGTCTGGAGACTCTGAGGAGAGCTCTGACTAAACTGCAGGACTCTCTACAGGAGAAACTCACGCTAACTGGTACAGCAATATCAAACACACCGTACAGATACATATATTTATAATCTTTTAATATCAGTAATGAAGAATGAGTCTGTTAAAGCTGAAATAAGAGAAGTGTGTGATCATGTGTTTGTGTCTCATTATCATCACAGTTCTTCTTGAAGAGAGCAGGTCATATTCATCTCTAATTTCAGGAAACATGCAGTAAATTCATCTTGTACTAGAAGCTTCATCACTGTAACCAGAACCTTGAGGCTTTAGTAAATCTGTGAACACTTTTAGATGAGAAACTACAGAAAGAAACATTCATTTTCTGCCATTTTCAGTCTTTTCAGCGGTTTCATCTAAATGTTGTGATTATGTGTCAGATAAAATCAGTTTAGCAGAAGAAAATCAAATCGATAGACATCATGAATTTAAGATGCAGATTTGTTCATTTTTAGAGGAATATTTCTGACCTGTATCAAACAGCTTCGCAGTGCTGGGCTTCATTTTCACTTTCTCTAAGGTTATTTTTTATAGTGTTGTCTTTGCTGAATAACCACAACACTAATACACTCCAAAACTGAGATGAATAACATTAGCCATAACAATATCTAAAATAAAAATGTCCTAAAAATGTTCACAAAACATTCCCAAAGATGTTCTAAAAAGGAGGAATATTTCGAGCTCAAACACAATAGGAGTTCAGGGATTCTCTAAATATCAGCAGAGAAACATTGATCAGATAAAACATGATGTTGTTCACAATTCTTTAAATATAACCTTAAATCTTGTCTATAATTCACACATAAACATGTCAAAGATCTGATGGTGTTTTATTGTCATGTGTCTCTACAGAACTGAAGAGGATACAGCAGTATGCAGGTACAGTGTGCTGTCTGCACTACACTAGATTACATTCAGATACTCACAGCTTCATCACTGACCGACAGTATGATTAAACACTGATTACATATTACACACATCATCACTGAATATCTGTATTGTGAATTTGTGATTTATATTCTCTGTTTTCTCAGTGGATGTGACTCTGGATCCTGATACAGCTCATCCTAATCTCATCCTGTCTGATGATGGAAAACAAGTGAGATATGGAGACATTAGACAGAAACTCCCAGACAAACCAGAGAGATTTGATAGATGTGTAAATGTCCTGGGAAAGGAGGGATTCTCCTCAGGGAGATTTTATTTTGAGGTGCAGGTGAAGGGAAAGACTAAATGGACTTTAGGAGTGGCCAGAGAATCCATTAACAGGAAGGGAGTGATCACAGCGAGTCCCAGTAATGGATACTGGACTGTGGTTCTGATGAATGAGAATGAATATAAAGCCTGTGCTAGTCCTGCTGTCTCTCTGTGTGTGAGAGTGAAGCCGCAGCGGGTCGGTGTGTTTGTGGATTATGAGGAGGGTCTGGTCTCCTTTTATGATGTGGAGTCCAGCTCTCATCTCTACTCTTACACTGATCAGTCTTTCACTGGGAAACTCTATCCATATTTTAACCCGTGCTTTAATGATGGAGGTAAAAACTCAACTCCACTGATCATCACACCTGTCAAACAAAATAAATGAATTTTCTGCCGTAATATGAAATACACAATGAAAATGATTTCTATAAAAAAAATCTAATCATGTTTTGCTATTTTTTCATCATTTGGTTTTCATTGTTAAAATCTATAATTCTAGCTATAATTGCAAATTAAAAATATAATGCTTGTTTAACAATTTTATTTTAAATTTTTCATAATTATTCATGCCGTTGTTTTCTCCCATCTCAACCTGACAAAGTGAAAGTGTCTGTATTTTTTTTTTTTTACATCAAAATCAGCCATATTATGATAATATTAATAAATTATCAAAGCTGTGTCTAATTGCTGTGATAAAAGCTGTGATAATACTGTGGTAAATCAGATGGTAATACCTCAATATATATCAGAACTGTATGATTACCATATTCATACACTACACTATGGATCTTCAAAGTATACATAAAAAACACCATGATATTATGATCATGGTAATAACAACAAATTGAAAAAGGAGAAGAAGAAGAAGAAGAAGAAGAAGAAGAAGAAGAAGAAGAAGAAGACATTGTAGGTCTATTACCAAGTTACCATGTCTAATGTTTAACCATAACAATATAATAGAATAATAGACAAATTTCAACACACATCAGATTTATTTAAATGCTCATTTTTTATTGATACAGTTATATACATCTTCAAATAAAATATAGGACTGTTTAATATCTGATGGTGCTGATATGAAGTAATAAAATAAGGTCATCGTTTTGAGGAAAAGGAATATAGAAAGCAAGTCACATATTCTGGTCTTTTCACATTGTTCTGTGTCCTGAGAGAAAGAGTAGAAAACTTTATCTCTTTAAAGTAAACCAGTCACAGTCAAGAAACTCATAAATGATGACAGAATTATTATTTTTGTGTGAACTATCACTTTAAGATTCTCTGAGGCCTCTGTGCTACAGCATTACTGTAGATAATGTTCACTAGGTGGCGCTATATAGTTTTCATTTCATTTGTTTAGTGATTTTGTTTTATTTAGTTTACTTGGTTAAAATTTGTTCTTTGTGAGTGCTATGTCTGGTCTATATCTTTAGTCCTAATGATGATTAATAATGATGCCTGCACCACTCATTAATGGATGAATATATTGGATCCACATTTTAATGCACTGTTTGTGTATTGAGTGTGTGTTGCAGTATTTAATGATGGATTGAGTGATTGTTAAGTTCTGATGGTTTTAACAGAGACGGCAGGACAAATGTTCTGTCCACTGAGGTTTAGGACACAAGATGAAACCAAAGACCCCAGAGAACGGCTTTAATGGGACCCGGAGTCTCTCCTGGGACAAAGACACAATTTTCATATTTCCATAAACAGAGTCGACTGCATCTAACGGAAGAGTCATGAGCATTTCTTAAACCAATGGCTGCAGATTATGTTTATAAAGGGGTTTGGAAAGATTATTTCTGCTTTGTGATGTTTTTAATCCTCATATTTTATGTAAAGTAGGTCTATTTGTACTTCAAATGTATATGGCTGTCATTAACAAAATGTCAAACCAATAAGCTGCATTATCATTACACTTCATTATCACAGACCTTAGCTTTTAAGGAACTCAGTGTCTCCATCAGTCCATCTTTTCCACTGGATGTGTGTGTGTCTGATCACAGTGATTGTGTCGTTCTTCAAGTATTGGCCTGTTGGATTCAGCAAATCCACACTAAAGTTCCTGAACTTCCTGATCTTTGAGCTTCAACATCCTGCAGTGAGAAACCTGGAATTCTGCCATCAGTCATTACCAATTACATGTTCCATCGTCATCTTTTAGTTTTACATGCCTTTATTTAAGGTAAAAAAATAAAAAACTGTCCGAAATTTGGCATCTGGTAAAAATGAGTAAATTAAAATTACAATTTAAAACCTTCACATGAAGGGTTTATTCATGATTATAGATGTTAGGGTTGAGTTATATAGGATATGCAGGATTTCCATAACCTTATATTCTTATATTAAACTGCATATTTTATCAGACATTTTGTCTCAGAAATGCATATGTACATGTTTAGTTAAAAAAAATAGAAAACATAATTTTACTGAACCTCAAATATTTGAAAGTTGTTGTTTATTATGTAACAAACATTTTATGAAAGGAAACACAGGAGCAGTTTTACAGAAGCCATTCATATGTAAAAATACATCAAACATTTAAAAACAAAGTTAAAAGTATTCTTTTGAAAGCAACACAAATAGGAAGCCATCTATTAAATCATAATTAATATGTGAATATTTCATTTGAGAATTATTAAAATGAATGGATAAAACACTAATTCATGTGCATTAAAATAGTGCACTGTAAAATTCACTGTTTAATACAAACAACATTTTCTGTCCACATTCTAATGCATCATTACATGATTCAATCCTGTCTCGCTGAACACACACCTCACATATTAACACTCAGTGTGTGTTTTGATCAGATGTAAGTTTCATTGAGGAATGTTGCTGTTGGAGGGAATTTAAAGGCCTGATGTTAATGCAAACACATGGAAAATTACTCAAACGTAAAATCAAAACTGAGTCACTTTGGCACGAAACACGTTCGGTTCAAATGATTTGAGTTTATCATTTAAACTGTGAAATACATTTACACAATCTAATGTGTTGTTCTAGTTTAGAGATTTTTAACATACAGATTTGGGAGAATGTAACACCTAAATGTATATCATGTATATCATACATGAAGGAATATTCCGTATTGATGTTTCACATGTTTTACCCGTATTCTGAATTATGCATTGCATTGTGTTGTGATGTATGGTTAACAGAAATGTCTGTAAACTTAACTGTAAACAGAACTTTTCTGTTTTTTTATGGATTTTTTTAGTGTTGTTCTGCTAAAGATGATTTACTCAATGTTGTTTCAGACTTATATTGCTTACTTCTGTGCAACAAAAGAAGTTCTTCTAGACATAATGAAAGTGAATGGGGACTGGGGCTGTTGAGCTTGTTTTAAATGACAAAAAACCCAACATGGTTTATGCAACTTGTATGTTATGTTTAAGTCATGTTTTGCTGGACTACTTTTGTAATTTTTTTATGTGTGGAGCTTGACAGCCCCAGTCTCCATTCACTTTCATTAAATGGAAAAGAGCAACATGGACATTCTGCGTAATATCTTCTTTTGTTTTCCATAGAAGAAGTCAGTGGGGTTTGGACCAACATGAGGATGAGAAAGTCAAAATAAATTGATGTACTATATATATATAGGCTATATAAACTTTTTAAATGGACATTTTTGGGGGGGATATGTGCTTTTTTTATGTCATATTCGACACGATTTTATGTCTAATAGTATGATTAGTGAGAATATGAAGCTCATATAGTTGTTGGGAAAAAAAAAACTCAATTTTATTCAAAGGTCCAAACTGAGGAAAAACATGCAATTTGTTGTTGCTGATATTTATATGCCCCATAAATGGATGAAATTCTGATTGTTTGTAATGTAAATCATTGAGATCTTTATAACAGTATAGCGGACTGCATGAAATGCATGTAAAAATCAGTTGTCACTCAATATCTCCCAGTAATGTCTTAGTTAGATGATATTTAAATGCTTAGTTTTATGAACAAATCTCTGTAGTTTTTATTGTGGGAGGCAAAACGTATAATGCAATACAATGATGACTGAGAGATGAACAAATAAATGTATCAAATAAAAGTTGCTTCAGTCCAGTTTATCTTGAAATATTAATAACAATATAAACGTTATTCTTACTTTTACTTTAAAAAAAAATCAAGATTCCACAGCAAAAAGACACGAGAATCACGACCTGAAGGGGGACGTTACAGTTAAACTTACACTAAAAGGCCTTTTACTTGCTAAAATGTATAAACTATCACTCATACAATAGATGATGTAGTAGATTGTGTACAAGTTTTCAGCAAAGTTTTGATAATGTTTTAGAAATGTGCGTATCAAATATGATACACTAAGGTTAAAACATATAAACAGTGAGATATTTGATATTGATATTTGAGTTAGATATTATATTCTCATAGGTCATGACCCGGTGGATGAGAGACTCTTGAGTCCCCGATGAACAAGCAGAACTTTATTCAAACACACTCAACAGCCTCCAAACACACGACCCTGTTTATGTGCCAACTGTCTCTTGTTTCTGACAGTGTTTCTGTTATCAGCTGAAGGAACTGCTAATGAAGAGCGCTCTTGTTATAAGGACACATTAACACACACTGACCTGTGATGGGTTTGTCGCAGGCGGCACATGTTTGGGTGTACAGGTTACTGAAGCACTTCACACAGAACGGATCTTCACCCTGCGTTGTGAAAGGCTGTCCGGCCAGCTGGACTTTACAACCCGAACACAAGAAACATTCTTTATGCCAGGGCTCGTCTCTGTACGTAACACCACCCTGAACCAAGATCTGGAAGAGACGAGACCAAACACACTGTCATTCACTGCGTACAACTTAACGAGGTCGGCAGTGAAATAAAAGCAAAAAATACTCAGTTTTAGATTAATCTTCAGATGTGTGTAGTTTACACTCTTAAAAGTAAAGTTTCCAAAGGGGGTTTCACAGTTTCATATGTGACCCTGGATCACAAAACCAGTCTCGCACGGGTATATCTGTGGCAATAGCCAACAATACATGGTATAGGTCAAAATTGTCCATTTTTCTTTTATGCCAAAAATCATTAGGATATTACGTAAAGATCAACACCATGAAGATATTTTGTAAATTTCCTAGCGTAAATATCTAAAACATTTATTTGTGTGAGTGAATGCAGCACAATCGTGAACATAAATGAACAACTTTAAAGGAGATTTTCTCAATGTTTTGATTTTTTTGCACTCTCATATTCCAGATTTTCAATAGTTGTATCTCGACCAAATATTGTCTTATCCTAACAAACCATACAGAAATGAAACGCTTGTTTATGCAGCTTTCATGAGATGTATAAATCTCAATTCTGAAAAATTGACCCATGTGACTGGTTTTGAGGTCAAGGGTCAAGAGCAGATTCTTCGGCCTGCAGGAAAAAAACCCTGCATTAATGCCTTCTTGGACTTAAACTCCAGTATCATATTTTGATGAACACCACTAAAAGGTGATCCATTTTTTTGAGTCTGAAAAAACTGAGTTTGCTCAAACGAAGCCCAAACTGACCCGAGTAGCCACTGAAACCGGTTTCGCTCAACAGGCTTCAGTCGTTCTGGAGACCCTGAGATGACGTTCTCTCTTCTGCTGGAGCCATTATAGTTCATCTGGCCTAGAGATTATAAAATACAATACATTAGACAAATTTAGCATTAAGCTTAGCTTAAGCTGACTTAGTAATTATTCAGTTTTGTGCTTCATAATTCATAAGCTTTTATGGCACTGAATTTTAAAGCAGTTTATCTGCATCACTTCAAAAAATTATTAAAACGTTTATTAAAGGAAAATTAGTTATTTTGAAGAATGTGTTTTTCTTTAGTCCACACAATGAAAGTCAAATGTTATTTTGCACCCCATTGACTTCATTGCAACGACAAAAGAATAATTCAGTTCTGTAGAAAAACAGAAAGTCATACAGGTTTGAAACAACATGAGGGTGTAATTTTTAGGTGAACTACTTTAAATAGTTTTAAACATTTTGAACTTGCCATTTAACTCTTTGTGTGCCGTTCCTGTGCAGAAACACCATAAAAACACATTTAAAACTACCAGTGCAAATACAGCTGCAGTTACTGCCAAATCATGCCTTCTAGATTCTTCACTGCTATTAGTGCGCTTTTCATCTGTAGGAAAACAACAACAGTCTTTTTACTATTTTTATGAATTCATAACAACATGCAAAGACAAAAAAAAAAAAATCTCCAAATTTAATTTGAGAAAATCTGACTGAGCTGCAATCACAAATACAGGTAAAGAGGTCACAAATTAAAGTTAACTTCTGACAGGACATACTCTCATATTTACCCCATTGTGTTATAAGTGTCTGTGTCAGACTGCTATGAGAGACGTGACACTCATAACTCTCTTCTTCATCTCTGTGAATCTCCACACTGATTCTCATCTGAAAGCTCTCGTCATCATTGGGTCTGACTCCAGTAGAGCTGAAGGGTTCAACACTAGCGTTGTTCAATGTGATCTTCATCTCGATGTGTTTGGGGTAGAAGCCAGTGGCCAGACAGCTCAGATTCAGCTTGCTTCGGTCATGAGGAGCTTCAGAGGCAAACGTGTGAACATCTGGTGCATCTGCAATAAGAAACATCGTGAGTAAAGAATATTACTACATCTAAAAAAAGACACTTGATTCTGAATACAAAGACATGAAACACTAAGTTCAAAAGACTGAAGTCATCAGATCAACACATACTGCTTATTGAATTATTAAACGTGGAGATCCAGTCCATGCAGGTCCTGAGGTATGACTGGACGACCAGTCTGCGAACTCTTTGATTGTTCCACTTCATTTTGGTTTCTTTTGCCTTTGGATTTTTCTCCATCCACTGCATCGTGTCAGAATTCCAGGCAATAAAATCCTCTCCATCATATCCGTACTCATCAAACGCTTTTACATTCATCACTGGATCCAGCTCACAGTCGACTCTCCTCTGTAGTGTATGGAGGCCTAAAAATCACAGCATATATACAGCAGTTGTATACTGGATAATCATAATCAAACTTTCACAGTTTGCCTTATGTAGCACATAAATGTAGGTGTGATACCATGTATAAATAAATGATAATCATTTACATCATTTAGATTTCAGATGTAGTTGGGTTTATGGTTCACATTATAATTCTTGAATGTGACATACGTTGTAATAACGAATGGCCAACGTGGAGGTGCAAGTTTCCCAGGTGCTCTTGATGGCAGAATTCATCACATTAACTAACAAACAAAGTCATTGTTCTGTTTGTCATCATTTTTGTCTATCAACATTAGATCTAACAATCTTCTTTTTGTCAAATGTTTACTTGAAAGTGTGCTGACACTTTTGAAGAAACACATTACAATTGATATGATATTTCATGTTATAGCATTCAGATATTTTATGTGTGACCTAAACGTCCCACAGGATTCCGTGAAATGTCCACGTGCCCTTAACTCAAAAATCCGTGGAGCCATCACGGAATCGCCCCAAATTCCGTGATGCGGCCACGGATATTACTCCAATGCAAGTCAATGACACTGATCTTCCGTGGTCCACACACGGATACCCGTTTCAATGACGGAGTACAGATCTCACTCAATCGACGTGCTTTCTCATTTGGAAACGCAACATTTGAAGTATTTGTGAACTTTTCCAACATCAAATGCCATAATGACGTTAACCTGACTGTTATTGAAGCTATTGCATTGTCCTGTCATCATAAAATTTCGGTTTGTTTCAGTTAGCCTAACCAAAGTCCCGTGATGGCACCACGGACCTCAACAACCTGACCTCACTCATGAACGTTGTAATGTTGCTGGCTTGTTTAGGAACTTATAAGCTTTAGGTCGACTGTGTTGCAATGGCATGTAATTAACTTGACATTTTGTCTCGTCCTGTCATCATAAAATCCAGTTTGATGGCGTTTTACACCTATTGCTCGCTTGGCTATAGTCAGATCTAAAATCTGTGATAGGAGCACGGAGTGAGTCTGTGGTGAGAGCACGGATAACTCCAACGCGCAAGTCAATGGCACTCATCTTCCGTGGTCCACACACGGATACCCGTTTCAATGACAGAGAACAGATCTCACTCAATGGACGTGCTTTCTCATTTGGAAACACAACATTTTAAGTATTTATTTATTTTCCAACACCAAATACCATAAAGACTTTAACCTCTGTTATTGTAGCTATTGCATTGTCCAGCCATCATAAAAATTCAGTCTGATTCTGTTAGCCAAACTGAAGTCCCGTGATGGCACCACGGACCTCAACAACCTGACCTCACTCACTGGATGGTGTGATGTTGCTCACTTGTTTAGACACTTGAAAGCTTTATGTCGACTGTGTTGCAATTTTGTCTTGTCCTGTCATCGTAAAATCCAGTTTGATGGCGTTTTACACCTATTGCTCGCTTGGCTATATAGTCAGATCTAAAATCTGTGATAGGAGCACGGATTGAGTCTGTGGTGAGACCACGGATAACTCCAACGTTCGTGATATGGTCACGTAATTTAATCTATTGATTCGTGCCACGGACACGTTTATTTCGTAATTTTTCGTCTTTTGTGATTACAGCTCGATTATTTCTGCCTGTCGGCTGCAGCAGAGAAGCTGTTTAATCAACATTTATTCACGAGATCTTATCGTGGTTTATGTGTGTGTGTTTTTTTTTAATGTTATTATTTCGGTCTTATTGCCAGGGAAGCTGGATTGTTTTGCTGTTTATTGATCTTTTTAAAATGATATTTTATTAGTAGGAAATCGCGCTGAAGAAGTCTCGTTCCGAACACATCGCGATATTTGGCATCAGTTCACGTGTGTCAGCTGTTGGTAAGTAGCCTAGTAAATAAATACATAAATACGCTACCCTAATAATGTGTGATATAATGTCTTTTCTGTTTGTCGATATTAATCTGCCAAATATATCTGCCATTTCCACGGAGACTTTGCGTTTCATTGCTTTCTAATTCAAAATATATGATTAAACACTGCCTGTCACGTGACGTGCTATAGGCTTAGATATTCATATCAGATTAAAAATAGTACAATTAGTTCCAAAGTTGTATTTGTAGTAGAAGCACAGTAAAACAACACTTACCATGCTTTTACCACAGTAACATTAGTTTTACTGTGATAAGTGTAGTAAAAAGACAGTAATCACAAAACTTACCATGCTTTTACCACACTATTGGTAGTTTTAGTGTGATACTTATTGTAAATGCACAGTAACCACAACACTTACCATGCTTTTTCCACAGTAACCCTAGTTTTACTGTGATAGGGTGTGGTAAAAGGACAGTAACCACAAAACTTACCATGCTTTTACCTCTGTATTGATAGTTTTAAAGTGATATTTGATGTAAATGCATATTAACCACAACACTTGCCATGCGTTTAACGCTTTATAATGTAACATCCAATATTTGTAAGGTAAATCAGTACTTTTTCCTTTAAATAATCCTATATATTATACATAATTATATTTTCTTTTCTCTTTTTCCAGCTGAAAAGACCAAAAGGGCCTTTCGGACTCAGTCAGCCCATTATTGTTTGAGGAGAAGTAAACGGAGGAGACGGAAAGCTGCAAAGGCAAATATTCACAATGGTATGTATGTGTTGGGTTTTAACCCTAAATCAAACATTTTATCAAGCATTTGTTGTTTCTTAAAACTTTTCTCACAAAACCCATATCCCAATTAGTACAAACATAGTCTGAAAGTCTTAATAATTCACAAGATTTAACAAGTTGTCAAATTCGTACGATACTCGTACATATTTGTATACTCGTACACAATCCTGCAGCTTTTACTCCTAGTGCTGTCATTGGCTACTGCCTCAATTCCTGTACATATTTATCGCGATATTTGTAAATCAGTTGCGCCACTTCTTGGAAAGTTGTCGGATATCACACACACTGTCAGAAAGTTTATATTAATTGCAAATTGGTCCCCGTCTGTTCATGTTCCAGTGATACATGATGTCTCTCCACACCTCATAACCTACCTCTGTTTGCAAGAGTGGAAAAGCTTATCTGACTTGTCACATGACATCAGATACTCGATTATTTTGTCATAATCAGAATGTTACACTGCTGATAACTGTCCCGTTTGCATGTAAATCATTTTCATATGATTATTGCTTGCTATTAAAGACATACTTTTATTCATAGAAATGCCCACATATCAGTGAACTTATAACATAAAAATGCTTTTAACATTTAATAATGCAACACTCTTTACAGAAAACATATCATACAGTTATAAACTGACTATTTGCAAGTAATGTATTAAAATGACCTTCCTTTCTGTTTTGCAGGATTACTTAGTCCTTTTTTTTAAAGCTCTACAATATCAAACTCAACAGCTCTTTTAGGAGCCAACCATTACAAGAGCTACTAGTGAGTCGCAGCGAATCTTGCCGTGATCAGCCCTTCCCAGGTGAAGTTTCTAGAATATTGCAATCAGTATTTACTCATCAAATGTTCTCTCCTGAATCATATGGTAAATTAACTTATTTAATACTGTCTTAATTTATGTTTCAGGAACAATAGTAATTGCACATAGAGTAAGTCGAGACTATCTTGTTTTACAGCAGAGAAGGAAGACCAGTCCTTATATCAACGCAAGCTAATCGAATAAGTCCTTTGTTTCGGGTGAGGAAGGAACATCTGGTGCCCAAAGAAGACAGAAAAGTGAGCGAGTCCATTGGTATGTCTTGAATTGAAACAATGCTGTAAAATGTAGTACATAATTTGATGTTGACAATTTTACATTGTACAGGTTTTCACTTGGTTTTTGATCATGTGAAGCTCTTGAAACAAGTGACAGAAGAGTATGTTGTCTGGAAAGAAATCAAGCATCACTGGCAAAGGCTCAAAAGAGACAATGCCTTTCTTAAAAATCTTTTAAAATAGGTTGCTGTTGATATTGGTAAAACAGTTTTTGTTCAGTACTTAGCTTATATTATGTGCTCCAATATATATATATATATATATATATATATATATATATAATAAATACTTCAATGTGTATATTATATAATGTACTGACTGCTGCTTTGTAAATTTATGTAAGGAACAGGCAACTCTGGCCCTTTGCATTCTACTTTTTGAGGTTAGTTAAGAGTTAACCTCCAACCCTAATCGAGCACATCTGAAATTTTTAACCAAAGTCTTCAGGTTTATTTCTAGACAATAGGCAGGAGGGTTTGAGGTCGGAGCTAAATCTGCAGGACAGTGGACGCTGAGGGCCAGAGTAAACCATCACTGCTTTAAATAACGCAGAACATAAGCTGACCCGACTGTCCATTAAACAACTTCATTTGAATGTTTTCTGTTTTCTGTTTTACTTTCAGACCAGGACTGGAGAACGCCTGACAATGGGATGTTGAGACTTCTTCTTCTGGTTGAGAAAAAGCGACACCACATCAGTGATCACATCTTCTGTTCTTCAACTGAACAAACTGTTTAGACGAGGAAGAAGAACACGAACATGATAGAGACGTACAGGGAAGAGCAAGAAACCAGTTTAGCTGTGATAATGAATCATTATTTTCCAACACAATATCAAATCTGTTTTCTGTAGGTGACTGAATATGATTCTCTGGCACTAATTTTATGGCTTCAGCAGCTGTGAATGGACTATTATGATGTTAATGTATTTTTGAAGACACATTTTTATTTATCTTGAGTCTCATTTGTCTTTATGCTACTTTATTAACTTTATTCTGTGTCCTCCAATAAAGTGTTGTTTAATAAAGTATGGTGTATTGAAAGTGGTGTTTGGTACAGTAAATAGACATTTTTATTTGAGAAATTTTAATTTCTTATTTCTTTAGTTTAATTAATTAAAAAATAACTAGGCCTACATATAATTAATAACTTATAAATTACTACATATAATTAATGACCATGATTCTTTTACTTGGGACATAAAAAATGTAGATCTGGTTAATGATATTTGGGACAACAATGCAACAAAAGTTGCACATACTTGCATGTATGCCAGTTTGCAGTGAAATAAAAGGAAGCTATGTGAATAACAAGAGGCTACAGTGGGCTATCTTGCTATAAATACTTAATGCTTAATTGAAGATGATCCATGTTGATCATTCTAGCACATCTACAACTGCTTTTTGAATGAAAGCATATATCACTGATGTCAGGCATATAAGCAGCAATCAGGGGGTGAAAAGGAAATGTTGGCACTGTTTTTTTGTTGTTTTACTGAATGGTGCATTACCCTTGTGTAATAGTAATAGTGTAGATCTGTGTAGATTGTATGGCCCAGCAATGGCCCCCAGAAGAGCAAACAAATGCACATTTCAAATGGCTGTAACTCGAAGTCCGGTTAGTGTATCAAAGAGAAAATCGGCAGGACGACTGCTTATGCTATTGTATAATAAATAATGTTGGCCACAGTTTTCAGATATATATGGAAAGCTGGCATAAAGGTTATTTTTAAAGTGCTCACAGTAAAATATCAAATTTCAGCCTGTCCCTCATATATGTCATAAAGTTTTGCGCAATGAAGATATCCAGTTGTCCATTAAATATATAATTTATTTAACATTTATTGTTTTATTACTAAACGTTTTATACTACATTACCCACATATCTCTGTCATTCTATCAGTGGAACCAGAAGCATTGTGCTGTAGTTCATTGAAATGTGCAGACATGCTTAGGGTTAGGGTTAGGATCTCTGTAAAGTAGTAATTTCTCACATTATAGAGACACTTTATAGTTAGCTTAATGTATAACTAATGTAATAATAACACCAAACCATACTTTGTAACATGAAGCGCCAGTTTATATGGGTTAAACGATTGTCCAATCACAGCGAGTTCTGCGATAAAGTCACGGCCAATACAAACCCAGCTGAATAAATGCGTCACACTTACATGCCCATTTATGGTAAATGATGACAGATCTCTTCTGGTTCCGGCTGCAGGGATAGATACCTTAAATATTTAATTAAGGCTGTTAAACATGTATTATTTCTAATTAAATTATAACACTCATATTTAAAAACAAAAGACTCTTTGTGTGGTTACTGTCCAAAAACGAGTTCACATGATCAATGACACAAATTTGCTTATTTGATTAGACTGATGCATAAATACATTTGAAAGAGAAACTTTTTTCTAAGCAAAGGCCTACAGCAGGAGTAGTTTTGCAGTATTTTAATTAAAGATAATTGCATGTAGGTCTACTAAAGTGCTTCTAACATTTACAGTGTATGTATAGTCAAAGATATATCAATTATATTCAAATAAATGTAACAAAAGCACAATGAATGGACACAATTTTGAAAGCTTATTCCAATATTTAATGTCAAACTGTTTAAAGACAAATGTAGCGCCAAAACTACTGCACAACAGTATAAAAATCAGTTAATTTAAAATATCCAGATACAGGAGCAATCTATTATAGTGACACATACATTAACGTTCAAAAAATTGCTATGATGAAGTTATATATTTACAAACCAAAAGATGAGATTCAACTTTGTTATGTGAAAATACATTTGTTTCGTCGCTTTAAAGAACAAATAGGCAAAAACATAAGCACAACATTTTACATTCTCAACTTTCATTCTATATCCTTGTGATTATTGGTCACTTTTATTGTAACTATGCAATGAATATGTCCTTTAGCAAAACACCTGATGAGCACTGACCCTTTTTTATAAAGGCATTAGGCAGAAATCAAGTACAGTTTATGAAGCTGAAAAGAGAAAACAAAATGCTTTAACAATATGGAAAAAGATAAATCACTATATTCAGTATTGGTTCTGCATATATCAAAGAGATCCTGAGGAGGAGTGGGACTCCACATGAGGACTTTCAGAAACTGAGACAGAGCAAAGGGTGCACCTCGCTGGACACATCCTACGCATGCCCAAACAACAACACCCAAACACAGTGATGAAGTGGACACCACCAGGAGGATGCAGGAGACAGGGAAGACCAAGGAAGACACAGAGACAGATGTTTCATGAAGACCTGAAGAATGTCAGTGTCCCATGGGAAGATGTGGAGAACTTGGCCACGGATCGAATACGTTGGAGGACACTTGTTGCCCAATGTGCCCAGCACAGCACTTGATGATGACGTTGTGAGTTTATCCATAACCGTGGGATATGTTTTCTGTAAAGAGTGTTGCATAATTAAATGTTAAAAGCATTTTTATGTTATAAGTTCACTGATATGTGGGCATTTCTATGAATAAAAGTATGTCTTTAATAGCAAGCAATAATCATATGAAAATGATTTACATGCAAACGGGACAGTTATCAGCAGTGTAACATTCTGATTATGACAAAATAATCGAGTATCTGATGTCATGTGACAAGTCAGATAAGCTTTTCCACTCTTGCAAACAGAGGTAGGTTATGAGGTGTGGAGAGACATCATGTATCACTGGAACATGAACAGACGGGGACCAATTTGCAATTAATATAAACTTTCTGACAGTGTGTGTGATATCCGACAACTTTCCAAGAAGTGGCGCAACTGATTTACAAATATCGCGATAAATATGTACAGGAATTGAGGCAGTAGCCAATGACAGCACTAGGAGTAAAAGCTGCAGGATTGTGTACGAGTATACAAATATGTACGAGTATCGTACGAATTTGACAACTTGTTAAATCTTGTGAATTATTAAGACTTTCAGACTATGTTTGTACTGATTGGGATATGGGTTTTGTGAGAAAAGTTTTAAGAAACAACAAATGCTTGATAAAATGTTTGATTTAGGGTTAAAACCCAACACATACATACCATTGTGAATATTTGCCTTTGCAGCTTTCCGTCTCCTCCGTTTACTTCTCCTCAAACAATAATGGGCTGACTGAGTCCGAAAGGCCCTTTTGGTCTTTTCAGCTGGAAAAAGAGAAAAGAAAATATAATTATGTATAATATATAGGATTATTTAAAGGAAAAAGTACTGATTTACCTTACAAATATTGGATGTTACATTATAAAGCGTTAAAAGCATGGCAAGTGTTGTGGTTAATATGCATTTACATCAAATATCACTTTAAAACTATCAATACAGAGGTAAAAGCATGGTAAGTTTTGTGGTTACTGTCCTTTTACCACACCCTATCACAGTAAAACTAGGGTTACTGTGGTAAAAGCATGGTAAGTGTTGTGGTTACTGTGCATTTACAATAAGTATCACATTAAAACTACCAATAGTGTGGTAAAAGCATGGTAAGTTTTGTGGTTACTGTCCTTTTACCACACCCTATCACAGTAAAACTAATGTTACTGTGGTAAAAGCATGGTAAGTGTTGTTTTTACTGTGCTTCTACTACAAATACAACTTTGGAACTAATTGTACTATTTTTAATCTGATATGAATATCTAAGCCTATAGCACGTCACGTGACAGGCAGTGTTTAATCATATATTTTGAATTAGAAAGCAATGAAACGCAAAGTCTCCGTGGAAATGGCAGATATATTTGGCAGATTAATATCGACAAACAGAAAAGACATTATATCACACATTATTAGGACAGCGTATTTATGTATTTATTTACTAGGCTACTTACCAACAGCTGACACACGTGAACTGATGCCAAATATCGCGATGTGTTCGGAACGAGACTTCTTCAGCGCGATTTCCTACTAATAAAATATCATTTTAAAAAGATCAATAAACAGCAAAACAATCCAGCTTCCCTGGCAATAAGACCGAAATAATAACATAAAAAAAACACGTAAACCACGATAAGATCTCGTGAATAAATGTTGATTAAACAGCTTCTCTGCTGCAGCCGACAGGCAGAAATAATCGAGCTGTAATCACAAAAGACGAAAAATTACGAAATAAACGTGTCCGTGGCACGAATCAATAGATTAAATTACGTGACCATATCACGAACGTTGGAGTTATCCGTGGTCTCACCACAGACTCAATCCGTGCTCCTATCACAGATTTTAGATCTGACTATATAGCCAAGCGAGCAATAGGTGTAAAACGCCATCAAACTGGATTTTATGATGACAGGACAAGACAAAATTGCAACACAGTCGACATAAAGCTTTCAAGTGTCTAAACAAGTGAGCAACATCACACCATCCAGTGAGTGAGGTCAGGTTGTTGAGGTCCGTGGTGCCATCACGGGACTTCAGTTTGGCTAACAGAATCAGACTGAATTTTTATGATGGCTGGACAATGCAATAGCTACAATAACAGAGAGGTTACAGTCTTTATGGTATTTGGTGTTGGAAAATAAATAAATACTTAAAATGTTGTGTTTCCAAATGAGAAAGCACGTCCATTGAGTGAGATCTGTTCTCTGTCATTGAAACGGGTATCCGTGTGTGGACCACGGAAGATGAGTGCCATTGACTTGCGCGTTGGAGTTATCCGTGCTCTCACCACAGACTCACTCCGTGCTCCTATCACAGATTTTAGATCTGACTATAGCCAAGCGAGCAATAATAGGTGTAAAACGCCATCAAACTGGATTTTATGATGACAGGACGAGACAAAATGTCAAGTTAATTACATGCCATTGCAACACAGTCGACCTAAAGCTTATAAGTTCCTAAACAAGCCAGCAACATTACAACGTTCATGAGTGAGGTCAGGTTGTTGAGGTCCGTGGTGCCATCACGGGACTTTGGTTAGGCTAACTGAAACAAACCGAAATTTTATGATGACAGGACAATGCAATAGCTTCAATAACAGTCAGGTTAACGTCATTATGGCATTTGATGTTGGAAAAGTTCACAAATACTTCAAATGTTGCGTTTCCAAATGAGAAAGCACGTCGATTGAGTGAGATCTGTACTCCGTCATTGAAACGGGTATCCGTGTGTGGACCACGGAAGATCAGTGTCATTGACTTGCATTGGAGTAATATCCGTGGCCGCATCACGGAATTTGGGGCGATTCCGTGATGGCTCCACGGATTTTGAGTTAAGGGCACGTGGACATTTCACGGAATCCTGTGAGACCAGGTTGAACGTCCAGCAAAGAGTATAGAAGCCCAAGAGGCGAAACTCAATAGAACGCCCCATAGCAACAGTTGCCCCCATGACGTGACGGCGCGGCCGCCATTATGGACTGAAAACTGAAGGAAAACGCCGAAAAATAAAGGGAGTCAATGGCACTGAAAAACTTAAAATAACAAAAACTTAACATAGCTTAATTTTTTCTGGCCGTCATATCTAAATATGAAAACAATTTAAAATACATTAATGAGGATGACCGACGTTAAATGACGTTAAATGACAGAAAATATACGTATATGTGTTGGTTAGGAAAATAGTATTTTGGGACAAAATATTACAATAGAAGTACTATAAGACTACTATAGAAATACTATAGCGGCTCTAGGATATTATAGAGGTATTACAGAACATAACATACTTCTGTGATGTTCTGTATAGCCTCTCTATAATATTTTTAAGCTGCTATAGTAGTCTTATCGTACTTATGTAGTATGTCCCAAATTACTATAGTATTCCTATAAGATTACTATAATATTTTGTCCCAAAATACTATAAATATGAAAACAATAATAATAAAAAACATTTATTTTGTCCCAAAATACTATAAGATTCCTTAGTACTTTTTAGTAAGGGTATCCCCACCGAATCGGCTTCATTAGCCTACCACTTACGGTTTGCAAAGATACAATTATAAAATTACTGCAAAACTTTAATCTATCAATATTTATGTTCTATTATGCATTTTCCTTGTTATATGACTAACAGAAATTCATGAAATAATATATGTTCGCTTGTCTATAGGCAGATACACAGTAATTAGATATAAGTAATAAGATATTTATTCAAATGTTGATTTTGAAATTAGTAAACATCACCATATATATGATTTGGAAATTTTTTTTTATAAATGAACATTTCTAAAGACAGTTAATATTTTACACAGTGAACGTTTCAATGGCAAGAAAAAAAAAAAACTATGAATGTCCTATTACAGGCGGAAAGGTACAAAAAAGATGTGCAATCTAGCAGTGCACACATGAACTATTAACACATAATAAAATGGATTTTGCCATTGACTGGCGCTAACGATTCCAGCAGCTTTCAGTCCATAATGGCGGATTCGCCTCCGCAGCGCCATCTACAGACTGTTACCCATAACACAACAGAGTTTCGCCTCTTGGGCTTCTATACTCTTTGCGTCCAGTTATTTTCAACATTATGAAGCTGCAGACTCGGAGCCTGCATCTACAGTCCCGCACCCAGAGTCCCGCATTCTCAGACCCCTCGTTTTTTGAGACAGCGCCTCCCGCTGTCCAAAAGATCGTATAACACCCTTATCCAAATGCCATTGAAAACAATAGGATGCAATACGGTCTTGTTTTATTTAAAGTTATCCAAATAAATATTTGCGTTCCCTGCTTAATGCATGTGCCAAAAAAACTCATTGTGTTCTCTGACTAACAAATTACCCAGTAGTTATTTTTTGAGCGTGGGTGTAATTGAAAGAAAATTACTGACTGATGGAAGGGATACAATTACAGATTGAACTATCTTCTGAAAAATATTATGTGATATTATATTGCAACAATGTTTTGTTTTTTTATTATTCAAATTCCTATTTTCTTTCAGTTCAACCTATAATGGTCTAATTAACATTATAGTATACCATGCTAACATTAAAAAAAAAAACTAATTTATAAGTCGTTTTGGATAAAAGCGTCTGCTAAATGAATAAATGTAAAATAAAATGTAAATGCATAAGTAATAAGTAATAAGTAATAATACTTTCTGGTAGGCGAATGTTCCTTCTTTTTTCATTCTTTTTGCAATCGCTGTCAAATTCCTCAACGTCACAAATAAAAGATGAATGCCGATGAATGCAGATGAATGAAAGTAATTTTAATACTTACGTTTTATAAGAACTAATTTAAGTAGTCTACATAAATTATATAGGCCTAAAGTAAAATAATTACTCCGACATTAATTAGGCTAATTCAATTTATAGTTTAAAAAAAGGTCAAACGGTAAATCTGATTAAATAATTAGATGACATTCTTTGATATTAACACACTTAATGTATTTAATTGGTCTACTTTAATGTCAACTAATTTTAATAAAATTTTTACAACATGCTTGTCTACAAAAAGTCCAAGGTTAAAGGATAACTTTCAAAATATTTTCAGGGAAAAAAGGCGAAAAAACATACATTAACGGCTCAAATTTAACTATCTTTACAAATATGAAATGGACTATACGTTGGTGTATCGATGAGCTATGAAGTAGTTTGATTAAAAAAGAAATCGAATGAGTATGATTCGCTAAATAAAATAAAATTTGATAGGAGGCGCTGTCTCGAAAAACAAGGGGTCTGAGAATGCGGGACTCTGGGTGCGGGACTGTAGATGCAGGCTCCGAGTCTGCAGCTTCATACTACTCGTTATTTTGTGCGCCACAGTAAGTCCACACTCATATTACAGGTCTGATCACTGATAAAACAGCTGAACTCAGCAGACTCACCGTCACATTTGGATCTTGTGCAGTTTGCCAGAGTATAAAGATGTATAAACCAGTCTTTAGATTCATCTGGTTCTTCAGTGTCTCTCCAGATCTCTGAACTCTGGCGGTCTCTTTTCCAGGTTTGTTCTTCATTACTGTAGTGAGAGATCCGTCTGTCATCATACAGACCCACTGCACTGAACTCAGGACCGGAGGATCCAGCAGGTTTGGAGAGAGCGCTGTAAACATACTGGAGAAGATGTCTCTCTGGAGGAAAATAAAAGCAAGACAAATTATTCTGAAAAGATACTGACAAGCCACATTGATCACTGAGTTACATTGGGCTAAGTTCCCAACCACATTCCTGAAAAAAATATAGCACAGAAAGATAAAGTCGTATCAAACCCTAACGGATCTTCTCCTTCTTCTGTTTATTTTACGGTCCAATCCAGTTTCTCGTAGAAAATTAAACAGAAATGTTCTACCTTTTTCGCTATCTGTACATACCATAGACTGTAAAAAAAAAAAAAAAAAAAGTAGGCTATGTACATCATGCATACACATACACGATATTATACCATGGTCTGGGTGAATACTCGATTCTGATTGGCTGCAGGGTGTCCATTAAAAAGTGATAATGTACACCTAGGAAAGGCGTCCCGTCAATTTGCCTGATGACAGTTCTAAATGATTGCGCTGGCTCAAACTCACTGATCAACTGCTGCGGTCGGGTCGCTGTGGCCACGTTGCTTGGCAACGCCTGTATACGGGAGATATTAAATAGTGCGCTCGACTTAATAAATAAAAACCCTCACGATTTTTACTCTAAAACACATTAAAGTATTATTAATTGATTAAATATTTCTTTCTTTCGTAAGTGACCATGGTATTAGCGGGATAATGCCCTTCGAGGTGTCCATTAACAGAAATTAATGGACTTCGCGAAATTAATGAAATTAATGACCTCCGCTTCGCGTAGGACGGTTCACGCCTCCGCGTCGTTAATTTCTGTTAATAGACACCTCGAAGGGCATTATCCCTTACGTAACGTACGCAAACATGTTCAATGTTTTATCCACACGGACCGCTCTGACATCACTGTAGTTCAGAGAGATTCAGAGAAAGTGAAACTAACTTGATCAACAACAATATGGACTCCTGAAACGATCAACCTCTTTAAACTACAGAATATTTATTGATCCGTTCAAAGAGTCTTGTGGACACATCTGATCCTCACAGGTAAGAGATAGAAATATAAGAGAGATTGTGCTGAACAGGTTTCTAATGGAAGTGATCTTTAGTTGGGGTTATGTCGAACTGGAATAAGTTCAGAACCAGGTTTAAGCGTATCAAATACTTAACTATTTTAGTTGTTCACTGCACTGAAATGGTATCAGAATCGTATTTAAATATGCCATTTGATTGTTTGTAAAGCAAAGTTTGACGTTTCTGTCATTTTGTCACATGGCAGAAAGACTAAAGAAACAGGAAGTAAATGACCTGCAGATTCACTGAACACAAACCTGCTAAACTGCAGATGAAAATCACTTTTATAATAAACTAGATCAAAACTAAACTTGACTATATAATGTATTTTGTGAAGAGTGTATATATATATATATATATATGTTTTGTTGGAAAATAAATCACTTGTAGTTAGGGTCAAAAGTTCAGTTGAGTTCTCAAAATAAAAGTTGTCAAAAGAGCAGGTCAAAGTTCAGTTCTGTAAGTTAACAAACCAATTTGATATAAATTATAAATTTGACTTGAAATAATATTATGATGAATAAGTAAAACTAAGCCGGACTCGAGGTAAGATTTCATTTAATCCTCAGTGACTAAATACACATTAGGAGCAAATATAGGCTTAGATGTTTCTTATAAGTTCTTTGATCATTCAATAACATTTCTATTCTTGAAAACGAAGAGGGAAGAACAATGGCAGAATCTTCACCAACATCAACACAAGCAAGAAAAACCAGGAGACGGAGTATTGAGGCTATACCTCCATGTAAGTCAATGAACAAAAATAGAAAAACAAGAAGAATGAATGAAATTAGTGCATGAATAACTTTCACTCTTCTCATATATTTAATATGTAGTTCAGGAGTGTACAGCAGCAGATAATAAAATCATTTAAAATCAAGATTTCAAATCAATATTGCTCCTAGTGTATTTATTTATTTGGTACAGTAAGTGTTCGTGTAATGAGCTTCACATTAGGGTTCTGATCAGCTTGTCTGGGTTCATTTAGCAGTAATGACCAGCTGACTGTACATGATCTCTAATATATTTGAGTTTCCTCAAAGACGTCACTCTTTGTCTCTAGACATCCTTTACATTCAACCAACTTCATGAGGTGCATCATGGGATTCTTTATAAACAGTATTAAATTAGCCCATTTATAATAATAAGGCTAATAATAATAATTATTATTGTTATTTAAGTCCTTCAAGCAAAAGCCATTAAATCATTAAATCTAAAGTTTCCAAACTTTAGACTAGTAGTGCAGGTGATTTATCTTCATCATTTCTCTCTCCAGCGATGTCTTCCTCCAGCGGTCCACTGACTGAGGAGCTTCAGTGCTCTATATGTCTGGACGTGTTCACTGATCCAGTCAGCACTCCATGTGGACACAACTTCTGCAAGACCTGTCTGAATAAGTGCTGGGACAACAGCCAGACCTGCAACTGTCCATATTGTAAAGAAACATTCAAGCACAGACCTGATCTCAAGATTAACACCACACTCCGAGAGCTCGTAGATCACTATAAAAAGAAAAGTCCTGAGAAAAAAGCTGAAGTTCTGAAAAAAGCTGAAGTTCTGTGTGACGTCTGTGAGGAAAGAAAGCTGAAAGCCCTGAAGTCGTGTCTGGTGTGTCAGAGCTCTTACTGTGAAACTCACCTGGAGCCTCATTCGAGAGTGGCAGGTTTAAAGAAACACAAACTGATCAATCCTGTGAGTAATCTGGAGGACTATATATGTCAGAAACATGAGAGACCTCTGGAGCTGTTCTGTAGAGATGATCAGACGTGTGTGTGTCCGATGTGTGACGTGACAGACCACAAGAACCACAACACTGTTTCTTTAGAAGAGGAGAGTGAAGAGAAGAAGGTAGAAGTTACTGACAAACTGATTTTAAATGGCTCTTATCATGAGGAATCACATGTTCTTTAATATAAATGAATCAGTTATGAAAACATATTGTGTGTTGTTCTCTGTCTATAGACTCAACTGATGAAGACACAGAAAGACACACAGCAGATGATCCAGGACAGAATCAAGAAGATTCAAGACGTCAAACACTCAGCAGAAGTCAGAAAAGTGAGTTTAAAATAATTAAATTCAATTCATTTTAATATCTATCATTGTTTATTGAATTGTTGTATAAAAGCAATGTCACACTCACAGTCACACTGCTGGTCTGAATATCGACACGTCTGTGATTCCCTGATCACTTAGTAAAGTAATAACACATCTCTCCTCAACAACACACATGATTTGAGGAATCATTCAGTGCAAACGGGGCAGAATGAGGGATTTTGAAAACCGCCTAAAAACACTGAAGTATGAGAAATAATAACACTGATTCTTCTCTTCACAAACGCCACTAATAATGTGTTGATTGTCCTGGTTGAGCAGAGAAACACAGAGAAGGAGAAAGCAGCCCGTGTGGAGCTCTTCACTGATCTCATCCGCTCCATTGAGAGATGTCAGACTGAACTGCTGGAGATGATGGAGGAGCAGCAGAAAGCAGCAGAGAAACAGGAGGAAGAGCTCATTGAAGAGCTGGAGCAGGAGATCACTGAGCTAAAGATGAGAAACACTGAGCTGGAGCAGCTCTCACACACTGAAGATCACCTCCACCTCCTACAGGTCAGTCAACATCTCTCTGATCAATGATAATGCAGTATATGACACCATAACACTCCCCATGCTGAAGGATTTCTCCTCTCTCCTGCTGTAGATTTACTCATCCCTGTGCAGCTCTAGAAACACCAGGAACTGGTCTGAGATCAGTGTGAAGACTGATGAGAGTCTGGAGACTCTCAGGAGAGCTCTGACTAAACTGCAGGACTCTCTACAGGAGAAACTCACGCTAACTGGTACAGCAATATCAAACACACCGTACAGATACATATATTTATCATCTTTTAATATCAGTAATGAAGAATGAGTCTGTTAAAGCTGAAATAAGAGAAGTGTGTGATCATGTGTTTGTGTGTCATTATCATCACAGTTCTTCTTGAAGAGAGCAGGTCATATTCATCTCTAATTTCAGGAAACATGCAGTAAATTCATCTTGTACTAGAAGCTTCATCACTGTAACCAGAACCTTGAGGCTTTAGTAAATCTGTGAACACTTTTAGATGAGAAACAACAGAAAGAAACATTCATTTTCTGCCATTTTCAGTCTTTTCAGCTGTTTCATCTAAATGTTGTGATTATGTGTCAGATAAAATCAGTTTAGCAGAAGAAAATCAAATCATAGACATTATGAGTTTAAGATGCAGATTTGTTCTTTTTTAGAGGAATATTTCTGACCTGTATCAAACAGCTTCGCAGTGCTGGGCTTCATTTTCACTTTCTCTAAGGTTATTTTTTATAGTGTTGTCTTTGCTGAATAACCACAACACTAATACACTCCAAAACTGAGATTAATAACATTAGGCATAACCAGGGCTTGACATTAACTTTTTTGCTCACTAGCCAATGTGGCTAGTGACTTTCCAAAGTTACTAGCCACACAGCATTTTTACTAGCCACATTTTTTGTTGTTGTGAAATTACCTGATAAAAGTTGACTATAGCGTGCTAAAATTTACTTGAACTATATTTACAACCCTTTTAAATGTAAAACCACTGTACACACCCAAATCAAGACTAGCCTACCTACATACATATAACAATACAGGTCATTATCATTAGCTCTGATAAGATTGTGTGTAAAGCTCCTTTTTTAAAATAAAACCATGTATTATGTATTATATGTCGCCACATAGCTCCACCGGCATACGACGTAACTCCAGCAGGGCAGCTAGCTGCCTCTTCGTTTCTGTGTTGTCGGTTACTAGCGCGCAAGCGCAAGGCAACACTGTGTGCATGTAATACTCATTAGGGCTGTCAAAATTGCTCAAAAATTACGTTCGAATGTTCCCATCTAAAAAAACAAAACAAAACATATAGCCTACATTCGAACTATTCAAACATTTTGTCAATGACGCGCATTACGTCAATTACAGGACAAATTAATACAAAGAGACATAACTACTTGTATAGGTAGTTTATTTAAATTGAAACATATTTGACAACGTATTACCTAAAAACAAGTAAATCAACTAATGGCCAAGACGCAGACCTCGCTCTCGCTCGCTCGCTCACTCGCACTCGCAGGCACTCTTTATCTCTCTCTCTCGCCCTCATCCTCATGCTGCGTTCACACCAAACACGAAAAGAGCGTCTGGCGCGAGTGATTTCAATGTTAAGTCAATGTAAAGAGAAAGACGCGTTTACGCGCGTCTGGAGGTCTTGCGGCGCGAATGGCGTCACGCTCTCTGCGCATAACGGTTTAAAAGAACAACAACAATGTTGAGTGCTGATCAAGAGTTTTGTGCAAGCAATTTAAGGTCGCGACTCTTATATAGCAGGCTTCATTCAGTGATTGAAACAAATATTATTAACATTAATTTAAGTTTTACAGTATACCGACATTGAACGCTCCGAGCGAGCTGTGCTGTGGTAAACATGGAACTTTTCTTTGACATGAAACGGTAAATAATCAAACCAGTGGAAGCCTGCAGTGTATGAAACTGCTGTATCTAACCTACCTTATTCATGCAATATCTATGCAGGCAGTACAGTAGCCTACACTTTAGAAATGTTTCTGTTTAACGTTAAATAAAATGACCTGTCCCTGAGACCCGCCCATTCTCAAAGCAGACAGCCGCGCCTCTGCTACCGCGGGCGTTTTTCCACATTCGAATATTCATTTTCAGTTTTCACCTTCGAAATTCTGTTTTTTAAAAACTATTCGAATATATATTCGAATTTAGAATATTCATTGACAGCCCTAATACTCGTGGGAGTTGTAGTGTCGTAGTGTCACACTTATTTCAGATGCCTTTTGAAAAGACTACAATTATTCAACCCGCCAAAGTGGCTAGTTGGAGTGACTATGTTACCCGCCACGAGCAAAATCCACCCGCATTTGGCGGGTTGGCGGGTGTTAATGTCAAGCCCTGGGCATAACAATATCTAAAATAAAAATGTAATAAAATGTTCACAAAACATTCCCAAAGATGTTCTAAAAAGGAGGAATATTTCGAGCTCAAACACAATAGGAGTTCAGGGATTCTCTAAATATCAGCAGAGAAACATTGATCAGATAAAACATGATGTTGTTCACAATTCTTTAAATATAACCTTAAATCTTGTCTATAATTCCACACATAAACATGTCAAAGATCTGATGGTGTTTTATTGTCATGTGTCTCTACAGAACTGAAGAGGAGACAGCAGTATGCAGGTACAGTGTGCTGTCTGCACTACACTAGATTACATTCAGATACTCACAGCTTCATCACTGACCGACAGTATGATTAAACACTGATTACATATTACACACATCATCACTAAATATCTGTATTGTGAATTTGTGATTTATATATTCTCTGTTTTCTCAGTGGATGTGACTCTGGATCCTGATACAGCTCATCCTAAACTCATCCTGTCTGATGATGGAAAACAAGTGAGACATGGAGACATTAGACAGAAACTCCCAGACAAACCAGAGAGATTTGATCAGTGTCCCTGTGTCCTGGGAAAGGAGGGATTCTCCTCAGGGAGATTTTATTTTGAGGTGCAGGTGAAGGGAAAGACTGACTGGGATTTAGGAGTGGTCAGAGAATCCATTAACAGGAAGGGAGATATCACACTGACTCCCAGTGATGGATACTGGACTGTGGTTCTGAGGAATGAGAATGAATATGAAGCCTGTGCTGATTCTCCTGTCTCTCTGTGTGTGAGAGTGAAGCCGCAGCGGGTCGGTGTGTTTGTGGATTATGAGGAGGGTCTGGTCTCCTTTTATGATGTGGAGTCCAGCTCTCATCTCTACTCTTTCACTGATCAGTCTTTCACTGGGAAACTCTATCCATATTTTTACCCGGGCCTTAATGCTGGAGGTAAAAACTCAACTCCACTGATCATCACACCTGAATGCACAATAAATGAATTTACAGCCCTAATATGAAATACACAATGAAAATGATTTCTATAATTAAAAATCTAATCATGTTTTGCTATTTTTTCATCATTTGTTTTTCATTGTTAAAATCTATAATTCTAGCTATAATTGCAAATTAAAAATATAATGCTTGTTTAACAATTTTATTTTTAATTTTTCATAATTATTCATGCCGTTGTTTTCTCCCATCTCAACCTGACAAAGTGAAAGTGTCTGTATTTTATTTTTTTTACATCAAAATCAACCATATTATGATAATATTAATAAATGATCAAAGCTGTGTCTAATTGCTGTGATAAAAGCTGTGATAATACTGTGGTAAATCAGATGATAATACCTCAATATATATCAGAACTGTATGATTACCATATTCATACACTACACTATGGATCTTCAAAGTATACATAAAAAACACCATGATATTATGATCATGGTAATAACAAAAAATTGAAAAAGGAGAAGAAGAAGAAGAAGAAAACATTGTAGGTCTATTACCAAGTTACCATGTCTAATGTTTAACCATAACAATAGAATAGAATAATAGACAAATTTCAACACACATCAGATTCATTTAAATGCTCATTTTTTATCGATACAGTTATATACATCTTCAAATAAAATATAGGACTGTTAAATATCTGATGGTGCTGATATGAAGTAATAAAATAAGGTCATCGTTTTGAGGAAAAGGAATATAGAAAGCTAGTCACATATTCTGGTCTTTTCACATTGTTCTGTGTCCTGAGAGAAAGAGGAGAAAACTTTATCTCTTTAAAGTAAACCAGTCACAGTCAAGAAACTCATAAATGATGACAGAATTATTATTTCTGTGTGAACCATCACTTTAAGATTCTCTGAGGCCTCTGTGCTACAGCATTACTGTAGATAATGTTCACTAGGTGGCGCTATATAGTTTTAATTTAATTTAATTTGTTTAGTGATTTTGTTTTATTTAGTTTACTTGGTTAATATTTGTTCTTTGTGAGTGCTATGTCTGGTCTATATCTTTAGTCGTAATGATGATAATAATGATGCCTGCACCACTCATTAATGGATGAATATATTGGATTCACATTTTACAGTTTTTTTCAATTGCTTAAGCACAATTTTGAAAACAGGGCCCGGTTTTTCAAAACCCTTCACACAATTAGCACAACACTACACCAAAGTAGCACAACACCTCAGATCATTTGCAAAATGAAACACTTTTGTCAAAACTATACAATGTCTTATAAAAACCTTATTTTGTTGTCATAACATAAACACAACCATCTTATGGTCTGACTCTGTTTGAATCAGTTTAACACTCCTGTGCTCAACCTAAAACACTTTTAGCATTTACACAGAAAGTGTAAAAATAAATTCACCAACACCACATGACACCAATTGTGCAGACTGATGAAAATAATTTATTTTCATGTACTCAAGTCAGTCAATACTGAACAAATATTCATAAAACATTTTCCAGTTTTCATATATTATTACTGAACATACCATTGTACTCTAAGCTTACAGTAATACTGTAACAAATTACATATCCAGTTCAGTACCGAAAAAAAAAAAAAAAAAAAAAAAAAAAAAAAAAACTAAACATCTCTCCGCCTAGCTGGATCTGGCCACAGGGCTTCGTCAACATCACAGGCTATATTTTCATTTGCAAGGCAACGTGGGAAGAATCTTTTTGAGTGACGAATCCACCCTTGTATGGATGCTGGTTCAATTTGATCACATGCTTCCTCCATAGCTTGAATGAGGGGCATCTGGACATAGGGCCGGAGATCATAAACCTTCCACCGCCATGTTGAGAAGAACTCCTCGATGGGGTTCAGGAAGGGGGAGTATGGTGGTAGGTATTGAACTGTGAATTGTGGGTGTTGTTGAAACCAGTTTTGGACCAGAGCAGAACGATGGAAAGCTACATTGTCCCAGATGACAATGTATTGCATCTGGTCCCTTTGGTTTGCTGCTGTGATGATATTGTGTAATCTGTCTAAAAATGTAAGAATGAGTTCAGTGTTGTAAGGACCCAAGTTGGCATGGCGGTGGAGGACCCCATTCTGTGTAATGGCAGCACAAAGGGTAATGTTACCCCCACGTTGCCCTGGTACATTGACAATAGCCCTGTGGCCGATGATGTTTCTTCCCCTTCTTCGTACTGTTGTCAGGTTAAATCCAGCCTCATCAATGTAAATAAACTCATGTGGGACTTCCTCCGCATCCATTTGCAAAACTCTCTGAAATACAGCAAAAGATCACATTGTGTAGATCAGTATACTGTAGGTCTGCTATACAGTAAAATTACATGTACAGTAAAAAGGTTATGTGTGCAGTACACAATACTACAGTCAGTGAACAAAACGTACCACCACATATTCACGCCGCAGGACTTTCACCCTGTCTGAATTTCTTTCAAATGGCACTTTATACAGTTGTTTCATCACAACTTGGTGTTTTTTAAGGATACGGGCTATTGTTGACAGAGAGACCTGTTGGACATTATTGAAAATTAGGTGATCATTGACAATATGGGCTTGAATTTCTCGAAGTCTGATTGCATTATTGGCCAAAACGAGGTTTATGATCTCTCTCTCTTGCTCCTGTGTGAATATGGGGCCCCTTCCTCCTTGGTGTTCACGACGTTCAATCCTATGTTGGCCAAACAAAATACACAGCTTACTGTAAAATGATACACAGGAATATATACAGTACCAAAATATAGAGTACATATACAGTACTGTTGATATAGTACATGCAGTAAGCAATGGATTTTCTGTTGACTGAAGAGAAGTTTCTCACCTGTGCTCTTGACGAAATGTCCGAACTATTGATGCCACTGTGTACCTGCTTAGGTTAGGCTGTACTCTCAATCCAGCCTCCCTCAGTGTTAGTCCGTGGTTTATTACATGGTCCACAATTGTAGCACGAATTTCATTACACAGATTTGGTTGTCTTCTTCTTTGTGCATGTCCTACCCCTCCTCCAGGTCTTCCTCTCCCTCTTCCTCTTCCTCTTCCTCTCCCTCTCCCTCTCCCTCTTCCTCTTCCTCTTCCTCTTCCTTGGCCTCTTCCTCCACCTGGTACTCTCTGGATTCCCCCTCTCATCCGCACTCTCCCTCTTCCTCTGACACCATCCATTTTTGTTGAAGACAGGTGAACTTACCTGTTGCCTTTTTATAGTGCTTTAACCTGATTGGTGTGTCTACAATTAAGCACCAGTGTGTGTGCACACCTGGTGCCTGTGTTTAACCAATTGGTTCATGGGTGTGCTCATTTGAAAGCCTTTGCTTTGAAATTGCAAGGAAATGACATCATGATAAATTTCTGTGTCAAATGCATACAAGTGTGTTTAGTGTTTTGCAAATCACTGTGTGTAATGTTTTGCAAAAAGTGTGAAGTTGACAATGTGCTTACAGTTGTGCAAATCTAGGCCGGTGTTTTGCTCCTTGAGTGTAAAGTTTTGCTAATTGTGGGAAAGTTCTAATTTTAGTGTGTAAGCAATTGAAAAAAACTGTAATGCACTGTTTGTGTATTGAGTGTGTGTTGCAGTATTTAACACATGATGGATTGAGTGATTGTTAAGTTCTGATGGTTTTAACAGAGACGGCAGGACAAATGTTCTGTCCACTGAGGTTTAGGACACAAGATGAAACCAAAGACCCCAGAGAACGGCTTTAATGGGACCCGGAGTCTCTCCTGGGACAAAGACACAATTTTCATATTTCCATAAACAGAGTCGACTGCATCTAACGGAAGAGTCATGAGCATTTCTTAAACCAATGGCTGCAGATTATGTTTATAAAGGGGTTTGGAAAGATTATTTCTGCTTTGTGATGTTTTTAATCCTCATATTTTATGTAAAGTAGGTCTATTTGTACTTCAAATGTATATGGCTGTCATTAACAAACTGTCAAACCAATAAGCTGCATTATCATTAAACTTCATTATCACAGACCTTAGCTTTTAAGGAACTCAGTGTCTCCATCAGTCCATCTTTTCCACTGGATGTGTGTGTGTGTCTGATCACAGTGATTGTGTCGTTCTTCAAGTATTGGCCTGTTGGATTCAGCAAATCCACACTAAAGTTCCTGAACTTCCTGATCTTTGAGCTTCAACATCCTGCAGTGAGAAACCTGTAATTCTGCCATCAGTCATTACCAATTACATGTTCCATCGTCATCTTTTAGTTTTACGTGCCTTTATTTAAGGTAAAAAATAAAATAAAATAAACTGTCAGAAATTTGGCATCTGGTAAAAACAAGTAAATTAAAATTACAATTTAAAACCTTCACATGAAGAGTTTATTCATGATTAGAGATGTTACGGTTGAGTTATATATGCAGGATTTCCATAACCTTATATTCTTATATTAAACTGCATATTTTATCAGACATTTTGTCTCAGAAATGTATATGTACATGTTTAGTTAAAGGAACACTCCACCGTTTTTTGAAATAGGGCTTATTCACCTTTTTTCCTACATTTAGATAGGTGGGCAAATGCATTTTTGTCTCAGTGCATGCATTGTTTTAGTTTGACAGGGTCGGCGCTAGCTTAGCTTAGCATAATGAATGGAATCCTTTGTTGCCAGCTAGCATGTCCTGAGTAAAAGTGATATAAAAAAAAACAAAAACACCTAATTACTTCTTGTGGCCTGCGTATTCACAACAAGTACAAATAGTGATGCAGATTAACACTAGGCGATTTCCTATGCAGATATTACAACCGACGACAAAGACTTAACGGAGCAGCCATCAAGTGTTAGACAGTATTCTAGGTTATTACGTGAGGAAGTTTTTTGTCCAATAATTAGAATCTCTGTTTTTTCAGAATTTAGAAGTAGGAAATTACGAGTCATCCAATTTTTTATATCAGCTATGCATTCTGTTAATTTAGTGAATTGGTAAGTTTCGTCAGGTTTTGAAGAAATATAGAGCTGAGTATCGTCGGCATAACAGTGGAAGCTAATTCCATGTTTCCTAATGATATCTCCTAATGGTAGCATGTACAGAGTGAACAGCAGCGGTCCTAGTACTGAGCCCTGTGGTACACCATACTGAACTTGTGATCGATGAGACATCTCTTCATTTACTGCTACAAATTGATAACGGTCAGATAAGTATGATTTAAACCATGCTAGTGCAATTCCACTAATGCCAACATAGTTTTCTAGTCTATTTAAAAAAATGTTGTGGTCAATGGTGTCAAACGCAGCACTAAGATCGAGTAACACTAATAGAGAGATACAACCACGATCGGATGATAAGAGCAAATCATTTGTGACTCTAACGAGAGCTGTCTCGGTACTATGGTACGGTCTAAATCCTGACTGGAAATCCTCGCAGATATCATTTCTTTCTAAAAAGGAACATAGTTGTGAGGATATTGCCTTTTCTAATATCTTTGACAGAAAAGGTAGATTCGAGATCGGCCTGTAATTGACTAATTCTGTAGGATCAAGTTGTGGTTTTTTAACAAGCGGTTTAATCATAGCCAGCTTAAAGTTTTTTGATACGTATCCTAATGATAAAGACGAATTAATGATATTAAGAAGAGGATCTATGACCTCTGGAAGCATCTCTTTCAGTAGCTTAGTCGGTATAGGGTCTAACATACAGGTTGTCGATTTAGATGATTTAACGAGTTTAGTAAATTCTTCCTCTCCTATAGCAACGAATGAATCAAATTTTTCCTCAGGGAGACTACAATGCACTGCCTGATGCGATACTGTAGTAGACGGTTGCATAGTTATAATTTTGTCCCTGATATTATCAATCTTATAAGTGAAGAAGTTCATAAAGTCATTACTGCTGTGCTGCTTGGAAACTTCTGTGTTTGAAGCTTTCTTTTTTGTTAGTTTAGCCACTGTTTCAAATAAAAACCTTATTATGTTTATTTTCTTCTAATAGGGTTGAAAAATAAGCAGATCTAGCAGCTTTTAAAGCCTCTCTGTAAGCAATCGAGCTCTCCTTCCATGAAATGCGAAATACCTCTAGTTTTGATTTCTTCCAGTTGCGTTCCATTTTTCTGGCTGCTCTCTTAAGGGCCCGAGTGTGCTCGTTGTACCACGGCGTTGGATTATTTTCTTTAATCTTCTTTAAGCGCAAAGGAGCAACTGTGTCTAAAGTGCTGGAAAAGAGAGAGTTAAAAGTTTCTGTTGCAATATCAAGTTCTTCTAAGCTATCCGGGATGCTAAGATGATGAAACTGATCAGGAAGATTATTAATAAAGCAATCTTTAGTGGCAGAAGTGATAGGTCTAACATATTTGAAACACGGAGTCGGCTTTGCAGCCTTGGCTAAATGTAATTTACACGAGACTAGATAATGATCTGAGATGTCATCGCTCTGCTGCCGAATTTCAACGGCATCAACATCTATTCCATGTGATAATATTAGATCTAGAGTATGATTACGACGATGAGTAAGTCCTGACACGTGTTGTCTAACTCCAACTGAGTTTACAATGTCTTTAAATGCCAAACCCAATGCATCTTTTTCATTATCGATGTGTATATTAAAATCACCAACAATTAGTACTTTATCTGCAGCCAATACTAACTCTGATAGAAAGTCCGCAAATTCTTTGATAAAGTCTGTATGGTGCCCTGGTGGCCTGTATACAGTAGCCAGCACAAATCTCAAACGTGATTTATCATTTATACTATATATTTTTACATTAAGTACTAACACTTCAAAAGAATTATATTTTAAACTTGATTTCTTAGTGGTTTTGAAAATATTACTATAAATTACAGCAACTCCTCCCCCTTTGCCTTTCAGACGAGGTTCATGTTTATAACAGTAATCTTGCGGGGTGGACTCATTTAAAGTAATGTAATCGTTTGGTTTTAGCCAGGTTTCTGTCAAACACAGCACATCTAGGTTATTATCTGAAATCATATCATTAACAATGAGTGCTTTTGAAGTAAGCGATCGAATATTCAGCAACCCAAGCTTTAGCATTTGCTCATCTGTATTATAGCTGTTTTTTATTTGTTGAACATCAATTAAATTTTTAACCTTAGATGGGTTTAAACGTTTTTTGGATTTCCAAATTCGGGGAACCGACACTGTCTCTATATGATGATATCTAGGTGAAAGAGGCTCTATGTGATGGGATTTATCTGACCTGGGTGACGCGAGGCCGCTAGCAGACGGTCGGTTTAGCCAGTCTGTCTGCTTCCTGCCCTGGTGCCCAATTTGTCACTACCAGTGCCCGACTAATGACAGTCTGACTCAGTGCCTGAAGAAGGTCAAGGAGGAACATGGTAAGACCCTCACACACACAGCCTGCAGGGGGCAGAGCACACACACACACACACACACACACACACACACACACACACACACACACACACACACACACACACACACACACACACACACACACACACACACACACACACATCAGCATATGATGGAGAACTCATGCATTTCACAAAACACTTATTCATAATGGACCATTACAAATAGATTCTCTCTAGGATTAATATGATAATAAAAGTAGTGCATAAGGTTTATGTATTTTATTCATCATTCAGGATCCTGTTTTTGGAGGCATGATATTTCACTGGTAATTTTGTATGTGTTACTATGGCTAATACCATGGTATTTTTTTGTACCCTGGAGGACCATATAAACTTTTTTGTTTGTTTAATCCAGTTTTACTTAATTTATGTATTGTATTAAATATTTATAATTTATAAATGACTTTTTATTTTTTTTATTTTTTATTTTATTTAGAGATTTTTAGTATAGTTATGCATTGAATTATGTATTGTAGTTAGTCATTCAGAATACTCCTTTTATATAAAGTAAATATGATTTTGGTGTCTACATAACATATATGATATGTTAATCATAAATGATTTCATCATTCCTATACCGGACACTGAATCTATAACCTTAATTTATAAAGTGACGTCCTTCACTGTTCTTTCCTTTATTATCGAGTACCCTCTTCATTTGAGTCTCACTTCCCCCCCGTTAGGGAACTGCTACATCAGTCTGGAGGTTAAAGGATATGACTTCACTCTGATGGTGAGGTCAGAGGCCGAAATCCCCACCGACCTGAAGATGACGAAAGACAACATCACCGAGCTGAGCAAAGCCACCAAAGCCATCATATCCGTGGCCACTAAACTCCAAGAGATGATCGACTGGCTTCTGAAGAAGGAGGACTCCATGACCACACAGCTGGAATCTACAGATCACAGTCACCAAGACAAGACAAGGCTGCTGGACAACCTGAAGGAAAACCTCCGAGAGGCACGGAGAGCGAAAGAAACGAGTCCGAAGTACAGGAAGGAGGCCGGGAATCTTCTCAACGAGGCCGCTGTGCTGTCCGGGATCACACCGTGAAATATAGGAAGTATTCTTGTATACAATATGAAGAAACGGACACAATATGTGACCCTGGATCACAAAACCAGTCTCGCACGGGTATATTTGTGGCAATAGCCAACACATTGTATGGGTCAAAATTATCCATTTTTCTTTTATGCCAAAAATCATTAGGATATTAAATAAAGATCAACACCATGAAGATATTTTGTGAATTTCCTAGCGTAAATATATAAAACATTTATTTTTGTGAGTGAATGCAGCACAATCACGAACATAAATGAACAACTTTAAAGGAGATTTTCTCAATGTTTCTCATTTTTTTGCACTCTCAGATTCCAGATTTTCAATAGTTGTATCTCGGCCAAATATTGTCCTATCCTAACAAACCATACATCAATGGAACACTTGTTTATGCAGCTTTCATGTGATGTATAAATCTCAATTCGGAAAAATTGACCCATGTGACTGGTTTTGTGGTCCAGGGTCACATATATGGTCGGAGGCTTTTGTAAATATTTCAATGTACTTGTGCACTAAGCAGCTGGTGCAACCGGCTCCATATAAAAAATAAAAAACTAATTGTAATGTGTATTGACCACTAAAGCTTACAAATTATTTGGCCTGATCAGAGCGGTGAAATTAAATTCTTATTTTGAAACCCTGAGATGTGTTTTCATGGAAGAACCTCATGAATGTAGGAAGATCCTCTTCTGGCTTCACTGCTGTACATGAGCACAGATTCTTCGGCCTGCAGGAAAAACCCTGCATTAATGCCTTCTTGGACTTAAACTCCAGTATCAAATTTTGATGAACACCACTGAAAGGTGATCCACTTTTTTGAGTCTGAAAAAACTGAGTTTGCTCAAACGAAGCCCAAACTGACCCGAGTAGCCACTGAAACCGGTTTCGCTCAACAGGCTTCGGTCGTTCTGGAGACCCTGAGATGACGTTCTCTCTTCTGCTGGAGCCATTACAGTTCATCTGGCCTAGAGATTATAAAATACAATACATTAGACAAATTTAAGCTTAGCTCATGCTGACTTCATAATTATTCAGTTTTGTGTTTCATAATTCATAAGCTTTTATGGCACTGAATTTTAAAGCAGTTTATCTGCATCACTTCAAAAAATTATTAAAACGTTTATTAAAGGAAAATTTGTTATTTTGAAGAATGTGTTTTTCTTTAGTCCACACAATGAAAGTCAAATGTTATTTTGCACCCCATTGACTTCATTGCAAGGACAAAAGAATAATTAAGTTCTGTAGAAAAACAGAAAGTCATACAGGTTTGAAACAACATGAGGGTGTAATTTTTAGGTGAACTACTTTAAATAGTTTTAAACATTTTGAACTTGCCATTTAACTCTTTGTGTGCCGTTCCTGCGCAGAAACACCATAAAAACACATTTAAAACTACCAGTGCAAATACAGCTGCAGTTACTGCCAAATCATGCCTTCTAGATTCTTCACTGCTATTAGTGCGCTTTTCATCTGTAGGAAAACAACAACAGTCTTTTTACAATTTTTATGAATTAATAACAACATACAATGACAAAAAAAAATCTCCACATTTAATTTGAGAAAATCTGACTGAGATTTGATCACAAATACAGGTAAAGAGGTCACATATTAAAGTTAACTTCTGACAGGACATACTCTCATATTTACCCCATTGTGTTATAAGTGTCTGTGTCAGACTGCTATGAGAGACGTGACACTCATAACTCTCTTCTTCATCTCTGTGAATCTCCACACTGATTCTCATCTGAAAGCTCTCGTCATCATTGGGTCTGACTCCAGTAGAGCTGAAGGGTTCAACGCTAGCGTTGTTCAATGTGATCTTCATCTCGATGTGTTTGGGGTAGAAGCCAGTGGCCAGACAGCTCAGATTCAGCTTGCTTCGGTCATGAGGAGCTTCAGAGGCAAACGTGTGAACATCTGGTGCATCTGCAATAAGAAACATCGTGAGTAAAGAATATTACTACATCTAAAAAAAGACACTTGATTCTGAATACAAAGACATGAAACACTAAGTTCAAAAGACTGAAGTCATCAGATCAACACATACTGCTTATTGAATTATTAGTCCATGCAGGCCCTGAGGTATGACTGGACGACCAGTCTGCAAACTCTTTGATTGTTCCACTTCATTTTGGTTTCTTTTGCCTTTGGATTTTTCTCCATCCACTGCATCGTGTCAGAATTAAAGGCACTAAAATCCTCTCCATCATATCCGTACTCATCAAACGCTTTTACATTCATCACTGGATCCAGCTCACAGCCGACTCTCCTCTGTAGTGTATGGAGGCCTAAAAATCACAGCATATATACAGCAGTTGTATACTGGATAATCATAATCAAACTTTCACAGTTTGCCTTATGTAGCACATAAATGTAGGTGTGATACCATGTATAAATAAATGATAATCATTTACATCATTTAGATTTCAGATGTAGTTGGGTTTATGGTTCACATTATAATTCTTGAATGTGACATACGTTGTAATAACGAATGGCCAACGTGGAGGTGCAAGTTTCTCAGGTGCTCTTGATGGCAGAATTCATCACATTAACTAACAAACAAAGTCAGTGTACTGTTTGTCATCATTTTTGTCTATAAACATTAGATCTAACAATCCTCTTTTTGTCAAATGTTTACTTGAAAGTGTGCTAACACTTTCGAAGAAACACATTACACTTGATATGATATTTCATGTTATAGCATTCAGATATTTTATGTGTGACCTAAACGTCCAGTTATTTTGAGGGCCACAGTAAGTCCACACTCATATTACAGGTCTGATCACTGATAAAACAGCTGAACTCAGCAGACTCACCGTCACATTTGGATCTTGTGCAGTTTGCCAGAGTATAAACCAGATGTATAAACCAGTCTTTGGATTCATCAGGTTCTTCAGTGTCTCTCCAGATCTCTGAACTCTGACGGTCTCTTTTCCAGGTTTGTTCTTCATTACTGTAGTGAGAGATCCGTCTGTCATCATACAGACCCACTGCACTGAACTCAGGACCGGAGGATCCAGCAGGTTTGGAGAGAGCGCTGTAAACATACTGGAGAAGATGTCTCTCTGGAGGAAAATAAAAGCAAGACAAATTATTCTGAAAAGATACTGACAAGCCACACTGATCACTAAGTTACATTGGGCTAAGTTCCCAACCACATTCCTGAAAAAAATACAGCACAGAAAGATAAAGTCGTATCAAACCCTAACGGATCTTTTCCTTCTTCGTTGGTGTTTTATGGCAGTAACAGAATGTTTATTTTACGGTCCAATCCAGTTTCTCGTAGAGAATTAAACAGAAATGTTTTACCTTTTTCGCTATCTGTACATACCATAGACTGTAAAAAAAAAAAAAAAAAAAGTAGGCTATGTACATCATGCATACACATACACTGAAGTAACGTACGCAGACAGGTTCGATGTTTTATCCACACGGACCGCTCTGACATCACTGTAGTTCAGAGAGATTCAGAGAAAGTGAAACTAACTTGATCAACAACAATATGGACTCCTGAAACGATCAACCTCTTTAAACTACAGAATATTTATTGATCCGTTCAAAGAGTCTTGTGGACACATCTGATCCTCACAGGTAAGAGATAGAAATATAAGAGAGATTGTGCTGAACAGGTTTCTAATGGAAGTGATCTGGTTTAGTAGGTTTATGTCGAACTGGAATAAGTTCAGAACCAGGTTTAAGCATATCAAATACTTAACTATTTTAGTTGTTCACTGCACTGAAATGGCATCAGAATTGTATTTAAATATGTCATTTGATTGTTTTTAAAGCAAAGTTTGGTGTTTCTGTCATTTTGTCACATGGCAGAAAGACTAAAGAAACAGGAAGTAAATGAGCTGCAGATTCACTGAACACAAACCTGCTAAACTGCAGATCAAAATCACTTTTATAATAAACTAGATCAAAACTACACTTGACTATATAATGTATTTTGTGAAGAGATATGTATATATATATATATATATGTTTTGTTGGAAAATATATCACTTGTACTTTAGTTTACTTTAAAAAAAAAGTTATCAAAAGAGCAGGTCAAAGTTCAGTTCTGTAAGTTTATGAGTTTCTTACTGAATTTAAAATGAATTATTGTGTTTCCCTCACTATAAATTCTTACATTCATTTTAAACAGTTTGATATAAATTATAAATTTGACTTGAAATAATATTATGATGAATAAGTAAAACTAAGCCGGACTCGAGGTAAGATTTCATTTAATCCTCAGTGACTAAATACACATTAGGAGCAAATATAGGCTTAGATGTTTCTTATAAGTTCTTTGATCATTCAATAACATTTCTATTCTTGAAAACGAAGAGGGAAGAACAATGGCAGAATCTTCACCAACATCAACACAAGCAAGAAAAACCAGGAGATGGAGTATTGAGGAAACACCTCCATGTAAGTCAATAAACAAAAAATAAAAACAAGAAGAATGAATTAGTGCATGAATAACTTTCACTCTTCTCATATAATATTTATTATATGTAGTTCAGGAGTGTACAGCAGCAGATAATAAAATCATTTAAAATCAAGATTTCAAATCAATATTGCTCCTAGTGTATTTATTTATTTGGTACAGTAAGTGTTCGTGTAATGAGCTTCACATTAGGGTTCTGATCAGCTTGTCTGGGTTCATTTAGCAGTAATGACCAGCTGACTGTACATGATCTCTAATATATTTGAGTTTCCTCAAAGACGTCACTCTTTGTCTCTAGACATTCTTTACATTCAACCAACTTCATGAGGTGCATCATGGGATTCTTTATAAACAGTATTAAATGAGCCCATTTATAATAATAAGGCTAATAATAATAATAATTATTGTTATTTAAGTCCTTCAAGCAAAAGCCATTAAATCAAAAAGTCAAATGTGTTTCCAAACTTTAGACTAGTAGTGCAGGTGATTTATCTTCATCATTTCTCTCTCCAGTGATGTCTTCCTCCAGCGGTCCACTGACTGAGGAGCTTCAGTGCTCTATATGTCTGGACGTGTTCACTGATCCAGTCAGCACTCCATGTGGACACAACTTCTGCAAGACCTGTCTGAATAAGTGCTGGGACAACAGCCAGACCTGCAACTGTCCATATTGTAAAGAAACATTCAAGCACAGACCTGATCTCAAGATTAACACCACACTCCGAGAGCTCGTAGATCACTATAATAAGAAAAGTCCTGAGAAAAAAGCTGAAGTTCTGAAAAAAGCTGAAGTTCTGTGTGACGTCTGTGAGGAAAGAAAGCTGAAAGCCCTGAAGTCGTGTCTGGTGTGTCAGAGCTCTTACTGTGAAACTCACCTGGCGCCTCATTCGAGAGTGGCAGGTTTAAAGAAACACAAACTGATCAATCCTGTGAGTAATCTGGAGGACTATATATGTCAGAAACATGAGAGACCTCTGGAGCTGTTCTGTAGAGATGATCAGACATGTGTGTGTCTGTCCTGCACTGACGGAGATCACAAGAACCACAACACTGTTTCTTTAGAAGAGGAGAGTGAAGAGAAGAAGGTAGAAGTTACTGACAAACTGATTTTAAATGGCTCTTATCACGAGGAATCACATGTTCTTTAATATAAATGAATCAGTTATGAAAACATATTGTGTGTTGTTCTCTGTCTATAGACTCAACTGATGAAGACACAGAAAGACACACAGCAGATGATCCAGGACAGAATCAAGAAGATTCAAGACGTCAAACACTCAGCAGAAGTCAGAAAAGTGAGTTTAAAATAATTAAATTAAATTAATTTTAATATCTATCATTGTTTATTGAATTGTTGTATAAAAGCAATTTCACACTCACAGTCACACTGCTGGTCTGAATATCGACACGTCTGTGATTCCCTGATCACTTAGTAAAGTAATAACACATCTCTCCTCAACAACACACATGATTTGAGGAATCATTCAGTGCAAACGGGGCAGAATGAGGGATTTTGAAAACCGGCTAAAAACACTGAAGTATGAGAAATAATAACACTGATTCTTCTCTTAACAAACGCCACTAATAATGTGTTGATTGTCCTGGTTGAGCAGAGAAACACAGAGAAGGAGAAAGCAGCCCGTGTGGAGCTCTTCACTGATCTCATCCGCTCCATTGAGAGATGTCAGACTGAACTGCTGGAGATGATGGAGGAGCAGCAGAAAGCAGCAGAGAAACAGGAGGAAGAGCTCATTGAAGAGCTGGAGCAGGAGATCACTGAGCTAAAGATGAGAAACACTGAGCTGGAGCAGCTCTCACACACTGAAGATCACCTCCACCTCCTACAGGTCAGTCAACATCTCTCTGATCAATGATAATGCAGTATATGACACCATAACACTCCCCATGCTGAAGGATTTCTCCTCTCTCCTGCTGTAGATTTACTCATCCCTGTGCAGCTCTAGAAACACCAGGAACTGGTCTGAGATCAGTGTGAAGACTGATGAGAGTCTGGAGACTCTGAGGAGAGCTCTGACTAAACTGCAGGACTCTCTACAGGAGAAACTCACACTAACTGGTACAGCAATATCAAATACACCGTACAGATACATATATTTATCATCTTTTAATATCAGTAATGAAGAATGAGTCTGTTAAAGCTGAAATAAGAGAAGTGTGTGATCATGTGTTTGTGCCTCATTATCATCACAGTTCTTCTTGAAGAGAGCAGGTCATATTCATCTCTAATTTAAGGAAACATGCAGTAAATTCATCTTGTACTAGAAGCTTCATCACTGTAACCAGAACCTTGAGGCTTTAGTAAATCTGTGAACACTTTTAGATGAGAAACAACAGAAAGAAACATTCATTTTCTGCCATTTTCAGTCTTTTCAGCGGTTTCATCTAAATGTTGTGATTATGTGTCAGATAAAATCAGTTTAGCAGAAGAAAATCAAATCGATAGACATCATTAATGTCTATTCATGCAGGTTTGTTATTTTTTAGAGGAATATTTCTGACCTGTATCAAACAGCTTCGCAGTGCTGGGCTTCATTTTCACTTTCTCTAAGGTTATTTTTATAGTGTTGTCTTTGCTGAATAACCACAACACTAATACACTCCAAAACTGAGATGAATAACATTAGCCATAACAATATCTAAAATAAAAATTTCATAAAATGTTCACAAAACATTCCCAAAGATGTTCTAAAAAGGAGGAATATTTCGAGCTCAAACACAATAGGAGTTCAGGGATTCTCTAAATATCAGCAGAGAAACATTGATCAGATAAAACATGATGTTGTTCACAATTCTTTAAATATAACCTTAAATCTTGTCTATAATTCACACATAAACATGTCAAAGATCTGATGGTGTTTTATTGTCATGTGTCTCTACAGAACTGAAGAGGAGACAGCAGTATGCAGGTACAGTGTGCTGTCTGCACTACACTAGATTACATTCAGATACTCACAGCTTCATCACTGACCGACAGTATGATTAAACACTGATTACATATTACACACATCATCACTGAATATCTGTATTGTGAATTTGTGATTTATATTCTCTGTTTTCTCAGTGGATGTGACTCTGGATCCTGATACAGCTCATCCTAAACTCATCCTGTCTGATGATGGAAAACAAGTGAGACATGGAGACATTAGACAGAAACTCCCAGACAAACCAGAGAGATTTGATACATGTGCAAATGTCCTGGGAAAGGAGGGATTCTCCTCAGGGAGATTTTATTTTGAGGTGCAGGTGAAGGGAAAGACTGACTGGGATTTAGGAGTGGCCAGAGAATCCATTGACAGGAAGGGAAAGATCACACTGACTCCCAGTAATGGATACTGGACTGTGTGGCTGAAGAATGGGAATGACTATAAAGCCTGTGAGGATCCTCTTGTCTCTCTGTGTGTGAGAGTGAAGCCGCAGCGGGTCGGTGTGTTTGTGGATTATGAGGAGGGTCTGGTCTCCTTTTATGATGTGGAGTCCAGCTCTCATCTCTACTCTTTCACTGATCAGTCTTTCACTGGGAAACTCTATCCATTTTGTAGCCCGTGCCGTAATGATGGAGGTAAAAACTCAACTCCACTGATCATCACACCTGTCAAACACAATAAATGAATTTACAGCCCTAATATGAAATACACAATGAAAATGATTTCTATAATTAAAAATCTAATCATGTTTTGCTATTTCTTCATCATTTGTTTTTCATTGTTAAAATCTATAATTCTAGCTATAATTGCAAATTAAAAATATAATGCTTGTTTAACAATTTTATTTTCAATTTTTCATAATTATTCATGCCGTTGTTTTCTCCCATCTCAACCTGACAAAGTGAAAGTGTCTGTATTTTTTTTTTTTTACATCAAAATCAACCATATTATGATAATATTAATAAATTATCAAAGCTGTGTCTAATTGCTGTGATAAAAGCTGTGATAATACTGTGGTAAATCAGATGGTAATACCTCAATATATATCAGAACTGATTACCATATTCATACACTACACTATGGATCTTTAAAGTATACATAAAAAACACCATGATATTATGATCATGGTAATAACAAAAAATGAAAAAAGGAGAAGAAGAAGAAGAAGAAGAAGAAGACATGTAGGTCTATTATCAAGTTACCATGTCTAATGTTTAACCATAACAATAGAATAGAATAATAGACAAATTTCAACACATCAGATTTATTTAAATGCTCATTTTTTATTGATACAGTTATATACATCTTCAAATAAAATATAGGACTGTTTAATATCTGATGGTGCTGATATGAAGTAATAAAATAAGGTCATTGTTTTGAGGAAAAGGAATATAGAAAGCAAGTCACATATTCTGGTCTTTTCACATTGTTCTGTGTCCTGAGAGAAAGAGTAGAAAACTTTATCTCTTTAAAGTAAACCAGTCACAGTCAAGAAACTCATAAATGATGACAGAATTATTATTTTTGTGTGAACTATCACTTTAAGATTCTCTGAGGCCTCTGTGCTATAGCATTACTGTAGATAATGTTCACTAGGTGGCGCTATATAGTTTTAATTTAATTTAATTTGTTTAGTGATTTTGTTTTATTTAGTTTACTTGGTTAAAATGTGTTCTTTGTGAGTGCTATGTCTGGTCTATATCTTTAGTCCTAATGATGATAATAATGATGCCTGCACCACTCATTAATGGATGATTATATTGGATCCACATTTTAATGCACTGTTTGTGTATTGAGTGTGTGTTGCAGTATTTAACACATGATGGATTGAGTGATTGTTTAGTTCTGATGGTTTTAACAGAGACGGCAGGACAAATGTTCTGTCCACTGAGGTTTAGGACACAAGATGAAACCAAAGACCCCAGAGAACGGCTTTAATGGGACCCGGAGTCTCTCCTGGGACAAAGACACAATTTTCATATTTCCATAAACAGAGTCGACTGCATCTAACGGAAGAGTCATGAGCATTTCTTAAAGCAATGGCTGCAGATTATGTTTATAAAGGGGTTTGGAAAGATTATTTCTGCTTTGTGATGTTTTTAATCCTCATATTTTATGTAAAGTAGGTCTATTTGTACTTAAAATGTATATGGCTGTCATTAACAAAATGTCAAACCAATAAGCTGCATTATTATTAAACTTCATTATCACAGACCTTAGCTTTTAAAGAACTCAGTGTCTCCATCAGTCCATCTTTTCCACTGGATGTGTGTGTGTCTGATCACAGTGATTGTGTCGTTCTTCAAGTATTGGCCTGTTGGATTCAGCAAATCCACACTAAAGTAGGGAGACCGGGGACAGTTGCAACACTTTTTGCATTTCTCTCAGTTACTCAGAGACTATTTGGACTAGACCAATCAAATTTGTATATATTAAACTTGCATCTGTCTGCTAATTACCCATACCATTTAAAGATGATTATATATGACATATCGTTCACAGTATTTATTTGAATGGAAGAAGTCAGATGTTGCAACTGACCCCGACCCAGGGACGGTTGCAACACGTTAAAAATACCTTCAATTTCATTAATTAACTTAAGCTTTTTGTCTCAATGAGCATAGAATTATGAAAATATTAACTGTTTTAGGCCTATAATATTATAGTATTATTTATTTCAATAATATTATTGTAGCCTATTATTTATTTATTTAGTCATATTCATCAAATAACAGTTATTGAGTTTTGTTTGTTCATGTGTAGAACATAGGCCTACATAGACTCAGTGTGCAGGCGTTACAGATGATATTCAATCTCTCCATATTTCAGTGTCAGACAGGAAGAATTGAACAATTTACAATGCAACAAACTTTTATTAAACATGCAATTTATAACTTGTTGCAACCGTCCCCAACCCTATCAGCCATACGCCTGCTAGACACACTGACTTTGACACATGCTAACCATGTCACTTAGAAGTCAACAAAACAATAATTCAAACTAAGTAAGTTTTGATTCATTCATACAAAATTTCAGGACAGTATGACAAAAAATATATCTCATGAAAAAAAAATACTTTCATACCTCCAAAACAAGTTTTGTTCAATAAATGCAGCAGCAGATGTTGAATATGTCTACTGTCTTTTTGGTGGGGGGAGGGTCTAACTGTGCATGTACAGTATGAGTGTCATCACTCTAGCTTGTTTCTGATTGGAGAACAATGACATGTTGCAACCATCCCCTGTTACAACTGTCCCTGGTCTCCCCCTTCCTGAACTTCCTGATCTTTGAGCTTCAACATCCTGCAGTGAGAAACCTGTAATTCTGCCATCAGTCATTACCAATTACATGTTCCATCGTCATCTTTTAGTTTTACATGCCTTTATTTAAGGTAAAAAAAATAAAATAAAATAAACTGTCCGAAATTTGGCGTCTGGTAAAAACGAGTAAATTAAAATAAAAATTTAAAAACTTCACATGAAGGGTTTATTCATGATTACAGATGTTAGGGTTGAGTTATATATGCAGGATTTCCATAACCTTATATTCTTATATTAAACTGCATATTTGATCAGACATTTTGTCTCAGAAATCTATATGTACATGTATAGTTAGAAAAAATAGAAAACATAATTTTAGTGATCTAATGAAATTTTGTGCACTTATGATATTTTACAGTGGCAAAACCTGGGATGACACATGGGAGCCTGCCAGTGAATTCCTACATGTTATGCCTAAGTCCCCAGATCCCAACCAGCTTTCAGCATGACAGCCTAGTCACCTGGACTCTCACCTGGAAGTTTATTTTTTAGGGTTTTTCTTTTTCTTTTTTTCTTGCTTTTGTTCATTAAAGTTTTTTGCACAATACCCAGTCTCTTTTTGTGTTTATTTTTATTGTTTAAAAAAAAAAGAAAAAACTTTTGCATTTTTCATGAAATGAAAGCTTTAGCGCAAGTTCTGCCGAGAAGACTCAATTGTCACGTCACTTATTACCTTCTCATCTATCCAATCGTGTTCTAAAACTTGTAGTAAAAAAAATCTGTACTTACACACGTCTGAGTTCGCAGATGCTGACGCCTACATTCCCCTTCATCCTCCCCACCACCACCAGGATGGTCCCTCCCCATAGCTCACAGGGGGTCGGCTGCGCCCCTGCCTTCGTCTTCAGGCAGGAAATGCAGATTCCGTTCCGCTCGGATTGCGAGCTACGCATGGGGCCTACGCCAAAGAACTTTATATCTCAATACTTGCTTGCTGGGCTGTTAATAAATGCATGCTTGTTACGTTATTTTGCCTCCCGAGTCTTTCTGGTAGAACTGCACAACAGTCAGGAAGTGTGAGAGATCATAAGAGTGCTGTTTGTCATAATGGCTTTCCAAAAGGCATTATTTTTACATATTTTTGTTTTAGTATAAGTAAGTCTACTTGAACTATTGGTCTGGTATGCCAGCCATGAATAAATACTACAGAATACTACTAAAGCTATTAAAATGTCACTTAAATGTTGTAGTCCTGTTTGAAATGTTCAATTACAATATTATACATTGATTCCTTTAACATTTATAATTATAATTGTCATTAACTATTTATATTTGCCTTGCATTTATTCACAGCAAAATAATTTAAAATGAATCATGTAAATATATATATTATTTTTTATTTTGGGGGGCAATGTGTTCTTCAAAGGGAAGAAAATAATGTATTTTCTGGTGGCTCCTGGTTTGTTTGTTTTTTAAAAAGGAAAAGAAAAATTAAAGTCTTTAAATAGTTTGGCATATCAATACATTTTGGGAAATTAGTACAAAGTGTGTGCAATCATCTTTAAATGTTACAGACGCATTTTATTTGATTAAGAGATTAACTTACATCTGTTTAAAACAAAATACTGCATGCTAGAATAACTATAAAGAGTAGGCTACTTTTGTAATTATATCTATGTAGGGTTACATCCTATCTTCAGCTGGAAGAGCCTGTTTTTTTATTATTTATTTAATTATTTATTAACTTATACATACATGATCAGGGAAATTAAGCGTTGTTGTATTTCTTTCCGTGAAAAATAACAACAACAACAAAAAAAATATATATATATAAATATCCTGGATTTGCGTACATCAAAAGTCGGAAGAGCCTGTAAATACCATATATGGACAAGTGTGACGAGGCTTTGACGTTTCCATGGCGCCAGAAGGACAAGCTGTGGTTGGACTAACGTTTAGGTCAGAATAAAAAGCGCTCCATATCGCAAACTATGTTTTGCTGTCGTTATGGCGTCAGTAATACTGTCAGTTAACAATGAGGTATTGCTATATTGAAAGAAATTACACGTTTACCGAGATCCTAACCCTAACCCTATAGTGTAACTACACACTTCAATGAACTACAATTTACAGCGCCCGTCCCATCGACACAGCGATAGAGGCTTATGGGTAATGTAGTTTAAAAACGTCTAGTAATATAATTAAATAAATACAATCTTTAATGAACAAAGGGACATCCAGATATGTTCAGTATACAAACCTCTTTGGCATATTTGAGAGCCAGACTGAAATTTGGTATTTTACTGTGGGCACTATTTAAAATGTTTTTATAACACCTTTCCATGTATGCCAAATATCTCTGTCCAACATTATGTATTAAACATAACCTAAATAATTGTCCTACCAATTTTAACTTTGATACACTTATCAGACTTTGCAGAATGTGCATTTTTATGCTCTTCCAGGGGTGCTACGGGACCCCTGGGGGAGGAAGGGCAGTAAAACCTACACAGATGTACTCTCTTCATCATGGACAACAAACTGTATTGAGGCACATTTATATCTGAACATTTTTTTTATTTCCCCCCTTTTCTATATTTACATCATGCTTGTGTTAGGTTTTGATTATATTGCAAGACTCTGAACTCGAAATACAAAACTACAGTAATATTTTACAAACGTTGTAAAATACACTTTTTCTGACTTGCTAAAACACTAAACACCCCAAATTCTCAATAGCCTAATCTAATTTGTCGAACTGTACATAATACAAGTCAGTTCAGAGTGCCAAAATTGACTCAAAATGTTGCACTGAATGTTGATACCAGCAATGAATGGAAAATATATACGGTAAGAGGGAGAGGAGGAAGAGTATGTGTGTAAGAGATGGTGAACAAGGAGGAATATGAGAAAGAGCAAGTGTGGAGAATGTTGTCAAGGCTGGATCTGCTTTAGGGTTTTTGATATTAGAGGGTTTTTGATATATTAGATGATATTGTCTGTGATGTGAATAAAGTCCTCAGTCTGAACCCAACATGAAGACATGAAGCTGAAGCAGAAAAATCTCTCACACTGACCTTGATTCTGCAGTTGCACATCTCTTCTGAGTGACTATAATGCTTTTCATTTAGAGTTTTTTACTGTAACCTTTTTGGCTTTTGCAGTTGGGTCACTGTATTTTCACAGTATGCAAGTGCTGAATATACAGACATTCAATACTATACTTGCAGTGCATACAGTATTCAAGTTATTCACCTTACTACGGTAAGCTGTATGTAGCGCGTGGCTCGTTTTCTAGATCTTATAAATTCCGATTATGGACCAGATTCAGAAGATTTTCGGGTCGACTCACTGAAGCAAAACTAGCAAAATATATATTAATAACAAATTCAAATGAACAAAATCACTCAAGACTACTGGACTGCAATTAATTATATAAGAGGTAAGTATATTTTTTCTCTTTGTTGGTTATCGGAATGATTTTAGAAATGAAATAAAATAAAACAATTAAATGACAGAAATATACAGTATTTCAATTAAATGACATGTACCAGAGAAACACAATCAGAATTTCCCAATGTCACTCTTCTAAATCTCAACCTCAATATTTCAATTTCAGATTCAACAGTTGTTGTCTCAATTGCAAAAATAAGAAATTAGAATGTTCATCAAAATGGAAACAGTTCAGTCCATGAAGAAGAAAAAAACTTGAATTCTTGTCTTCAGGAAAATCCAGGTAAATTGGAAAAATATACAATGTGTGTAGTTCTGTCCTACCCACTCAGAAACTTTGTTTCTCACAACACTTTTTACAGGTTTCCAGGGACGAAGTGATGGGATGGCTCGCCAGTCCAACCAAGGATAGGAAATCCACAGCAGGACAGAAATCACGGAATCGGAATCGGAACCTCAGCAGCAATTCAGGAACTCTCAACAGAGAATTAGATCAAAGAAAAGAAAAAAATATACCAAAGCAAAAAACCCGGCCTTGAAAAACAAAGCCAAACACAATTATTAGATCTCATTCAAATAAACCTTTTTAAACAATCAATATGACTCTCTTCAATCATTTAAATACATATGCATGCTAATCACCATGTGCTCGATTAACACATTAATCTATATACAGAGCTAGCAAGCTAGCACCGCATGGCACACACTTCCCAATAGAGAAAAATACACAATCTCAACAAATAATACGTCTCTGCATTATTTAACGTAACTACATACAATCACATAGTATATTATAAAACATTTTCAACATTTTTTCATATTATTACCCACTTTACCAATGCATTGTTCACATTACTATCAAAAACAATATTCTCATTAGTCAAACACACTTCTCATAAAGAAAACAGTACTCACCAAGGAGAAATATGGATCAAGGAACAAAAGAAAAGCAATTTCCCAAAGGAAAGATTCGAAAATTTCTCCTCTCTCTTCAGTAACTTATAGTTTCTGCACGGCGCGCTCAATTTTCACGAGGCACTTTACACACGCGAGCTCTCTAAAGAACCAGTAACTCATAAATCTACTGTGCTTGTTAATAACTTACTGCTAAATTATCACAGTTTATTCTTTCTTAACTCACTCAATTGATTTAATATCACTCGTATCGTTCACAATCTCTTATCTCCGGTCGCGTCTCAGCTTGATACCGATCTTTCTATGGAAACTTTTTCTCAACTGAGGGCGGAGCTAACCTTTCACCTCACCAATCAAATTAATTCAGAAACATTTTTCTATTCTTTGAATTATTTATAATAAAATAAATACAATTTATTTATTATTCTTCTCTTACTATTAGTTTCATAGCGATATGAATAAAATAATACTAATTATAATTACTAGTGACCCAAATTAATGTACTGGGTTACACTCTCCCTTCCTGAATATATGCAGGTCCCTCTGCATACTCACACTAAGATAATTTCTATCAGAGTCACTTCAAAGGGTCTTCCAAATTGGTAGTAATCGCAGTACTCAGACTTGAAAGCAGGGATTGGATAACTAAACTAAGAGGGTTACCCAGTTGCGGGTACTGAAGTCTTTTGGGGGGTTCACATTGTCTCCTTGAGCGTCTAAGACCTCCTCCAGTTTCAGTTAATTCACTCTGGTTATGTTGAGAGTCACAAGGAGTGGCACTTTCTGTTTGAGGGGAAAGGATACTTCCTTCTCTGTGCGCATTTCCAGATGATTGTTCACCCTCAGCATCCAATTTCTCACAATTCCTCATCGGTTCATTTTCATTTCCGGATCTATCAACCGAACTTTCATCAAGAACTTCAACTTCAGGCAGATCTGATGGGTCCCCTTCCATCAATTCCTCTGAAGTAGGATGATCAGCCTTCTGCACGTTGGAGAATTCCATATCAGGTAAGTTTCCATGTTCAGCGGGTTCTTTCGGGCTAGGACATCCTTTATCCTTTTCCATCGCAGGTTCAGCACCAGGTAAGTGGACGGTCCTTCTACTTCCAGTGGAAGAAACAGGTTTTGGGTTCGACAGAATTCTGGTTTCAATCTCGAAGGACCTTTCAGGAGCATAATGGTCAACTGGATCATAGTCTGACTCTGAACACTCGCTCACACTCTCAAACTCCTTAGGTTCCTCAGCACATCTGGCTCTGGTTCTGGGTTTACGAATTACTTTCCTCTCAACAGGCTCATCAGGTGTCGACAGGAATCCACAGGGCAACAGCAGATCCCTGTGCAGAGTCCTCAGAGGTCCATTCTTTCTTTCTGGAGTCACCGTGTAAACAGGTAAATCTCCTGCCTTCTTGATTACAATGTAAACGTCAGGCTCCCACTTGTCTGCTAACTTGTGTTTTCCTCTCAGGCGGACGTTTTTCACCAATACACGATCACCAACTTCAAGGGTAGAGACAGTAACACGCTTGTCATACCTCCTCTTGTTTCGTCCTGCTACCTTTTCAGCATTTGTCATTGCAACCTTGTAACTTTCTTCAAGTCGCTTCTTGAGACCTTGTACGTACTGAGAATGGGATTCAGATGGACCATCAACTGGCAACCCAAACGCCAGGTCAACCGGTAGTCGTGGTTGTCTCCCAAACATTAGTTCGTACGGGGAGAATCCAGTCACATCACTCTTAGTGCAATTATAAGCATGGACAAGTGGTTTGACATAATCTTTCCATTTTGACTTTTCTTTGTTGCTCAAAGTTCCCAACATTTGTAGCAGCGTCCGATTGAAACGTTCAACTGGATTGCCTCTCGGGTGATATGGAGTAGTTCTAGTCTTGGATATCCCAGCACATTTACACAGTTCCTTAATTGTGCGAGACTCAAAATCAGTGCCTTGATCACTGTGAAGCTTTTCTGGGAACCCGTAATGCACCAGAAAATTGTCCCATAGACACTTGGCTACTGTCTGAGCTTTCTGGTTCCGCGTTGGCACAGCAACAGCATATTTAGTGAAATGGTCAGTGATCACCAGGATATCTTTTGTGTTACTCAGGTCAGGTTCTACCGAAAGGAAATCCATGCAAACTAGCTCTAACGGTCTGCTAGTCTTGATGTTCACCAATGGTGCAGCTTTTTCTGGCAGAGTCTTTCGTCGAACACAACGCTCACAGGTTTTGACCTTCTTTTCTACTGCTGCGGCCATTTTAGGCCAGAAGAACCTTGATCGTACAAGATCGAGAGTCCGTTCGATTCCCATATGACCCATTTCATTGTGGAGCTCTCTTAAGACAGTGGAACGAAAATAAGCAGGTAATGCTAGCTGGTACGACAAAGCTCCTTGCTTTTGAATTCTCCTGAAGAGTACTCCATTTCTCAACTCCAACCGGCTCCACTCTTTGAACCATGGAATTAACTCAGGTGGACTGGTCTTGAAACAGGGCTTGTCATTTAATTCCAACTGTCTGATAACTACTCCAATTTCCGAATCCATTCTCTGTCTTCTTTTCAGTTCTTCTTCAGACAAATGGGAAATCTCTGTACGTTGGTAATTATCCTCTTGTTGGAAAGCTTGTGGTAAAGCATCCACATCTATAGCAAGGGATTCTACTAAAGTCACTGGAAGATGACAGGATTCAGGCTGACCATTCAATTGACCAAGATGATGACGTTCACAGATAGCTTCTATGGCTTCGGCAGAAACGACCTGCGAGGTGTCTTCGGTTAGGTGTTGGTGAGTAAATTGTCTAATCCTTTCCATTTCTTTTTGTGTTTCCAGGTCATCTGGAACTTCCTCCTGTGGTCTTCGGGATAACCCATCTGCATCCTGGTTTCTACTCCCAGCTCGGTACTGTATCTTAAATGTGAATGTTGACAGACTTGACAACCACCTATAACTGGTGGCATCTAACTTGGCGGAAGACAAGATATAAGTCAATGGGTTGCTGTCGGTTATCACAGTAAAAGTAGCCCCATACAAATAGTCATTGAATTTAGTGGTCACCGCCCATTTCAATGCCAGGAACTCCAATTTGTGGGCGGGGTACCTTACTTCACTCCTGGTAAGTCCTCGACTTGCATATGCGATGACTCTCATCTGTCCGTCTTGCTCTTGGTATAATGCTGCACCAAGCCCGGTGGTACTGGCGTCCGTGTGCAACACAAACGGGAATTTGGGGTCGGCAAATCCCAATACTGGAGCAGAAGTGAGTTTCGTAATGACATCATCAAAGGCTCTTTGACATTCTGGCGTCCATCTTTCACCAAACTGTTCCTTCGGACTGAAATACTGTTTTGCTTCGTCTGTCTTTTTCTTGCGGCCTTTCTGTAATGGAGGATACCCAGCAGTGAGATCATTAAGAGGCTTCACTATTTTCGAATAATCTTGCACAAACCTTCGGTAATAACCAGAGAATCCGAGAAAAGCTCTGAGCTCCTTAAGCGTTTTCGGCCTTGGCCAGGTTTTGAGGGCTTCCACTTTCGCTGGATCAGTCTCAACTCCACTCTGCGAAACTATGTGGCCTAAGTACTTGACAGAGGTTTGGCAGAACTTGCACTTCTCAGGTGAAAGCTTTAGCTTGAACTCCCGCAACCTTTTGAGCACTTCTTTCAGACGAGCTTCATGTTCTTCCAGAGTTCTTGAGAAGACTATCAGATCGTCAATGAACACAAGCACTTCCTTCCGATTGAGATCTCCCATACAACGTTCCATCAACCGTTGAAACGTGCTAGGTGCGTTCGTGATTCCTTGTGGCATCCTATTAAATTCCCAGAAACCTAATGGGCATACGAAAGCGGTCTTCTGCTTATCAGACTCTTCCATTTCAATTTGATAGTAGCCCGACTTAAGGTCGAGGACTGAAAACCATCTTGATCCGGTCAAGACTGAGAAAGCTTCTTCCAGGTTAGGAAGGGCGTATGCATCCTTGATTGTCTGAGAGTTTAATTTCCTGAAATCTATACATAATCGCACAGAGTTGTTCTTTTTTCGTACCACAACTATAGGAGATGAGAATGGAGACTCTGACTCTCTGATAACTCCAGCTTCAAGAAGCTCTTGGAGATGCTGCCTGACTGCATCCACGTCTTGGGGGTGAATTGGTCTGGCTCTGTGCTTGAATGGTGTGTCATCACTAAGCTTTATCCGATGTTTCACTTGGTCAGTGTGTCCGTAGTCCAGATCATGTAACGCAAACACATCAGGCATGGAATTCAACAGTGATGTTATTCTCTCTTTCCAATCTGACGATAGTGGAGAATCTCCAAAGTCAATTGAAATCTTTGACAGACTTGGCTCCATCTTTTCACTTCCAGCATCCACTTTGGAAAACTCTTTTTCCATCACTCGCTGGACTGCATGGACTTCAGCGATCACAGTCTTCGGGGGAATCACTAGGTCAGTTTGAGTGTCATTCCTCACTACTACTGGTAACTGAGCAAAGCGTTGCCTTGAAGGTAGACTGTGCAGACAGCTTGCCACCAAAAGACCACCAGGTAAGGGAGACGTTGTAGGTGGCTCCACTGACACCCATTTTTCAAAGAGAGGGCCTTTCACATGAATTAGTCCATCCAGAACTACAGTGCACCCTGCCGGTACAACCTCTTGTTGATTCCCTTTCAACTTCACACATCCCACAGTTCCACTGGAAGCATGCAATTTCCTCTTCTTCAGCACATTTATAACAGCTTGATAGCCATAACAAAGTGACTTGATAGCACGCGTGCCCCTTTGAGTGCAATCGGCATATAACACATCAAGCGAGTTGGTACCAATTAGAATCTGTGGAATGTTTGTCAGGTCTGGGACTATTAGAGCTAGCGTCGGGACCTCGGCTTCCACCCCCAGGAAACTTTCGGGAAACTTTAAGTTGAGCTCGACATAACCCAAATAGGGTACGGCTTGTCCGTTGGCTCCCTCTACTTCAAGAAGATGCTCCAATGATTTCATGGGGTGCTTGCACAGATATTTAGCATAGTATGACTTAGGAATGGTTGTCACCTGCGACCCGGTATCTAGAAGGCAGTTCACTTCTCTCCCTTCAATTTGGATTCTGGCGGTGCACCTGGTCCCTACTAATCCAGTAGGTAATTCACGACGTGGAGATTCATGAACATGCTGATGCAACAGATATTCATTCCTCTTAGGGCATTGTTCTCTTCTTCCCGTCTCTGTCCGCCCCGCAACTGAGACGGATTTCAGTTTAAATGCTTAGTGTTGGAGACGTTCTGCAGATCCCATTTGATTTGTCGCTCTCTTAACTCATGGCGTTTCTCTTCAACCTTGCGAGGGTTTGGGTCATTTTCGCAGTTAACAGCGAGATGTCCATCCTCTCCACAATGGAAACAATAACCAGGACGGGGTCTGCTGTGCGGTTGCCAGGTGGGTCTTGCATCCTTGTTCACCTCAGGTTCCATTGGCTTGGGTCGGTATTTTGCAGGGAAGGTGCTCAAAGCTGGAGACTCTTGATACTCCCCTTGAACTCTTGGGACGAGATGAGCTTGAAGCTCAGCTATCTTCTGCCTTAATTCAGAGAATTCTTCCACAGTAGGACTGGTCTTTTCTTTACGAACTAGCTCTGGTTTCATTGCGGAGATCTGGGCTTGGAGTTTTGCAACCTCCTTCTTCAGGGTTTCGACTTCAGACTTTTCAGCTTTGCTTTTGGACTTGGCTGACTTCGGCTTTTCACTTGACTGGCCTGGCACCTCGTCAGTGGAATCTTCAGATACATCGCTGCAGTACACAAACTGTTGGTGAGTCGCTGTCCGTAACTTAAGTGGAATAGGAGCTTGTCTGTTTAATCCGAGATGCTTTCTCATCCTTTCTTCTTTTAGGGTCTGCTTGTCTTCTGCAGTACGGATGAGAACCACAAGTTCAGCGAAAGAAGGGGATGTGACTCTCTTTCCTTCCAGCTGCAAATCCGTGATTAAGCTGTTGTCCCAGCAACCTCTGCAAAATTGCTTGAGGAGACAACGGTTCCGTTCAGCTGCAGCAACACCACCTCGTCTGATCGCAGCACTCAGCATCACATGAAGACGGTGAAGGTAAGTGGAGGGTTTTTCTCCTTGATTTTGCAGGGCACCAATGAACTTTGCAAACAATTCATCTCCGTCCTCCACTGAGCCATATACAGATTCCAACAGCTCCAAACACTCTGATGGCAAGGCATATGGACCGATGTGCTTGACGACATCCGAGGCTGGAGGCAGCAGACTGTCGAGAATCTTCCCAGTCTTGTGTAAATCAGAGATAGACTTATCGTTCAATAGGAAATCCACACTCGCACGCCAGGTGTCGAAATCTGGTTCATGGCTTGGACGAGGGCTTCTTCCTGAAAAGGCTTTGAGACGAAAGGCAACATGTGGAGACGACAGGGAATCACTGGTCCTTACTACATGCTCCATCACTACTCGTTGAATTCCAGGTGGATTCAAAGCACTGGTAGGTATGTTCAAAGACATGGTCTCAGCAACACTGGCATTAGGGCTCCTCATATGGTAAGGTGACTTTACCGGTGTGCTCTCCTTGGCTGGGTTTTCATGTCCTTGGGTTGGAACACTCAGTAATGGTGAGATCTCTGGTGAGGACATTACTGTTGTTTCTGCTTGCCCCTGTTGCACATTAGCAGATGGTTGGTGTTCTTGATTCAAGTGTGGAGGGGTACTCACATGCATACCGCTGTCATTTGCAGGCTGTTCTTTTTCTGGAAACATCAACGCAGATATCTTCTGCAGCTCGCACTGAAGCACTTCCTGCACAGTTCTTCCACTGCCTCTGGCGATGGCCTTCAATTCTTCCAGGTACTCTTCAGTGATGTTTCCACCCATTTCAGAAGTGTACACACTACTCAGGCTACGTACCTGGAACACAACATTAGCATCTAGTGTGCTTCTGATAGTCAAAGGCAGTGAGGATTCTAAATTATGCATGGCAGACTCGTGTGAGAATTCCACAATAGCACTGTGGTGATACTCTGACTTGGGATCGTCAATGATTACGTTGCGTTTGATGGACCCATATTTCATCAGGCAGTCTTCTATTTCTAAATCTGGGTCAGAAAGTGTTAAGCCACTTACAATGACTGCTTTCTGGACGGTAATGTTCTCACGTTTCACTATTTCCATATCTGCCTGTTTAACTGATTTCCTATAGAGCGAGGGGGGTTATTTTTCTTACTTTTCACTTAAGCTCTTTATTGTCTATTTGTGATTATCAAGTTTGAACTTTTACACTTTGCTGCAATTTTGCTCCTGGCTGGCTCGCCAAGTTTTGTATGTAGCGCGTGGCTCGTTTTCTAGATCTTATAAATTCCGATTATGGACCAGATTCAGAAGATTTTCGGGTCGACTCACTGAAGCAAAACTAGCAAAATATATATTAATAACAAATTCAAATGAACAAAATCACTCAAGACTACTGGACTGCAATTAATTATATAAGAGGTAAGTATATTTTTTCTCTTTGTTGGTTATCGGAATGATTTTAGAAATGAAATAAAATAAAACAATTAAATGACAGAAATATACAGTATTTCAATTAAATGACATGTACCAGAGAAACACAATCAGAATTTCCCAATGTCACTCTTCTAAATCTCAACCTCAATATTTCAATTTCAGATTCAACAGTTGTTGTCTCAATTGCAAAAATAAGAAATTAGAATGTTCATCAAAATGGAAACAGTTCAGTCCATGAAGAAGAAAAAAACTTGAATTCTTGTCTTCAGGAAAATCCAGGTAAATTGGAAAAATATACAATGTGTGTAGTTCTGTCCTACCCACTCAGAAACTTTGTTTCTCACAACACTTTTTACAGGTTTCCAGGGACGAAGTGATGGGATGGCTCGCCAGTCCAACCAAGGATAGGAAATCCACAGCAGGACAGAAATCACGGAATCGGAATCAGAACCTCAGCAGCAATTCAGGAACTCTCAACAGAGAATTAGATCAAAGAAAAGAAAAAAATATACCAAAGCAAAAAACCCGGCCTTGAAAAACAAAGCCAAACACAATTATTAGATCTCATTCAAATAAACCTTTTTAAACAATCAATATGACTCTCTTCAATCATTTAAATACATATGCATGCTAATCACCATGTGCTCGATTAACACATTAATCTACAGATGGTGGACAACCAAAATGCCTATTACCGCCGCGCCAGCTGCCGCGGCGAAATCACCGCGGCGAAAATAAACCAGCCGCATTTCAAAGTCGTTCCCGAAATGACCGCCAGGTGGCGCAAAGGGACATTGTGCAAAACAGCAGCAATTGCCGCATTTTAAAATGTAAGTGGGTTAAATAAAAAACCCTAAGCCTAATAGGCATATTTTTCATACAGGCTATATAAATAGGCCTATTAGGCTACAACAGGATAGAACCAAAGATAGAATAAATTTTAGAACTGAAAAAATAGAATCAAAAGTTAAAAATAGAGGCGATATTAGGAGCAATGACGCGGAATATTGTTACTATTCTATTGAGGAATTAGATAAATGAAGAGCTCTCGTGAGCGATACAATTAGCATAGTAATTTATAGTGATTTCAAAAGCAGTCCTTAAAAAAAAAATACATGGAGTAGTGTGGCATAATTTTTGAGAGATTACTCGGAACGCGTTTTAGTTAAGATCCTGGTTTCAATGCCCTTAATCTATATAGGCTAGGCTACTGCTTTAAAAAAAAATGTCACAACGCGTTTTGAGATTGTTTTGAATTAAACATTGAAGTTTAAAATGTAGTGTTTTGGCACACCAGGCCGAGTGGCGTTACGCATTGTTCAAAAATCAGGTTTTATTCTGGCATGTTGAATTGGCGTTAGATTTTTTTTTTTTAGATTTATTAGATTTAGATTTTAGATTTCGTTAGATTTATTTTTCTCATAACAGCTAAAATAACTAATATAGGCTATGCCTTGTCTTAATATGACCTACTTAATATAGGCAATAGGCATATAATAGCCTATATAATAAATTAGCAAAACTTGGCCACTAAATATTTAATTTTCAATTATTTTAATTATCACAATTAAAGTTTTAATTTTATTAAATTGAACAAGCGCAACAATCAGCATTTAATCAAATATTCTAAAAGATGTATTAATAATAATAATGTTATTTCGTTTTTTCGACATGTGTGCGTGCAAAAAGCAAGATGTGTATTTGTAAATCCGGTGATGCGTGCATTGATTTTTATCAATAAACTAGTGTTTTCTGACAGTGTCGACTGCAAAGATGAAGTTGACGATCGCCATATTTGTAGTGAACGCACCTAGAGAGAAATGCACATAAAGACATAATCAGAGAGTAGCCTTTTTCATTTCGTTTTGAATTATTTCGTTTGAAGACATTTCAAGCTTTGTGTATTTGATGTATTTATCATGTCTGTGTGAGGCATACGCTGAGTTTCGTTAAATTAGGATGAGATGCGCTCCAACTGACGTGCAATGCAAGTGACCGCGCGGGCGCCTCCATGATTAGTGTCTGTTATATTTGCTTCTCTTACTTATTTAAATCCAGGCAATTGGTTGATAAAAAATTGATTAAAATTAAGATACAATTTATAGAAAACGAAATTCACTTAAAAGAAAGGTTTTCTACTAACCAAAACTTAATGAAGTGGTCAAAATCATGTCTGACCCACTCCATATCCATTTCTCGATATAATGCATCCTATCTTACTCGTGCTGTTCACTTTTCATATTCAACATAGATGGAAAAAAATAACATTATAATATTTTAACAAATATGATACTAAATTAGATTAGTTAATGGCCACAACAGTAGGCTATAGTAGGCCTATAGGCTTTTTTTTTTAGAATAGAATTTTGCTGTGCACTTGCATATTAGTGTCAGCTGGGAAGGAAATATAGAGACCAGACCTCTTGGAACTTTAATTGAATACATAGCGTTGGTAAAGCATACTGAAATTAGCAAAGCAAAGTAGCCTAAATGTTAAGACTGTAAGCCCTTTGCTTTTTTACGTAGCCTATAAAGGACTCTTATAGCCGACTTTGTGTTAATTTAATTTGTAGAGGATTTTTTTAACTCAAACATTAACACTGAAATAAATTAAACTAAATTATTGTAAATTTTTTGGCACACCACGACGAGTGGCGCTATGCATTGTTCTAAAGCCAGGTTTTATTCTGGCATGTTAGTGTTCGACAAACGCGGCGGCGCGTTCTTTTAAATGAAGAGCGTTTGAGCGAACACACACTGGAACGTTAGGCCATGTCGCAACGAGTGAATCGTGGCCGAGTGGTTGAACTTACGTCACGATCATTTAGATGACACGGGTTCGAATCCCGAGCTAACTTGGACTACTGATATTTTTAAATTAGCCTATTAATGCATTTTATAGTCTATTGTTGATGCAGAGAGATTTGTCTAGTTCTAAAACATAGTTTTTTGCTTATAGCCTATTTACAAAATAAAATCACCATGCATTTCCATTTTACACTAAGGAACAAATATTATCCAATGACTTTACTTCTGTAGCCTATAATAATTCCAATCGTAATTTCAAAAGCAGTTCTGTTAATATATATATATATATATATATATATATATATATATATATATATATATATATATATATATATATAGCCTATGACGTTTAAACGACAAACAATAAAATCAGAACCAGTATTCTGTTGCGTTCCAGTGGCAGTAATGCATCCACGGCTTTTCAAAATGTCACAAAGCGTTTTGAGATTGTTTTGAATGAAATATTGAAGTTTATAATTAAGTGTTTTGGCACACCATGACGAGTGGCGAACTCTTTGTTTTGTTTTGCAAACTCCGCTAGCCTGTGGGGGGTTTGGAGAAGGCAATAGTTGCTTTATCGTGGGGGTGCAGGACAGAGGTGTTAATGTTCCGTCTTTCATATGGAGAGTGTCGGAGCCAGCCTGATGAGCAGGCAAAGGCAACATTCTTTTAAGGATTAATCTCAAAATCTCCAAAAGTCCATAGCCTATGGACCCCTAAGTAGGCCCTATATCTTATTAAATTATATATTGTAGTTTTATTGATTGTATTTAAAGGTTTTCCACACACAATTTCAATTTAGCATACAGAGCTCTTTAATTCGCGACCCACCTCGTTTTATTGTAAGGTGAATTCAGCAAGGCATGCTTTATCTATGAAGGAACAAAAGCTATTTGTTACAGTTTTTTCTTTCGTGATTTGTGTGGATGACACACAGCGACATATACAGTATTATCAGCTGTATTATTAATGCTTAATTTCGAGAAAGACCCGCCGCGCGCAGTGAGGGAGACCAAACTTAGTAAAAAAATATCCAGCGCGAGAGAGGCAAAGAAAAACGCCTGTTCTTAATTTGTTGCTTTGAACTTTTTTCGTTTTGTACCGTTTTAATTTTTTAATTTAGCTGGAATTTCTTTGACAATAGACATTTAAAATGTTGCAAGAATAAGATTGTGTTTCTTATTTTGCATCACAAAGGGAATAAACTCTATCGATGCAACCCTGTTTAAATAAATAAACTGTCCCGACACTTTATTCATACCTTGAAATGTGCGATGGGTTTTCAAACTTAATTAATTTTCTTTTTCTTTTACATTTTCATTGTTTATTTTTTAATTGAAAGTAATACTGTATTGAAAGTATTTTTCTGATTTGTTCGATCTGTTTTGAAAAACAGAATTGAATTCTCGTGAATGATTCACACACACAAAAAATAATAATTTAGCAGATTAAAGACGAGCTTCATCATCTTCATTTTCTGGTGCAATCGGCTGACTGTCTTCCTTCATCAGATTCATCAGTGTCGTCTTTGCAGCGGCACAACTGGAATGTTGCAAATGTATGTTGTAATGTACAATTGATAATTAAACAAGATGATTGGCTTTAATAAACAGATGCATATTTAAGCATCAAGAACGGAAAAACATAAACACTGCCAGCTACACTGAGATTCGATCTCAGATCGTTTGAAGCTCCGAGAGGCTATTGTTAATGCACTGATCACAGAGCTATCGTCTGAATAGCCTAGGTCTACTACTGTTTGTTCGGTATTTGAACCGATTTGAATTCGTTTTTTTTCGGATTTGTTTTGTTTTATTTTGTTTTAAATGTATTTTTACATATTTTGCTTTCGTTAATGTTAACCAATTCTGTTGTAGCATAATAGGCCTATATTTTTTTCCCTAAAAGTTTGTTTTATTCTCTGATTGAATATGTAAAAATATAAACAAACAAAGCAGTCTCATTTTTGTTCAAATAATGAAAAAAGTTTTTTTTTTTTTTTTTTTTTTTAAATAAACAGATAGGAAACGTACCTTTTAAAATGCCGCAGTTGCTGCTGTTTTGCCCTGTCACTTGCGCCACCTGGTATAGCCTAGTCATTTCGCGAACGACTTTGAAATTCGACTGGTTTATTTTTGCTGCGGCAGTAATAGGCATTGTGGTTGATTATTTATTAAATAATTCAATTGATAATCATAACAACATGTAAGCCTGAATATAACAAAGAATGCTTAAACCGACTAACATCGGTTAGTAGGCTAACTTCAAGTCCTGAAAATGTTTTAATTTTATGTAAGTAAATGACAAGTAACCTATTGACATAGCCTTTCTAAATTATAGAAAAACTGGGCACACAATTTTAACGTGTCTACTTTGTTTAAATTTAATTAATTTGAATTCGTTTAACCACAATATTTATCTTGAATTTATCTGTGACCTCAGCTCAGATTACTGCCGCGGCAGATTACGTCATAAAGAGAATAAACGGACACTTTTCAAAGTCTGTGATTACAGCGCCACTCAGCGGTAAAAGGCAGCAAATACACATCCCAATTTTGCCGCCGCGGGAACGGCGGCGGTAAAAGTCTCATTCTGGTTGTCCACCATCTGTATATACAGAGCTAGCAAGCTAGCACCGCATGGCACACACTTCCCAATAGAGAAAAATACACAATCTCAACAAATAATACGTCTCTGCATTATTTAACGTAACTACATACAATCACATAGTATATTATAAAACATTTTCAACATTTTTTCATATTATTACCCACTTTACCAATGCATTGTTCACATTACTATCAAAAACAATATTCTCATTAGTCAAACACACTTCTCATAAAGAAAACAGTACTCACCAAGGAGAAATATGGATCAAGGAACAAAAGAAAAGCAATTTCCCAAAGGAAAGATTCGAAAATTTCTCCTCTCTCTTCAGTAACTTATAGTTTCTGCACGGCGCGCTCAATTTTCACGAGGCACTTTACACACGCGAGCTCTCTAAAGAACCAGTAACTCATAAATCTACTGTGCTTGTTAATAACTTACTGCTAAATTATCACAGTTTATTCTTTCTTAACTCACTCAATTGATTTAATATCACTCGTATCGTTCACAATCTCTTATCTCCGGTCGCGTCTCAGCTTGATACCGATCTTTCTATGGAAACTTTTTCTCAACTGAGGGCGGAGCTAACCTTTCACCTCACCAATCAAATTAATTCAGAAACATTTTTCTATTCTTTGAATTATTTATAATAAAATAAATACAATTTATTTATTATTCTTCTCTTACTATTAGTTTCATAGCGATATGAATAAAATAATACTAATTATAATTACTAGTGACCCAAATTAATGTACTGGGTTACATGTAATTACTATACTTTTGCTATATGTATTTGCAAAATTTGTTTACTTAGTTATGATACACTTTTTTTCGGTAACTGCGTGCTTTGGATTCTGTGTTCTTCATTTTTTGATGTACTGTAGTGTCTAACGAATGATCTGTAGTGTTTATAATATTGACTCATTGTGTGTATGATTGAGAGCATTGTTTAATTTATGGTTTTGAGGCAATTGTTTGATTTTGCAGAAGAGTCAGAGGTTTTCTGAATGTGGTTTGAAAATTTGGTTTTGTGTTTAAGGTTTTGAGAATGTGAGTGATGGTTTCAAGAAATGTGTTTTAGCAATTCAGAAAAACTGTAACATTATACTGTTAATCAGGTCACAGCTGATGAATCTACAAAATTGAGTGGTGAAATGTTTTGAGTACCACAGAATCACATCAGTTGACTGTGAAACCTGTACTAGATTATACAGAAAGCACATTGAATATTATGTTGGGGAGAAAATGATTCCTCCCCATTATTATGGTTTTCTTTCTCATAATCTGCTTCTTCCATGTCTCTAAACAGGTTTCAATTGTCATACCCTAGAGTTCAACAAAAGTACCCCACACAGTACAGTACTTTAATTAATGCAATTTATTTCCACCACTGACTGGTTGTAGAGGCATGCATGCACACATTTCTATATATGTGAAAGAAGAGGTAACACTTTGGTTATATTGGTAACACTTTACAATAAGGTTCATTAGTTAACATTAGTTAACTACATAAGTTAGCATAAACTAATGAAAATGTCCATGAGCAAGACACCTAAGCCCAGCTGCTCCCGACGAGCTGGATGGCGCCTTGCATGGCTGACACCGCCGTCGGTGTATGAATGAGTGAATGAATGGGTGAATGTGAGGCAATATGTAAAGCACTTTGGTGGCAATGGGTCTGTTAAAACACTATATAAATGCAGTCCATTTACCATTTATCACATAGCAACATTTCCTTACCTCGCATTTAAAATCATGGGCTTTGGCATGAAATACCGAAAGAAATGGCTTCATGTTAAGAAGGTGCTGGAGCTCTGGACAGCTTTTTGCAATTCTTTGGAGGTAAGGCCAATATTTGCAGGTCACATCCATACAAAAAAAAGTGATTTGCCTACTGGCCAGCTTTTCTTGCAGGTACAGGGGATAGGCAAAATTTTCCCCCCTATACATATTTAAGGCAGAGAGCAGGACTCCGTGCCGACACACCGCAAGCTCCAATCCCTTCCTTGTCTACCTTGCTGGCAGATCTTTAGGAGGTCTCTCTGGCTGCTGACCACTCCCCTCCACAAACACCTCTTCCACTGACCTACAATATGGAAAATGGTTGATGAAAATAAGACTCTCCTAAACAAACTCTTCAGAAAGAGGTTATTATAGTGCTGTAGTCTAATTATCATCTAGAATTTGACATGTTTGGTTGTGTTGTGAATGTGGTCCACAAATCTTTTCACGTCTTCGTCCTTGGCTATGAAGACGCCTTCAAAGATGGCCTGTTCCTCAGATCTAAAAAACAACAAAAAACAACAATTGATGATTGACAACAATTTATGATAACTTATAATCTGAGATTACTTGGTTCACAGCTATGTTTTCTTATTAATACAAACACTGTGATACAGTTTGGTGTACCTAGCAGCATTCTTGAAACGGTAATGCTTGCGGTTTCCATCAACCGAAACTGCAAGCATATCTGGGGTGCATGCAGGACAGTTGAAGGGCTCTTCCTTGCATATGTTGTCCACCTCAAATCGCACAGCCTCCCACTCAAAAAAACTTTTCTGAAAACTGTCTGCTGAGATCTTGCCAGTCTATTAAAAGTAAGGAAACCAACAGCTATTAATGTACAACAAATACATAAGCATCAAACAGCTCATCAATCCACAACTCAAAGATATCAACAACACTGCAGGATAGATAAATTCAATACTCACACGACCAAAGCGGACAGTTCGCTGATTCAGCATTCTTAGAAATGCTTGGCAGGACAGTCCTGGTGCCGCCATCTTCATTTCTTCAAATGAAAAAAAGATATCTGTGGCATAAACTGTGGCAAACTGAAGGGTTGCAGGCCAGTAGTCACTTCGGTTTAGGTCAGCGACTCCAGCAGTCCAAGTGGCTTGGCATGCCTCACAAATTAACTCTGGCATGCTTAGATCATGTCGTCCTGGAAATATCAAAAACACATCCACTGTAATGTAAACCTTAGCTGATTAATCAGGGTTTGGGTTCTTTGTACAATTTAATCATTTATTTGTATACTTCATATATATATTTTTAAGTTTTATATCTATGTCAAACGTGTAGGGAATCGCGTATGGATAGATATTTATTTTTAAGATGCTTCTCAAACAGGACAAAATAAAGTTCTTCACATTCTTACCATTCATTGTGACCACAGCAACAATCTTTCCTGGACTAACCCTCAGTGACTCTGGTGAACAACCACAGACTTTGTCAGGCATCTCCACAGGTACAAGCCGGACTGAAAACACAGAGTATCCACATACATTCAAGATAAAACAATAAGAGACAAAAAGGCATAATTTAAATAGTAAAGCTTATGAGCTTAACTATTCTAAGAATGAGATATATGTTGTACACACACAAACCAGAACTTACCACAATGGGAAAGAGCCTTATCCACCACGAAAGTTGTTGGAGGCAATGGCTGGAAGAATCCAGCAGTCATGGCATCTCTGTTGTGGAGGAGGACATGTCTGGTGTGCATGCTGACGTCACAATCAGCACAGAGGAAGGGACGTGGTCGACAGTCACAACACCGGACAGCAGCTGGATTTCTCCCACACTGTTGGCAGATGTGTGTTGCCACATCTTCTTGTGCCACAGCAGTGTTCACCAGACGGGGTCTCTCTGCCCTCCACCTCTCTGAAAAGAGACTTAGCCGTGTGCTCCAGTTCGAGGAAGCCAGAAGTTTTGGGGTTTCAAGAGATGATGCCTCATCACCTGAGGATTCGCTTAGTGAGTGCTGGAGATCTTGTAGAAAACACTCTGTAAATGGTAAGGAATATTAAAAAACAATAATTTCCTTCTATGTACATATATATTTTTACAAAATTAAAGTGTACTCCCATTATTTGTCTGCGAAAGGATCAGTATTCTAGCAAATTTTAAAATAGAAACATTTATTTACATTCTAACCCAGTCATATATATATATATATATATATATATATAGACACACACACACACAGATACAAGGGCTAATGGAAACACAATGAAGTACACACCAACAGTCTCTGGAGTAAAGGCCACTTCACAGTTAGTGTCAGGAGCAATGAAGGGAGGATCAGTCTTCCGAATGTGATCAGCTGTAGAGGATAAAAACAACACAAATCAACATTTATAACATTCAAATTTCCAACTTGTCCGAAGGCTACCAGCCTAAATTGGTGCAAGGACACTGTTTAACATAGAGCTAGAGAGAAATACTAGTACACTTTTTATTTCCCAAACCCTAACAGAGACAGTCCAATTACTGTCGGTTATCTGCATACAAGGTGTCACTAGATGATGACAGCAAATAGGAATGCTTATATAGAAGCAAGCTGGCTGGCCATTGACAACACACTCTGAAGAACAAACTGTTTCAAACACAGCCTTGCCAAGACCAATAACTTGCAAGAGATTTAGTGCAAGCTAGCTCATTTGACATCATAACCATTGACAAGATTTTCTGACAATGTCAATAAAACCCACAATAAAACTAATTTTTATGCGCTAATTTGCTAGTTTATACTGCTTTACACAATAATATACAATATATGCCTTAATCTGTCTCTTTCACTTAATCCAAGACTAGTGACATATTTAATAAATCTACTTTTTATGTAAAAAATCAAATGATTGGTTCTGGTTTGATTGTTTTCCTGACATATCAAGCTATACATACATTCCTTGATTTTATACACTCATACAGTAAGTGCCTAAACAATGTAAATCTTCAAAATATCTTGAATGAAAAACAATACTGACCCTTATTTGACTGATTCCTGCTTGATCTTGGCCTCGCATAGACAATATTTCCAGTAATGTCTCTTTTTCTCCATTCCACCCTCGGCTCAGGTGTCTTCACTGGTGCTGCTGCCTCCTCTTCTTGCAGCTCACCAAGAAGGTCATCAAGACTTTAGAGCTCATCCTTCAGTTCTTGGTCATCAACCAGGTTATCCAAGATCATGAGTTGTTCTTGGATTTCTGAATCACTCTTGGATATTGTGATGGATAGAAACACAAACAGACAGAAAGACTCACAACGAAGAGATGGACAGATAAAACAAAGATGTAAACAGAGAGAGAGAGAGAGAGAGAGATAGCTACAGAGAGACTGATGAGTACAGGTTAACAAGACGGACGTGGCTCTTAAAAGTGCCTTTGTTTGTGTGTGTGTGTGTGTGTGTGTGTGTGTGTGTGTGTGTGTGTGTGTGTGTGTGTGTGTGTGTGTGTGTGTGTGTGTATGTATGTGGTGAGGGGTTAGAATAAAACGAAATTGAAGCTGCCAAATTTGAAGGACCTAAAGGAAAAAAAAAAACAGATTTGAACATTTACACCAGTATTCTCTTCATCGGTGTTGCCAGAATGGGATAGTGATATTGATTTTATACAGTTCAATAAACAAGAAGTTAATATTGTTAATTACATTTTAGACCAAAAAAATGAATAATGTAAATTTTGCTCTATTTCGCCAAAAAAAGCCAAAGCCACAGCAGAACTTTTAAATGTATATATATACATATCAGTCAAAAAGTTATGACAGCATTACTTATTACAATTACTGGGCTGTAAAACAAACCAATCTGGCAACAGCATTCTTCATCTGAACATTTATAATGTTGGATAATAGTTGTGGGCTAATGTAATACTGGAAATCTTACATTCCCCTAATTGTACCTTGCATGATTATATGCGACAAAAGTTAACTTTCAGTATTTGATTAGCTAACTTTGCTAGCCTGCACATGTGGTGTAGCAAGCTATATGTTTTAATAATGTCTTATCATTGATGTCTTCAATATCATTTACCGTCATGAGAAAAAATTGCCACCTTACACGTCTAAAGGTTCTAAACACAACTTATTGTCCTGATTCAAAAGTTTTTGATGTGTATATTTAAGAATAGTATCCATCTCTATTAATTAACTCTTCTACTTACCGAGTGGAAATGCAATGGACCTTGGGATCGCCCCATACAGTGACGTCAGCTTTATTAATTAAGAGGATTTAATAAATATAAATAAATAAATAAATAAACAAAACTTGATTAATTGAACACAATCGTACCGTCCCTTACGAAAAAGAAGTTTATTCAAGTGTTCTATTAGTATACTTCTTTTAAACTAAAAATAAGAAAGTATACTTTCAGTCTACTTTTTATATACTTCTCAGAAATATACTTTATGTTCTTCTCAGAAATATACTTCAAATTGCACTTAAGTATACTTGACTTATACTGACAGAAAAGTCTAAGTATATTTAGCCTATACTTGTTGATCAAGATATAATTAAAAGTATAATTAAGTATTCTAAGTATTTTTGGCTTGTACTTGTGTTTACTATTTTTAATGAGGAGCTTATTAAATACTTTTTTAAAAACATAATATTACACACCGTCTTATAAACTAACATGTTCAGCTTTATATAGTAACAAAGTTTCGGGTGGAATAGCTTATAGAGTAAATAAAATGAGCATGGAAAATAAGTTTATTCAAGTGTTAGTATACTTCTTTTAAACTAAAAAGAAGAAAGCATACTTTTAGTCTACATTTTACATACTTCTCAAAAATATATTAAATACACTTAAGTGTACTTGACTTATACTGAGAGAAAAGTCCAAGTAGCCTATACTTGTACTCAATCTTTTGATCAAGATATACTTAAAATTTTAATTATTCAAAGTATACTTGGCTTGTAGTTGTGTTAACTCTTTTGATCGAGTAGCCTATTAAATATACTTTTTTTACATCGTTTTTCATATACAGTCTTATGAAACTTTGTTTGAAAATATTGATTAAAGTGTTGCTATAAAACAGATATGTAAAACATAAAACAGAATCTCTGGATCAAAACACAGGAGAAGAAGAAGCTGAAACATGTGATAGAAGATTGCTCACTCAAATGTAAAATAATGTGACATCAAACATTAAACAGCTTGTAAATCAAAACTGCTTAATGTTTCCAAATGAAATGAAGTGTAGGCCTAACCCATGAAGAGAAAACGACTGTGAAGCTTTGGGGGTGTTGGACTCGATCTACTCCACCTGTGTTTTGATCATCGTTCTTGATCTGATCAAGGCGTAGTCTTTGACAAAAATGTGATTTTTCTCAACTATTTTCTCAACATTTTAACAAAATGTTCCCTTTCTTTATGAAACTTACTGACATTTAAGTGTTGATAAAAAAGGATGAAGCTAATAAAATGTTTTTAAAATTAAAGTAGAATTAAAGGTATTTTTCAAGTATAAAAAATAACATTTGAACATAGTAGTGTACTGCAGGCCTACTGCAAGTGCAAAAATTGTATATAAATAGTAAACTGTAAGTATAATGTTAAGTTCACTTAAAGAAAACTTATAGAATAAAACTACTAAACTAGTAGTTTACTGAGAGTACATTAAAAGTAAACTTGTAGAATAAAACTACTAAACTAGTAGTTTACTGAGAGTACACTAAAAGAGTAAAAATAATATATAAATGGTAGCCTGGTTAACACCAGACCCTTCTCAGTTGAAACTGAGTGTAGGGTCTGGAGAAGCTACCGTAGCTCAAATTCCTCTGGGCGCAATTGGATAGTCTTAAAAACAATCAGAACGATGAAGCACTGTAAACCCAGATTTTGTTTCTAATTAAACTTACGAGTAATCATTACTTATTCTTTTATGTTTAGTAAAAACCTGCTATCATTACTAAACAACATTAGTTGTTTGTACTATTTAGCTGAAAGATTCATTGCACTAATCATGTTAAGCTGAGATAATGTTAAGCTTCTGTAAGGGAGGGGCGTGGCCTATTTAAACAGGTGACAGTGCGCAGAGTGTGCCATTGCAAGTTTGAATCGAAGACGAACATTACCAGCTTAACTTATTACTAAACAGACTGACTTTATTTCTATCAGACGTCTACAAAATATCTTGTTGAGAATCAACAGAGGTTTAGATGTTGATTATTTATCGTTTCATTTGTAGTCACCATGATGGGGTGTTGGCTTTAGTTGGGCTCTAGCCTTTGATATTTAAACATTATATTTTCTCTGGCTGCTATAACTGTGAGTTTAAAAGGCACAATAGTTATAGAAAAAAGCTAAGAGTAATGTGATCTATAAATCTCCTTCAGCATTGCTGCACTGTCGGCATCATGTTAATCCCTCCTCAAACATTTGTGATTGGTATCCCGGAAGTATATATACATGGTAAACTATAAGTAAACTATAAGTATGATGTTAAGTTCATAACATTCATAACAACAGAATACTACTAGTTTAGTAGTTTTATACTACAAGTTTTCTTTTAATGTACTCTCAGTAAACTACTAGTTTAGTAGTTTTATACTACAAGTTTTCTTTAAGTGAACTTAACATTATACTTATAGTTTACCATTTATATATTATTTTTACTCTTTTAGTGTACTCTAAGTAAACTTGTAGTATAAAACTAATAAACTAATAGTTTACTGAGAGTACACTAAAAGAGTAAAAATAATATAGAAATGGTAAACTATAAGTATAATGTTAAGTTCACTTAAAGAAAACTTGTAGTATAAAACTACTAACCTAGTAGTTTACTGAGAGTACATTAAAAGAAAACTAGTTGTGCACTTAAAGTTTACTACTGTTACACTTATAGTACACTTAAACATATACTTTTATATACTTCAAGTGGGCCAATTTAGTCCCAAGCGGTATTAAAATAGTACACTTACAAGTTTACTACTAGTACATATTGACATTAGTATACTTACTACATAAAGTATACTTAAAAATATACTTGAACATTACTCAAGTATACTTCATAAAATGAACTTGAAGTATACTTTTTTTTCGTAAGGGGTATTATATATATTTATTAACATCAACAAACCTCCGATAAAAATACGTTATCCAGCATGCTCTAGTTAAAAGCAGTGTAACTTAAAGGGATAGTTCACTTTGAAATTAATTTTTGATATGTTTTAGCCAAGCGGCAACCTCCCCGTCTCTCTCTTGAAACCAACACGGAAGTGAGTTAAACTGCAATTCGTTGACTGGCCGCTTGAGGCTGTTGTCAGAAGTGAGTCAAATCTGTATCTCCCCCATGTTAAAATGCCAAATTTTACAGCAGAAAAAAAGGTGTTTAAAGCCTGGTGTCTGTATGTGGATTTGGTCTATACAGCTAATTTTGCCCTTCATAACAACTGTGAGGGGGGTGAATTATTTTATAACTCGTCCGTTTAGTTGATTAATATTTAAATTTAAGGGTGTGGCCAAGCCACTTGAGTGACAGATGGATTGCCGCTGTCAGTGCTAGCCATTTGTCTGCTGTTACTAGCCGTCACCTATGGCCGTCACTTCACCTCAGCAATGTTAGCTGCTGAACTTGCCATCTCTGCAGTGTTTGTGCTTTTTTTCGGGATTATTATTTCATACAATTTAATACTTGGGTAACGTTACAAAGCCCACGTCTTTGGATTCCGTCGTTATCGTTCGAGAGAACAACCAGCGCTGTATTTCAGTTGTTTTCCTCTGTGAACATGCACTAATGGATGTCTGACAATTTCGTTGCTTTTTGGGGTTTTCAAATTTAAAACGTCAATAAATGCTCGTTCGTTCGGCTCCCATGGAACAGATGGATTATAATATGCTTATGTACCGTCAGATGAAATCATGCGGGCGTCGGCGCTTTCTCCGTCCGTGAATGAGCGCGGATTTTCTAGCGCATTTACTTGCACTTCAAAGGCAATATATCTATGGTTTAACGGTTAAACCATAACCCATTTGAGAGACGGCCAACATCAGAATTTAAAATGGACTGAATAAGCTCTCTACGAACTTGAGCGATGCCGCGCTGACGGACCATGAAAGAGTGACGGACATGTATGCACATAAATCACTGTCACACACAAACACTCTCGAAGTAATACACAGTCTCACTTGTAGCCATGTCTTTTAACTATTATAATATTTCGAAGGGCAAAAATAGGAACGTTTAATTGGCTTTACATCATCAGCTAACTCGATCACGTCGAGCTAGGTGATTTCAGATAGCCAGGCTCTGCAGCTGGATACTATTGGGCTCCTCAGCTCCACTCACTCGCCTGTTTGTCTATTTTCTGTTATCAGGGAGTGACGCAAGGCCAAGATGGCGACGGCCGGCTCCGCCCACTTTAGGCTTCAAAAATGCTCTTCAGAAACCTACGGGTGACGTCACGCACACTACGTCCATATTTTTTTACAGTCTATGGTTTTAGCTTACCTCAAGGGCATCCGATATGTAGGTGTCTTTGTTTCCGCAGTAGTTTCAATTTTGATATTTTTAGGTCAAATAACCGTTCTTGTCAGTCAGTCATATAATGCATGTCGATGGTCACTGGCTCAAAACACAAGCACAGAGTCCAAATTAAAACAATTCCCCATCGTCCAAATGAAACAATTCCCCATCATAAGTACACATTGATGGCCTAAGACACGAAACGAGCGGTTTGTGTGAGAAAACGAACAGTATTTATATCGTTGTTATCTCTTGAAAACAGCACACGTCCAAATGATCTGACGACGGCGCGGGCGGGTATAGATATATACATAGATGTCGCCTTGGCTACTGCAGTTCATTGGAACGAAACCGTAGCCAAGCGACTTCTAGTGTATACATCTATACCCGCCCGCTGGCGGGTATTGATGTATACACTAGATGTCGCCTTCGCTACTGCAGTTCATTGGAACGAAACCGTAGCCAAGCTATGTATATCTATAACCGCCCGCGCCGTCAGATCATTTGGACGTGTGCTGTTTTCAAGAGATAACAACGATATACGGTTCGTTTTCTCACACAAACCGCTCGTTTCGTGTCTTAGGCCATCAATGTGTACTTATGATGGGGAATTGTTTCATTTGGACGTGGGGAATTGTTTTAATTTGGACTCTGTGCTTGTGTTTTGAGACAGTGACCATAGACCTGCATTATATGACTGACAGACAAGAACGGTTTGACCTAAAAATATCAAAATTGAAACTACTGCGGAAACAAAGACACCTACATCTTGGATGCCCTTGAGGTAAGCTAAAACATATCAAAAATTAATTTCAAAGTGAACTATCCCTTTAACGTTACCTATGACAAGAAAACGCTTAAATGCTTACTTGAACGCGCCATGGAGTGTTGTTAAACTCACCTCTGAATGCCGTTTTACCTGCAGTTGTTAAACTCACCACTGAATGCGGTTGCTATGAACGCACTAAACCTTTGCGCAGAGGGCACTTTGATATCACATTGCGAGAGGTTTTAAACATCAGAAACCAGTTGGAGGGCCAGATAAAGATGATCTGGGGGCTGCCATTTGACTAGCCCTGGCATAGATCATTTATTGTTGACTATTCCTTTTAATTTTGTATTTACTGTAGTCTCGACTCTCGACCCATTCACCGCAGACAACGGGCTGCGTTATGCTTACCCAAGACGTCAAATTTCAACGCCGCAGGCTCCAGTTCAGAGTTCTATAGTAGTCTATCGGACTACCCTGCACGTTGAAAATTGACGCTAAAGGTATACCCAGATCGTAGAAAAGTGACGCCAAGTCGATGCGATATCCACACGGACCGCTCTGACATCACTGTAGTTCAGAGAGATTCAGAGAAAGTGAAACTAACTTGATCAACAACAATATGGACTCCTGAAACGATCAACCTCTTTAAACTACAGAATATTTATTGATCCGTTCAAAGAGTCTTGTGGACACATCTGATCCTCACAGGTAAGAGATAGAAATATAAGAGAGATTGTGCTGAACAGGTTTCTAATGGAAGTAAACTGGTTTAGTAGGTTTATGTGGAACTGGAATAAGTTCAGAACCAGGTTTAAGCATAATACTTAACTATTTTAGTTGTTCACTGAACTGAAATGGTATAAGAATTGTATTTAAAATATGTCATTTGATTGTTTTTAAAGCAAAGTTTGGTGTTTCTGTCATTTTGTCACATGGCAGAAAGACTAAAGAAACAGGAAGTAAATGACCTGCAGATTCACTGAACACAAACCTGCTAAACTGCAGATGAAAATCACTTTTATAATAAACTAGATCAAAACTAAACTTGACTATATAATGTATTTTGTGAAGAGATATGTATATATATATATATATATGTTTTGTAGGAAAATATATCACTTGTAGTTAGGGTCAAAAGTTCAGTTGAGTTCTCAAAATAAAAGTTATCAAAAGAGCAGGTCAAAGTTCAGTTCTGTAAGTTAACAAACCAATTTGATATAAATTATAAATTTGACTTGAAATAATATTATGATGAATAAGTAAAATTAAGCCGGACTCGAGGTAAGATTTCATTTAAACCTCAGTGACTAAATACACATTAGGAGCAAATATAGGCTTAGATGTTTCTTATAAGTTCTTTGATCATTCAATAACATTTCTATTCTTGAAAACGAAGAGGGAAGAACAATGGCAGAATCTTCACCAACATCAACACAAGCAAGAAAAACCAGGAGACGGAGTATTGAGGAAATACCTCCAAGTAAGTCAATGAACAAACAATAAAAACAAGAAGAATGAATTAGTGCATGAATAACTTTCACTCTTCTCATATAATATTTAATATGTAGCTCAGGAGTGTACAGCAGCAGATAATAAAATCATTTCAAATCAAGATTTCAAATCAATATTGCTCCTAGTGTATTTATATATTTGGTACAGTAAGTGTGTGTGTAATGAGCTTCACATTAGGGTTCTGATCAGCTTGTCTGGGTTCATTTAGCAGTAATGACCAGCTGACTGTACATGATCTCTAATATATTTGAGTTTCCTCAAAGACGTCACTCTTTGTCTCTAGACATTCTTTACATTCAACCAACTTCATGAGTTGCATCATGGGAGTCTTTATAAACAGTATTAAATGAGCCCATTTATAATAAGGCTAATAATAATAATAATAATAATAATTGTTTTTTAAGTCCTTCAAGCAAAAGCCATTAAATCAAAAAGTCAAATGTGTTTCCAAACTTTAGACTAGAAGTGAAGGTAATTTATCTTCATCATTTCTCTCTCCAGCGATGTCTTCCTCCAGCGGTCCACTGACTGAGGAGCTTCAGTGCTCTATATGTCTGGACGTGTTCACTGATCCAGTCAGCACTCCATGTGGACACAACTTCTGCAAGACCTGTCTGAATAAGTGCTGGGACAACAGTCAGACCTGCAACTGCCCATATTGTAAAGAAACATTCAAGCACAGACCTGATCTCAAGATTAACACCACACTCCGAGAGCTCGTAGATCACTATAAAAAGAAAAGTCCTGAGAAAAAAGCTGAAGTTCTGTGTGATTTCTGTGAGGAAAGAAAGCTGAAAGCCCTGAAGTCGTGTCTGGTGTGTCAGAGCTCTTACTGTGAAACTCACCTGGAGCCTCATTCGAGAGTGGCAGGTTTAAAGAAACACAAACTGATCAATCCTGTGAGTAATCTGGAGGACTATATATGTCAGAAACATGAGAGACCTCTGGAGCTGTTCTGTAGAGATGATCAGACGTGTGTGTGTCCGATCTGCACTGTAACAGACCACAAGAACCACAACACTGTTTCTTTAGAAGAGGAGAGTGAAGAGAAGAAGGTAGAAGTTACTGACAAACTGATTTTAAATGGCTCTTATCACAAGGAAACACATGTTCTTTAATATAAATGAATCAGTTATGAAAACATATTGTGTGTTGTTCTCTGTCTATAGACTCAACTGATGAAGACACAGAAAGACACACAGCAGATGATCCAGGACAGAATCAAGAAGATTCAAGACGTCAAACACTCAGCAGAAGTCAGAAAAGTGAGTTTAAAATAATTAAATTAAATTAATTTTGATATCTATCATTGTTTATTGAATTGTTGTTTGAATTGTTTATTGAATTGTTGTATAAAGCAATTTCACACTCACACACACACTGCTGGTCTGAATATCGACACGTCTGTGATTCCCTGATCACTTAGTAAAGTAATAACACATCTCTCCTCAAAAACACACATGATTTGAGGAATCATTCAGTGCAAACGGGGCAGAATGAGGGATTTTGAAAACCGCCTAAAAACACTGAAGTATGAGAAATAATAACACTGATTCTTCTCTTAACAAACGCCACTAATAATGTGTTGATTGTCCTGGTTGAGCAGAGAAACACAGAGAAGGAGAAAGCAGCCCGTGTGGAGCTCTTCACTGATCTCATCCGCTCCATTGAGAGATGTCAGACTGAACTGCTGGAGATGATGGAGGAGCAGCAGAAAGCAGCAGAGAAACAGGAGGAAGAGCTCATTGAAGAGCTGGAGCAGGAGATCACTGAGCTAAAGATGAGAAACACTGAGCTGGAGCAGCTCTCACACACTGAAGATCACCTCCACCTCCTACAGGTCAGTCAACATCTCTCTGATCAATGATAATGCAGTATATGACACCATAACACTCCCCATGCTGAAGGATTTCTCCTCTCTCCTGCTGTAGATTTACTCATCCCTGTGCAGCTCTAGAAACACCAGGAACTGGTCTGAGATCAGTGTGAAGACTGATGAGAGTCTGGAGACTCTGAGGAGAGCTCTGACTAAACTGCAGGACTCTCTACAGGAGAAACTCACGCTAACTGGTACAGCAATATCAAATACACCGTACAGATACATATATTTATCATCTTTTAATATCAGTAATGAAGAATGAGTCTGTTAAAGCTGAAATAAGAGAAGTGTGTGATCATGTGTGTGTGTGTCTCAGTATCATCACAGTTCTTCTTGAAGAGAGCAGGTCATATTCATCTCTAATTTCAGGAAACATGCAGTAAATTCATCTTGTACTAGAAGCTTCATCACTGTAACCAGAACCTTGAGGCTTTAGTAAATCTGTGAACACTTTTAGATGAGAAACAACAGAAAGAAACATTCATTTTCTGCCATTTTCAGTCTTTTCAGCGGTTTCATCTAAATGTTGTGATTATATGTCAGATAAAATCAGTTTAGCAGAAGAAAATCAAATCATAGACATCATGAACTTAAGATGCAGATTTATATTTTTTAGAGGAATATTTCTGACCTGTATCAAACAGCTTCGCAGTGCTGGGCTTCATTTTCACTTTCTCTAAGGTTATTTTTTATAGTGTTGTCTTTGCTGAATAACCACAACACTAATACACTCCAAAACTGAGATGAATAACATTAGGCATAAAAATATCTAAAATAAAAATGTCATAAAATGTTCACAAAACATTCCCAAAGATGTTGTAAAAAGGAGGAATATTTCGAGCTCAAACACAATAGGAGTTCAGGGATTCTCTAAATATCAGCAGAGAAACATTGATCAGATAAAACATGATGTTGTTCACAATTCTTTAAATATAACCTTAAATCTTGTCTATAATTCCACACATAAACATGTCAAAGATCTGATGGTGTTTTATTGTCATGTGTCTCTACAGAAGTGAAGAGGAGACAGCAGTATGCAGGTACAGTGTGCTGTCTGCACTACACTAGATTACATTCAGATACTCACAGCTTCATCACTGACCGACAGTATGATTAAACACTGATTACATATTACAAACATCATCACTAAATATCTGTATTGTGAATTTGTGATTCATATTCTCTGTTTTCTCAGTGGATGTGACTCTGGATCCTGATACAGCTCATCCTGCTCTCATCCTGTCTGATGATGGAAAACAAGTGAGATGTGGAGACATTAGACAGAAACTCCCAGACAAACCAGAGAGATTTGATTACTGTGTATGTGTCCTGGGAAAGGAGGGATTCTCCTCAGGGAGATTTTATTTTGAGGTGCAGGTGAAGGGAAAGACTGAATGGGAATTAGGAGTGGCCAGAGAATCCATTGACAGGAAGGGAGTGATCACACTGAGTCCCAGTAATGGATACTGGATTGTGGTTCTGAGGAATGAGAATGAATATAAAGCCTGTGCTGGTCCTGCTGTCTCTCTGTGTGTGAGAGTGAAGCCGCAGCGGGTCGGTGTGTTTGTGGATTATGAGGAGGGTCTGGTCTCCTTTTATGATGTGGAGTCCAGCTCTCATCTCTACTCTTTCACTGATCAGTCTTTCACTGGGAAACTCTATCCATATTTTAGCCCGGGCCGTAATGATGGAGGTAAAAACTCAACTCCACTGATCATCACACCTGTCAAACACAATAAATGAATTTACAGCCGTAATATGAAATACACAATGAAAATGATTTCTATAATTAAAAATCTAATCATGTTTTGCTATTTTTTCATCATTTGTTTTTCATTGTTAAAATCTATAATTCTAGCTATAATTGCAAATTATATTATGAAAATATAATAATAATAATATAATGCTTGTTTAACAATTTTATTTTCAATTTGTCATAATTATTCATGCCGTTGTTTTCTCCCATCTCAACCTGACAAAGTGAAAGTGTCTGTTTTTTTTTTTACATCAAAATCAACCATATTATGATAATATTAATAAATTATCAAAGCTGTGTCTAATTGCTGTGATAAAAGCTGTGATAATACTGTGGTAAATCAGATGGTAATACCTCAATATATATCAGAACTGTATGATTACCATATTCATACACTACACTATGGATCTTCAAAATATACATAAAAAACACCATGATATTATGATCATGGTAATAACAAAAAAATAAAAAAGGAGAAGAAGAAGAAGAAGAAGAAGAAGAAGAAGAAGAAGAAGAAGAAGAAGAAGAAGAAGAAGACATTGTAGGTCTATTACCAAGTTACCATGTCTAATGTTTAACCATAACAATAGAATAGAATAATAGACAAATTTCAACACACATCAGATTCATTTAAATGCTCGTTTTTTATCGATACAGTTATATACATCTTCAAATAAAATATAGGACTGTTTAATATCTGATGGTGCTGATATGAAGTAATAAAATAAGGTCATCATTTTGAGGAAAAGGAATATAGAAAGCAAGTCACATATTCTGGTCTTTTCACATTGTTCTGTGTCCTGAGAGAAAGAGGAGAAAACTTTATCTCTTTAAAGTAAACCAGTCACAGTCAAGAAACTCATACAGGTTTGGGGAGTAAATGATGACAGAATTATTATATTTGTGTGAACTATCACTTTAAGATTCTCTGAGGCCTCTGTGCTACAGCATTACTGTATATAATGTTCACTAGGTGGCGCTATATAGTTTTCATTTAATTTAATTTGTTTAGTGATTTTGTTTTATTTAGTTTACTTGGTTAAAATTTGTTCTTTGTGAGTGCTATGTGTTAAATGCCATTAACGTGAAATCTGTAAGCTATATAGTTTTCATCCCATAGAGCATATTATAAAGAAAAAGCTTAACGTCAATGCAGTAAGACGGTGATATTTAAACTCAGTAGCCAATACACCTTATTGATCATGCAACGCGCGATTGCACGTTAAGCGTTTTATAATGGTTTTCTATGGGTGTTGTTCATAATCTGATGTAATCTGTTTGCCTCTATAAAGTATGCTTTATTAATAAGGTAGTTGGCCTATATTGTGTACTAAATTTGGTGCTTCAATATCACTCTCGAAGCGTCTTAAATGGGCAAGAACGCTTGATTATGCTGCTGTTGTCTGTTTTAGCAGAATACTGCCATCTAGTGGTAGCAGGTTTTCTCAGACAGCTGTGTGTGGATCGTGCAATGCGAAATCCGTGAAATGAAAGTCTCAAAATCCAAATGAATCAAATAGGATCGACTCAGAAACGAGTCAATGAATGCACGCGTGTCACCTGATCCACAAATGCACATCTTACTTGTTGCATGCACAAATTCTGGCCTACATTAATACAAATCGAGGTTTTGTATTAACAACTATGTCTCTATTTGTACAAAATGCTGCACATTCATGTGATTTTGGATTTTGCACACACAAGTTGTATTGCATTAGTTTAATGTATAGTGACGCACATTTGTGAGTTTGTCAAATAGATGGGTAGTTGTGCACACATTAATAATAAGCAAAATTTTGTTTTTGTTTAAATATCTAAAAAATTATTGTGAAAAAACAAGAAGAGCAAGATAAAACAATTTAAAACCAATTTAAAAATAGTGCTTCTAAATTCAATCCGATCTTGTTTTAAATATTTTTACACATTTTTATTGAGAAATAGCCCAAGTAAAAGAAATGCTATTTGTCTACAAATGTATTATATTATGGAGACATGTAGGTCTATTAAATGTTTTAAATGAGTAATGAAATACAGGCCAAATTACAGGCATTTTTTGTTAGCCTATAAGCTAGCAAATTTTTTATTTTACTTTTTGTATTTGTATTTATACTAAATCTGACTAAACACAATAAAGCCATTCATCAGAAACCATATGTGTGAGTAACGAGGTTAAAATGGTTTTATTTCACAAGATTTATGTTAATATACATTTAAGGCTGTTCTACAATTGTTTAAACAAGTGTTTCTAAAATAGCCTACATTAAAAAGGGTCTGTAAGGAGGTGATGGTTCAACCTTCCTGGTTCAAAAAAAAGTTTTATATATATATATATATATATATATATATATATTTAGTATGGTAATTAATGATGCACTCTAACAATGATAACAGTAATTTTGGTGGCTATCATTTGGGGAGAGGCAGAGGGGTTTTGCCATTTAGTGGTCCGTGTACTCCTGGGAAGACGATTGGCATTGATTATGATGCTAACAGAGTATATTTTTAACAGAGTACCGAGTCCTGTTTGTTGAAGGACAGATTGATTCCATTGTTTTGGGTACAAATGTGCTTAAGCCAATTATACGACATTTCAAGTCAAAAAATCTGTTTGATGTTATTTAAAAGATTATTGAAGATCTAAAAATATAAGTAGACATAATAGGAAAAAATAGCAATTTCAGAAAATGAGCAAATCGTTTACTTTGGAAAGCATAAAGAATACAGAAGAGAAGCCGTTTGTTATTTTACATCCTCTTCTGTCCTTTTGTGTATTTCCTGATGGGTATTTTCCACTAATGAGCCAGTTTCGTTTCTAAAAGCACCGTCATGCTTGTGGAGAATCAGTCCTCGTGGCTGTTTCTGCTGTGAATGTGAATATGAGTGTGTGTGATATTTGATCTACAGAGTAGAGGAAAAACAGTCTTGAACACTTTGTAACATTTTCATTCATATTTTAAATTTGTACGTTTTATTTTGTAATGAAATCATTCATTTGTTCATATTAGAATGATTTTGCCTGTTAAATACATTTACCATTTACCCTTTTTCTAGTTATTATCTGAATGGTTTTTGTTGCAGCATAGAATATAAATAAAAGTGAAATATATGTTGATGATTATCTTAAACTGTTTTCATTCTTAAATTGGACTATTGTTTTTTTTTATCATTGATAGTTCATATTTTGATTAGAATTTATTATATTTCTGTTTTCTCTTTAGTAAAACGTTTTAGTAATTTAGATGCCTTTTTGTTACATTTTTATTACAATTTTCTAAAAATGTTTTCCATATCATATTTATTTATTTTAGTTTAACTAAGTCAAACTAAATGAAAATGAGTAATGTTTAAATTTTGTATATATTTAAGCCATCCGTTCTTCAGTCAGTTTATCCTCCACAGGGCTGTGGGTATTTTATTTCAGTGAACATTTATTTTATTTAAAACATTTAATTTTTTTTAGTTAACCATGCATGAACATGGGTGAATTCAGTTTGATTAAGACACTATTTCCCAGTCAACTCAATGCCAAAATATGATAACAACTATATATCATGTACAAGTACCATAGTCTTAATATCTGATACCATTCCATGCACAATAGACCACCACAGTGTTTTTAGGGCAGCAATTACACGTATCCTTTATAATCCTATAACAATTGTAGAGATATAGGCTACTTATATAATGCTATGTAGGACATAAATCATGCAAAGTGAATTAAACATCACTAAAAAAACACTATGGTAAACCAAATATATCGTGAAAGTAACATGGGACTCAGTACCGTAGTATATTAACGTATAATATACTATGGTATACCGTGGTATCGCCTTAGTATTGTTGTTTGTATGACTGCAAAGCTAGTTTTTCTTATGATTCGACTTATTTGTATGCATTTTGCTGTTTTTTAAATACTTTAAATTACATTTATATACTTATATAATCTAATTTAGGACACAAAACATGTCTATTCCTTCATTAATTACTCATGGCACATTACTGAATACATTTAACAGTAGTTACAATAGACACAATCTACCTCGCTAGTGGAAACCGTATAGCTCCGCCTCCTGGATCATTTGATTGGCTGCTATTTGTGGACGCGACGCTGGGTTTTATATGCTCTTCCGCCATTGGCCCGTGCCGCTGTCAATCAGAAATCCTAACTCTCTCCATGTTAGACTGAAGTGTGTGAAAGTACTGGTGAAGGACTCGCGTGTGTTCAGATATTTCAGCGCGTTAATGGACTAACTGAGACATAAACGAGACGAGCGGCAGAGAGACTGTGCATATAGCATGATAAGTGAGTATATGTTTAAAAACTGCCTTTGTTTAAGCTTTGAATTTGTCTCGTGTACATGCACCGATGGCGTGGCGGTTCATCTCATGTGTCTGACTAATCAAACTGAGCTTATAGAAGCAGCTCTGATGATTAAACTCATTTATGTGTCTTTGCAAACTTCATATGAGCAAGCACAGATGTGGACATGTTAGATGAGAAGGGTTGATGAAGGACAGGCATTGCTTTTGCTGTTTTAAGCAGTTGGCATGCAAACACAGACAGTTATGCACGAGCTGTCATTGCTGAATTGTGTGTATGCGCGAGCGTGGAGGTATGCACATAATATGTGTGTGTTTCTGAGTGTATGTATGTATGTATGTATGTATGTATGTATGTGATTGCATGTTTAAATGCTTGTTTGTGTGTATTCATGCATGCATGCATGTATGTTTATGTGTGTGAGTGTTAGTGCTTGCTTGAATGCGTGTGTAGCCTACATGTACATATGTGCATAGGTTTGAGTGTCAATGTATGCATTTGAGTGTTTGTGTTACATGTTTGAGTGCTTTGTGTGTGTGTGTACATGCTCACCTCCATGGTTTTCTGTTACATGTTTAAGTGTGTATGCATGCATGTAGGTGAGAGTGTTTGAGTGCTTATTTGTATTTACAGTATGTGTGTGTGTGCATGGATGGATGTGAGCCTTATGCCTGTGCTTGCAGTCGTGTCTTAAGTTGTGTAATGTGAGTTGCACACTCAGCCGGTTTGCTTTCCTTCCAGTCACTGCAGGACAGATGATCAACCTGTTTTTAAAGGAACAGGATTATAAAAGGAAATGACCTCTGTCATATGAGAGAAGCCACTCGTGCAGAGATAAGAGTCCAGTGCGTGTGTGTGTATAAAACCACAGTCGTGTCCGCTCATTCTCTGACAGCAGATTAGATGCATGCAGATGTGGCTGGTGTTCTTCTGCCATGTACAGATGAGTTCTGCTGTTATCATGGCATGTTTTGTGATCATATGGAGTAGATGTGAGCAGCGAACATCGCTTATAGTTTCAGGTTCAGTGGTCTCAGCCTCAGATTGCTCGGACACAATCCGAGTCTGATGCGTATTCAGGCCAGAAAGAACAAGAGCTGCAGGTGAAATCACTGTTGAGTCACTGGATTTACTGGGTTTGTGGCATTAAAGATGAGTTTGAGGCTCTTAGTAGCAAACAAACTATATATTTACAGTCTTGACACAATGAAGATCGATTAAAAAGCAAGAAATCTATATTGATGAGCTGCGTATTGATTTGTAAATCCCAAGATTGATCTTTTAGTCTGTGCTGGTTTCAGTTGATGTGTGAACAATTTAGCAATCGCAATAATAATAATAATAATAATACATTTTATTTGTAATGCACTTTACATTATGGCAATCTCAAAGTGCTGCAGAGCATACAAAGCAATAAGCTTTGTGCCTTGTTGATTTTTATATCAAACAAAGTCTCAGCTTTAATTTGATCAAGAAATTCAAGCAATAATTGTTTTAAGAAACTGGAGTAACTGAAATATATCATGTCACATGTAGTCGATTAGTGTTTCAACTGCGGAAAGACGTCAATAATACAGCTTGAATATTTCACGTAACGTTACATTTACCTCAGAAAAGCCATTCAGTGACCATAAAACTGACAGTAAAATAACTCTAGAGAGATAAATATAGCCTTTTTCATATATTTTTACTTAACCTGTTAGTGTTGTCTTGTTTAAAATCCTTCCTGAAAACTAGTTTTTATGTTTATATTTTCATAATATAGTTTATATTTCAACAAGGAACTGTAGAAATATCATTTTATCACTAAATATTGATATAAAAACTGCCTTAAGTACAATTTTAATGTTTGTGTACAACTCAGTGTTGATTATTAGTATATCTAAATATATCTAAATATATATTGAATAGTTTGTTTAATCTTTAATATTACAGTAATGCACCAACTGACAGGGTTCCATAACTTTCCTGTATAGTTTACAGCATTAGTTTAGAGATTGTTTTTCTGAAAATAATATTGACATGTACTGTACCTGATAGTAGGCCTATATCTAAACTAGGCCTGGGTGATATGGACAAAAAATCTGTATTTTTATTAGTATTTTTCTTGGCTGAATGGCAGTAATGACAATATATAGTATCTTGGTATTTTCTACTTTTTTTCTATCTGGGACCTTTTCAGATATTTCAGTATCGATATTGAAATATTGATATTTTTGACAACCTTCACTGCCTCTCCCTATTTTCTCCATGCCAGTCTATTTCTGTGCTATTATTAACCTTTGGATAAACCTGCTCAAAATGGTTCTCGGATTAAACAAACTGTTTAACAAAGTCTCTTCCTGAATTCTTGGGCAGGATAAGCTGTAAATGTGTCCAGGCTTAATGCCGACAGTCAGAAGTATAGCACTGCGTCACTGGCGTTCCAGTGATACTGATCATTGGTTCCTCTTTCACTGTTATCATTCCAGCCTCTGTGGTTTGGATTGTCCTCCCTGATGTCTGCTCCACGTCTGGCCTTTAAATGGCACTTTATTAAGACACACGGATGCTTATATTAATGTGTGAAGGAGGTCTGGGAAGTTTCATTACTGGTGGATGTCCACTCTCTGGTCTACATGCGTGACCCACGGGCAGTTCATTAATCAATACGATACAGGAAGTGCAAATATGTAAATGTCAGTGTTTGTAATGTGTTGGAGTGTGTGTGGTGTGATTGGCTCTGACAGCGTTTCCAGGATCCTCAGGGTCCAGCGCTTTAGAGCACAAACCCAGAGCTGTCATTAAGAATAACAGCTTTATAAGTCTTCGCAGATATGACAGCTCGCTCACTCACTCACGGCTCTGAGGAAAATGAGAGATTTGTGCTGCTGCCTTAATAAAATTGACTTTTTCTTTTCCTTCAAGTGCCCCCAATATCTTAATTTCTCATGTGTTTTAGCTATTAACTTTTCAGCCAAGTGGCCTAGAAATAATTCATTTTTTCTCCTTCTGATTAAATGCACGCTGTGATTGCATTTTCCGCTGTGCATGCTTTTATGAGCTTTCATCTGATCAGGCTCACGTTTGAGTCAGATAAGGAACAGATGAAGCTATAGTCACGGTTTGTGTTCAATATCAGCATAAAGGTGAGGATGCTAAATAAATAGGAAGTGAGTTTGTATCTTTGCAAAAGTTTTGCATGTTTAAATTTGTCATTGCCTATCTGACTTGATATGCAGGCAATGGAATCATTTATATATTTCTTTGTGTGTGTATACAGTATATAAACACATTTTTATACATATATGTGTGTGTGTGTGTGTATATATATATATATATTAGGGCTGTCAATCGATTAAATTTTTTTTAATCGTGATTAATCGCATGATTGTCATGAGTTAACTCGCGATTAATCGCATTTAATCGCACATTTTTTATTTGTACTAAATGTACCTTAAATTAATACTTTTCAAGTTTGTAATGCTCTAATCAACATGGGCATGGATAAATATGGATGCTTTATGCAAATGTATGTTTATTATTGAAACCATAGTCAACATAGAGCATGAAGAGAGACATGTTTCAAAGGTCATAGATGTTTTTCAGAGAACTTGTTCATGTCTATTAGACACATGTAGAAAGAACAAAGAAATACCAGGTTCCCATTATTTCTCTTTCTTTGCACTGAGCAATTTACTAACACAAACATGTTTAGATTTTTTGCATGACAGGACAGCTCTTCTGAAAATGCTAAATGTACATTTATTATTTATTATTACATTAGTTTGTCTCTCTCTGTGCCCATTTTAATGAAGCTAAATTCTCAAAAAAAACAGTTTTCATTGGTATATGTTACTGTTTCTGTTGTCAAACAACGGAATGAATATGAAATGGTGACTGAAACGCGACCCATAAAGACATAACCAGCTCTCCCTTCCAAGATGTTAATCTGCACAAAAATCCTGATAATCGAGCCGTCGTCTGATGAAATCAAATACACATAAGATAAAGACAATATCTGTGCTGTGATTTCGGCTATACTTGCATTAAACTGAATTAAAGCGCTGCTCCTCTGAGAGAGAGAGAGGTGCGCGTGCATGCGGGTGCTGGGAGAGCAGAACCGGTGGTACCGGTAGATTCTCAGAAACTAAATAAGGTTTGGGCGCTTTGTTGAAGGGAAAAAATCGCTAAAGGGGTCTGCAATGTCGCTAAGTTGGCAACACTGTGTATCTCCATTTCTCCAACTAGGGGTTGGGCCACGGGTCAAACAGAAAATATGTGCTGCGTTAATCGCGCGTTAAAAAAATTAGTGCCGTTAATATGATTTTGCGTTAACAATCTCTAATTTTCCTCAGAGCCGTGAGCGAGCGAGCTGTCATATCTGCAAAGAGTTATAAAGCTCTTATTCTTAATGACAGCTCTGGGTTTGTGTATACTGTATGTATGTGTGTATGTGTGTGTGTGTGTGTGTATGTGTGTGTGTATGTATACACAGGTATGTAAATTCATCAACTAACCATTCAGAAATGTCCTGTTGCTTCTACATGTTGTCACTTCTTGAGTCTCTCCATCATTGTCTGACTCCGGTTTGAACATAAAAGGCTACAAGTTTTTGAAATTTTCAGTGCATGTGTGTGTGAGGTAAAAGGACACAAGCTGTTGAAGCTCCGCCCCCTGTGCCGGGAGCAGCAGCTCATTTGCATTTAAAGGGACACACACAAAACGGTGCGTTTTTGCTCACCCTCAAAAAGTGACAATTTTAACATGCTATATAAAATATCTGTTGGGTATTTTGAGCTAAAACTTCACACACACACTCTGGGGACATCAGAGACTTATTTTACATCTTGTGGAAAGGGCATTATACCAGCCCTTTAAAAGAACCGATAAGTTTTATAAGAACTATTAAACAAAACAGTCAAGAGCGCTACAAATAAAAGAGTCATTGACTTGAACTGAAAGCACTCATAGTGGGAAATTAAGGCCTGTGTGGTGGTGTTTCCCAGTTTCAGAGGATGTTGTGAATAATTAGTTTCTGCTTTTTAAGCTGAATGCATTGAAACTGGAAGCGGAACATTGTTAGTGTTTGCAGGATTACTCAAATCATGATGTTTTCCGTATGTTCAGTCACATGCATTAGGTGTGGTGCAACCGTTCGTGATTGTCGTTCTTCTCTCATAATGCTTCTGACAGCACACGTTTGTTCTGGTATTACTCAGTTGGCTGTGTCGTGTGTGAGTTGCATAATTTTCTAAATGGCGTCTGGAGTCCAGCAGCATTAGTGTTTCATAAATGGTGTGATTATATTCTTCCGTGCTATAAAGGTGGATATTGCGCGTCTGTCAGACTGAATATCGCACAGGGAAAGGAACGTCTCGAGGGTGAGTGAAATGAGTATTTTCACACTTTGTTCAGATAATTTGTGTGACGGTAAAATGTAGTTTTATTTGAATAGCTGATAGTGTTTTGAGGACAAATGTTGTAGTGTAGTGGAGCAGAATATCATTCACCTTCCAGAAAATATTTTGTGAATTTGTCAGTCTATGAACAATTGACATTGGAGTTCAATTCTGAAAAAGCATTTCTTGGTTTATTATGATGTTTTAACCTATAGTTTCATTAAAGGAAAGTTCACCCACAATTCTAAAACATGCATTATTATTTATTACTAGGAAAATATTTACAAAATATACAAAATATTTTGTTTCATGAAAAAAAAAAAAAAAAAAAAAAAATATATATATATATATATATATATATATATATATATATATATATATATATATATATTTTTTTTTTTATGAAACACAATATATATATTTTTTTCTAGTAATAATTTTCTCAATATTAACCCGTTAAGTGTGCAAATTTAACAAAAACAGAGAATAAAGTCTGCATTGACTTGTACTCAACTCTCTTTTTAGTAATAGTGTCTCAGATTACATTACATACATTTTAGGAAGCCATACAATTAGAAAATAATAATAATAATTTTAGATGATGATTATTATTATGATTAATACTATGACAGTAATAGCCTATATATTGTAAAAAAAAAGCACTGTAAAATAAATTAATAATAGTCTAAATTAATCCATTCAATCTGATGCTGTTACATATAACTTAATAAATAATAATATTAAACAATTATAAATTATAATCACATATTTTTTTGTCCAATTTCAGTTTTAATTTCAATAAAAGTGTGTAAAATTAAATTCAGTATCATTCAAATGATTGAATTTCAATAAAAAGTCTAATATACAATTATACAAAAAAAAAGAAAATTTAAAATAAGAAATAAATAGTTTTACTCTCAAGTTTTTTTCAACTTTACAATCCAAAGTTCAGGCAGACATTTAATCAGCAAAGCAGGTTCAGATATCAGCTGATGCTAATACACCCACATTAACCACATTTTTGCTGATAAATCAGTCCCTTTCGTACTTCGTCTGCCGCCTAGCAGATTATCCTGACTGATCTTTCACAATTCACAAATTACGTCAAACTGCAAAGAGTACAAAACTGTAGTGACTCGTCTGCTATTTTCCAAGTCTTCTTAAGTCGTATGCCATCAGTGATTAATATTCTTGCCTTTGTGAACTGTTTCCATTATCCTTTAAGGTAATGACGCCGGTCTTGGTTTGTTCTGCTGTGGCACGACTGCCGCTGATGCCCTGAATGCAACCCGTTTCTCTCTTTGTTGGCTGTCCATTAGTGTGGTACTTTGTATAAGCAGAATAAAAGCTTTTCTAAATGGCAGTAAAAATAATCAATATCCTTTTATCCTCCTCTTGATGTTCAAGGTGGATGAATCCTACCTGAACCACCATCACGACACCTTCTCCACATGAAGAGCAGCGCAGACACCGTCACAGAATACAGTCAAATCAAGTGACAGAGCTAACGTGTATTTGAGTTTAAAATAGATAAAAGTCCAGACGATGACTTTGATGCATCACAGAAAGAAGAAAGAACTTGTCAAACTGACATGGATTCACAAATGTGTAATGTCTGTAATGCACAAACAGGGTTTATTGGCAACATCTGAGTAATGATACAACATGGCGTTGATGTAAACAATATTTGCTTCATAGTGTTGTTCAATGCATTTGAGATGGCGAGTCATTTGAAAAGGTTCGAGAAACGTCTGATGCATGTTGCATGGAGAAATGGCCCGCTTCAACCTCTTTGAAAGGCTTCACTTCATCTCCAGAAGTCAGGGTGCACGGCTTTGTAAGTTGTGAGGTTCATGAAATCATATATTTGAAAACTGGTTTGAGCGAGAAACTGTTTTTTTCTGACACCGTTGCAAGTAAACCATTATGTCCTGTTGTGTTTGAAAGAGATTGAAAGTCGTGACACAGCCGTGAAAACATAGGAGCAGTGTGTGTGTGTGTGCTCAGCAGATAGTCCGTTAGAGTGTGTGTGAGAGAGAGGAACAAACTTGTGTGGTGATGTTTCTTTGTATTTCAGAATCGGTTAGTTGAGTTGTCTGAATGACTAGGGCCGCACGATCATGACACAAAAATCATAATTGTCGATTATTCCCTTGACATTGTCATTAGTTACGATTATCACAATTTACATTGAATGATGTGTTGAATAGTTTGGCCTTGGGACCCGCATTTCCTCATGGTCATCAAGCCGCGACCCACCTTTTTAGGAATTATATAGGCCTATTATAATACATTTGTTTACACAAAAATGGTTGACACACGCAAGTACTGTCCCCCTTTACTTAATATACAAATAAATTGTAAGAATATGACTAATACTAATAGATAAACAGTAGGCCTATGAGGTTAAGCTATTAAATAGCAGTCCCAAACTAGTTTTTGTTAATACAATCTTGGTCATTTAAAAATATGACTGAACACTGATTGGACATGTTTCTTAATGATAAATGGATGCTAAACAGTTTAGTGTTTTTTTTTTTTTTTTTTTTTAAGTTTAGTTTAGTTTTTTTTTTAATTATATGAAAAATACTAAAGATTTTTAATTTCGTACATTTATTTTGTTATAATGCTGTTTAAAAGTTTGGGGCTGGTAATATTCTGTAACTTTTCAGAAAGTCTCTTCTGCACACCAAGGCTACATGAGCAAAAATACAGTAAAAACAGGAATATTGTGAAATAATATTATAATTTCAAATAACTTTTCTATTTGAATATATTTCTAAAATGTAATTTATTCCAGTGATCAAAGCTGAATTTATAGCATCATTACTCCAGTCTTCAGTGTCACATGATCCTTCAGAAATCATTCTAATATGATGATTTGATGCTCATTTTATTATCAGTGTTGATAACCGTTCTGCTGCTTCATATTTTTGTGGATTTTTTTCAGGATTCTTTGGTGAGCCGAAAGTCCAAAAGAACAGCATTTATTCGAAATAGAGTTTAGTGAGGCACCGATTGGCCGATACCGATAATTCTTTATAATCGAAAAGCTGATAACCGATATATTATTAGGCTATCCTTTGCTGTCAAATCTCGCTTTCTCCTATTAATGCGTTCAAGCTTCTTCTATACACCCAGCGAACGTGTTTTCTCCACAGCAGGAGATACTATCTGTCCAGAACGCTCACGCATCCTATGCCTGAGAAGGCAGATATGATCATTTTCCTAAACAAGAACTGTTTCTGATTTTATACTGTATACCTGCTGCTAATCTGGACTGGGTTTTACTGGAAGTTGTTTCTTATTGTTTATTTGCTCTTCTGCACCAGGTTAGCCCATCAGTGGGAGCACGGTAACATGTTTAAGTATCATACACTCATGTGTAAATGTGCTTTCATGAGGTTTTCAAAAATAAAGCTCTCTTGAGGAAAGTGCACCCCTGTGAAAATATATTCCTAATTTATATTCAAGTTCATAGATTTGATATTTATATTGTAGTTGAAAACAGCCCTGTGAGAAATTCATAGTAAAGTTCATAAAAAGTAAAAAGTTAATAGAATTAAAATTGATGGAGAAGGTCAGACTATTTCCTTCAGAAAGACCGTTGGTTAGCTAGCTCATTTAAAATATCCTACACTTTTTTGACCCTGCCTCTTAAAAGAATTGGAACCGGAATCGTTAGGAATCGGAATCGAAACAAGGAATCGGAATCGGAATCGGAATCGTTCAAATTCAAACGATAGCCAACCCTACTGACACATCTATAAAACCCTGCACAAAACTGGTCCTGGTCCTTCCTCGTG
>NC_140216.1:37484851-37502351 GCF_951802725.1 Rutilus rutilus | reverse complement strand
AGACGTCAATAAAACAATGTTATGTAACGTTACATTTAACTCAGGAAAGCCATTTAATGACTAGTTTAACTCTTTCCCCGCCATTGATGAAATGCAACAAAATATTCTGGGGGCCATGAAACTTTTGTGAAAATTATTAAAAATGCTGCTGGTGGCTGGCAAACTCTGGCGGGGAAAGAGTTAAAGGGGGGGTGAAATGCTATTTCATGCATACTGAGTTTTTTTACACTGTTAAAGAGTTGGATTCCCATGCTAAACATTGACAAAGTTTCAAAAATTAAAGCAGCACTCAGTAGTTTCGGGATTTCTTCGCTGTATTCTCGCTTTTTGCTCACAGGTTTCTCTCTAGAGCTCCCCCCACAGCTTCGGAATAGATATTTGACAACACTGTTGTAAAAACTCGTTGGCTATTCTCAGACACCAGAGGCTAGTAGATCAACGACATCAAAGCAGATGGGACATTCTTTAAAACGTCTTCTTCATTCGGGTTCGAACAGCGTGAGGGAGCGCAATAATGACAGCATTTTAGCAGATTTCTTTTGGCCGTAAAGCAATTGTTTACATCGCGAGACCTGATATCACGCGATACTTCCTGACGCGGCGGCTCGCCGCCCCAAAGTTGCAAGTGCGTATTTTCCGTTCACGGGCATCAGGGGGGTGCGAAACGACCACCATTCAACCCGAAATAAGTAATATAACCATTCCAATGACTCCGAAGCTGTTCAGTTAAGGTAAAAAAAGTTACTTAGTTCACCTTTAAGTTGTACGTTTGATGGACTATTTCTGTGCCAAAAATTCTCCTTCCGGTTTGTCACAAGTTTCGGAAAGTTTTTTTTTCGAGTATGGGCGTGTGTGACATCAGATGCGGCAGAATTTCCTTACACGGGTCTTCTCCCGGAAGGGCGCGCGCGCACCCGTAGACCAGAGCGAGAGAGCGAAAGCAGTACGCCCATCAAAGCGCTGTGCTCGGCTTTAGGGAAGTCATCGGCTGCGCTGCATTTGCAGATCGTCTAATGCTTAAGGATGGAGCAGTCCCAACGATAAAGGTTCATGGTCGTGCGTTGGAACCGCAGGCGGTGAGCAAAACTGCTTCAAATGTCTGTGTGTTGTTAGCTAACGGCGCGTCAGGATTCTTTAGCTCCGCCCACACGGCACGCCTCCAGCCGCTCGCTTTTTTCCGGAAAGACTCGGTACAGCCTATCTTTCTTTTATAAATATAATAAAACTAAAGACTTTTTGGAGATATGAAGGATGCAATACTACTCTATAGGTACTCAAGATTAACATGAGATTGACTGAAACCCCCCTTTAATAGTTAGCTATAAAAATAACTAGTGGAGCATTTTGATAAATAATAACCTCTAAGAGAGGAAATGGAATATGTTGCACATGTGTCTTGCCATTAAATAGAGTAGTCAATTCATGATACTTTCTCATCTCTTCACTGTTTTTAAAAACACGTTGTTGTTAAGAGAATAGTTGGCCTTTTATTTATTTCAGTGATCGGTATTGGTGATCGGTATTGGCCAATACTTCTTCCAGTGATCGTTATTGGCAAATATCGGACCCAAACCTCCTGATCGGAGCACCCTTAAAAATGAAGAATATTGTTTGGTAAATCACTCTCTGTTGGACCGGTTACAGTCTCAGATGGAGATTTCTGGATCTCCTCTCTCGTCTGAGTCACTGAGTCTTCATGACGCGTCCTATAAATATGTTCCATGAGCGCGGCGCCGGGTCGCTGGCCTGTTCTTCTGTACTTTTAAGCTCTTGGCAGAGACTATTTTTGGTCTGGCTTTTGTAGATGTGCTCAGGGATGCGATGCGCTTGCTTCTGAAGACTCGAGTCTGGTTTGATGCAGGTAAACCAGTCCATTTTACGGTTTCATGATAAGTTCAGCTGGAGAAATAATCTAAAGCACCTTTTTACTGTTGATTATTAAAGGGTTAGTTCACCCAAAAGTTTTTTTATGCAACGACACATTGAAGATTATGTTTAGCTAAATGTCCTGAATCCTGGAAATGTCCTAATCTAAATAAAACCGATGTCACTGTATGGCTTAGTGAGATTACCAAATTGAAAAAGGCTGCAATTTAATTTAATACATATATGCACATGTATATATGCATTTTACACATTTTATAAACACATTTGTATAAAACAATTATTATAATATATATATTTTTATTTTAAAATGAAATATTTTTACAATATTAATATTTATGTTTACTATTTTTTTTATAACTTTTTATATTTATTATTATTATTATTATTATTAATCCGTTTTTTTTTTTGTCAAATTTTGAAGCCCTACAAACAAGTACAGAAAAATTTGAAAAATCAGTATTCAAAGACAATTCAATTAAATTCAATTCAATTGTTTCTGTGTTTTCATGTTTAAGATTATTTTAGCTGAAATTTGAGGGTTTTTTCTCCGTTCTTGAGCCGGATGTTTGGTGAAAGCATCAGCGCTGGACTGAACCCGAGACGCAGGTCTAATGTCGACACTCGAGCTTGTGGTTTCAGTGGAGAACTGCTTCCTGTTTCCTGTTACATGGGTAATTCAGCGAGTGGCATCCAGTTTACTTGCTGAAGTTGTTGACTCCTTCTGTTGATGCATATTCCATCCATCCATCCCTCCATCCATCCATCCATCCATCCATCCATCCATGCCATCCATCCATCCATCCCATCCATCCATCCATGCCATCCATCCATCCATCCATGCCATCCATGCCACTTTTTCCATCCATCCATCCCTTTCACTCTCTCTCTGCATCTCACGAACACACACTTAATTTCCCATCTGTTGGCTTCTAGACTAAATTAATCTGTTTGAATCTGGATTACAGTTCTAGGATCAGTCTGGTAACCGATATCGTCGCTCTGGCTCTACGAGGTCAAAGGGCGCCCATATTTAAATTCCTCAGATGACTCGTCAGGTGATAAACGAGGCCTGTTGATTTAATAGTTAACCACTCAAACATTTACATTTCTCCGTTCAGCAGCATCAGCTGTTTCTCCGTCCAGAGTCGACTGTTTAAAATAACTCTTCGGATCATTCGGCCACCATAGAAGGAAACGAGGGTGAAATCCTGAAGCAGAAAGCTGTTCCTGGCACTGACTGTGGTTAATCCAATAGCTTGTGTTAGGGATAAGACACACACACACACACACACGCACACACACACACACACACACACACACACACACACACACACACACACACACACACACACACACACACACACACACACACACACACACACACACACACACACACACACACACACACACACACACACACACACACACACACACACACACACACACACACACACACACACATAGAAAGAGCTGTGCAACACTTATTAATCCATAACTGGGGAAAGGAGGGGTGATTCAGGCTAATCAATAAAGCCATGAATGAATGAGTGTTTACAAAGTTCCTCTCTCTCTCTCTCTCTCTCTCTCTCTGCTGTCGTCGATTGCTCTCGGCACTAATTAAAGAGGTTTTGAGAGCCTCAGACTAATGGCTGTCAGAGACCGAAGGGAGACTGTGAGACGCTGTAGAGGTTTTAAACACACCCGAGTGACTCATGAATGATAAGATGAGGGAACGGACAGACCTTTTGGATAGAGAGACAGAACTTGAGGAAAAACTGATGACAGTAAGTTTGTTTATGTGTGTGAGAGAGAGAGAGAGAGTCCTAGTGGATGGATTTTGTAATCAGGCTCTCAAATCATATATAAACTTGGCTCGGTCCATCCCTATAAATAACGTCTAATGCATTTTTCGATGAATCTCATGCCAGAAATGAAGATCGCTGCACTTATGCCTGTGAAATGTCTTTGGATCGGTCTGAAATCAGCACTTATTTGTCAAACTTTTAAAAAAAAAGTTTTTTCGTGACCATTTGATGTGGTTTTGTAAGGATTTTTTCTTGATAAAGCTGCTTTGAAACTATACGTTTTGTGAAAAGCACTGTACAAATCAATCAAATTGCATGTGTGTGTGTGTGTGTGTGTGTGTGTGTGTTTTTACTCTGCTATATTTTAGCGGCCAAAAATTTCCCCAGAAGTAGATGTGTGTGATATACCGGTTCAAACACCATTTTCAGCAATACACACTACTGTTCAAGTTTGTTGTGTTTGATAGAAGTCTCTTATGCATTTATTTGATCAAAAATACAATAAAAACAGCAATATTGTGAAATATTATTACAAAATATTTATTGTAAAATGTCCATTTATTCCTGTGATCAAATCTGAATTTTCAGCTTCATTACTCCAGTCTCCAGTGTTTCTTGATATTATTGTGCTGCTCAATATTTTTGTGAAAACTGATAAATTATTTTCTGAATTCTTTTAAGTCAATATCCCTGGAGTAAAACCAGCGTCTCTGTGTCTAGTTTTGTCCGTACGTTACGCGTGTTAAACTGATGTTCCTCACCACATGCCGCGGTTTCTCACTTCCTCGTTGAGAGCGAGCGGGTGAAAGGTTAAAGCCGGAGCAGCGAGACACTGGGGTCACCGTGTGTTACAGGGTCATGCGTTGCACTTTTGTTGGTTCATTGCACCTCAAATATCAGAATTTAGTTCTTCATGACTGTTTTCACTTTGAATTAAACAGGCTGTTTTTGCTACTATAACATTGCTACAAAATATGTAAATGACCTATGTTATGATTGGCTAATGTTTGTCTACCAGTTCATGCTGTTGTTCAGGATGGCTCAAGTTTCTGAATACTGAATGTTAATTATATAAATATGGGCGGTCATAAGTTAATGAACTCTATGTCAAATATGGTGGCAATTATCTGTTAGTATCAGTAAATGTTCTGCCGCAACTGCAACATTTTTATTTTAGTATTTTAGTATGGTATTTATTAACGTTTTTTATTTGTATATTTTCAGCTCTCATTTTATTTTATTTTATTCGTTTTATTAGCCTAATTTTAGTACTTTAAACTTATTTTAGTTTTCTAATTTTCTTATTTTAAGTTATTTATATTTTATTTCAGCTTTATTTCAATTAAATAAAACTATTATAATAATAGTTTTAGTTAATAATAACGACATTGAAGTGTGTCTACATATACTAGTGCTGCACGATACTGGGAAAATATGCAATATGCGATGTTGTTGAGTATTGCGATAACGATATTTCTTTTAAGATACGTTTTTTTTAAATAATTTATATATGTAATGATCTTACTAAAATAAACAGGTAGGCTAATAGATATTCTGAAGAATATCTCAGTTTTTTCATAAAGAGTTAACATTACACATGCAACACTTTGATTAATGTTTGTCTGTGAGACTGTTATTGTTACTTGGCATTTCGTTAGCAGTTTGGGTAGATTTGGGCTAACACTTTCTGAAGTCTTCATATAGCTCCCTGAGGTTGCGTTCTAGATGACTGTGGAGATTAGTTTCCTCTCGATGTGGCCAACATTTTTCGGCACGACTTAAGGCCTCATTATACTTCTGCGTCGGACCTACGCCGGAGCCTATACGCCGTAGGCAACGTGTTGGTTTTAATTTATACCTCTGTGTCGTTGTCCGCGTTGACGCGTACCTAGGGAGCGTGTGAAACCCCGAGGGAGGGGTTCTGGCAGACCAATCACAGCGCTTGTGTCCGCGTAGAATTGACGCGTTGTTACATTTTTGGAGAGGTGCACGTCAGGGTACGCCGTAGGGTACGCGCGCTACACACAGCCTACGACGTAGCTACGGCGGCAGTTCGACGCAGAAGCATAAAACAGGCTTTAGTGACACCGTCACTTATGTTCACATATCGCGGTTTTTGCGCTCAAATAGGAAGCACATTTTTCCAGGCCCGCCTGTGCCGCGACGAGATGAGAACATGTCAACTTTTCAGAATTCCGCAAGCTCGCGCAGGTTATGGTTGCATAGCAACGACAGACGCAAGCGCTTGTGGAAAGGTGATAGCGGCGCGGCCGCGCTTTCCATGCGTTTTTTTAGCAAGCGTGCCGCACAAGCCCTGAAAAGTGAAGCCAAAACGTCTCGATCGCCCCCCGGTGACTGGTCCTAGTATAGGTCATAAGCCCCGCCTCCCCGTGTTATTCAACGGGACGTGAGACCAACTAAACAATTAAATTACACTTCAAATATCTTTTTTCCAAAGGTGGTTTATTTCATTTGCTGTCATTTTTATCACGCTGATGTAAGTTCAAGTGTCTGTTTAAAAAATAAGTTGGTTTTTAGTTACGTGATGCGGTGGTGTAACGTCATGATTGACAGCTGTGATTGACAGGTTCTCGAGCGAAGTAGTCACTGAAGCACCAACGGACATTTTTTTCGGGATCTTCGGAGGACTGAGGAGATTGTATTTACTTTATTTTAACAAGCCTCTTGTCGTACTGCAATCAATTTTTTAAAAAGTGTGCAGAATCCACTCTCCCTCAGTGCATTCTGCGAGAGTGAGGGTGGAGCGTTGATTTCGCGGCTTTACTTCCTGCTCACGACTGCGCAGGTCTGGTCCCGAGATCGCTACTGCGCAGACTCAAGTTCCAATATGTCAGCGCCATATCGGGACTCTGGCGGCTTCAGTTTTCATCAATGGAAGAGAGCGAAGGGGCGTCGTCCATCTTTTTTTACAGTCTATGGTTTTTAGACGCGATATGTGAATGGCCCCTTACACAGTACCTGCATTTATGACACGTCTTCTCTATTGAAGCCAAAATATTGCCATATTTCAGACGTGCAGTTCTCTTTAGGCACAGGTTCTTCGCTGTTGTCATTTTCCTCGCTTGTCTCTATTCCCGCCATTAGGTTTTATTTTCCTCTCTCTGCTCTGAGCCACTAGGTTCCCCTTTGGGCCCGATCTAGCCAATAGCATAATAGCACCTACTGGGGAGGCGGGTATAAAGATAGCAATGCCTCATTTGATTGGTCGAATTTGGATAAACAACCTATGCATGCATGCATCACACAAATGCTTGGCACATACAGTAAAATAAATGCAGTTTATCGCACCTCTCTGCCATACGGATATCGCATATACTATTATCGCGATAACGATCATTTTTCGATATATTGTACATACTAGTAGCACATCAAGTCTGGTTCTTTCATTTCTAAAAAGCAAGAAAAATCCTGTTTTTCATTAAACAAACCCGTTGAGGTGTGAAATGAAGATGTGAGTTTTGATGGCTGCTGTTCCTGTGTTTTAGGTTGAGATCTCCTCGCACCAGATGAGGGAAAATGCTGGCCATGGATCAAGGCGTAGTGGAGGAGTGGCTGTCTGAGTATAAGGTACATCATCTCTGTCTGTCTCTCCTCATCTGTATCACTTCTCTGCGTTTCTCTTGCTTTGACCCGTGTGTGTGTGTGTGTTTCAGACTCTTCCAGAGACGGCCGTCTCCAGCTATGCCGCCTCTCTGAAGGACAAGGGCTCTCTGGTTCCAGCGCTTTACAAAGTTATACGGGAAAATTACAGTGATGTAAGGCAGTTTCTTCTCCTATTTGTCCTCAGACTCTGTCATTATTGAATGTGTTTTGATGCTTAATAACATATTCTGGGTTGTGTGCCACTTTTCACCATTCAGTCAGTTCCCACTCTTTATTTTACTCGAAAATGCATTCAATTATGGAAGCAAAATGCATTACGATCTCCTTTATGTGTTGATTTTAACGAGAGCTGAATGATTTTGGGGGAAAATGATTGGATTTTTGATTGAATTTATGCTAGTGCTCGGACAATTTTTTTTGAAATACATGATTTGGGCTGCACAGTTTGACCCAAAAAATAATATAGTGACTTGTATATCAATGACTATAACATATTTTTTTTTTTTTTTTTATAGTAGTAGTAGTAAATAAAAATATTAAGGAAGATTAGAAATATTTTTTTAATTCAGTAATACTATTGTACTGTACAATTGAAAAATAGAGTATTTGATAAAAAAAACTAGTTTTTATTTTACAGTCCAAATGTAAAATGACAATAATAATATTTATGTCTTAATTTTAAGCCAACAATTAACATTAATACAGAAGATTGAAGAAAAGCACCTCAGAAGGAGAATTTAGGCAAAAAGTGAGCGAATTTATTTTCTTCTCTTGCCGGATTATAAGTGAATTTGTATAAACACATTTCCTGATCTTATATACAAACTCTTTAAATAACCCAGAATATTCTTTTGAAATCAGTTGTGCCAAATGTCTGTCTCTGTGTTGCACAGCTAAAGATGTTTGGTATGGCGCTCGTTTCATTATCACAGTCACGCATTATCACAGTCACGTGACTGTTGTCACGGCAGCGTCAACATTATGATGATGAGTGACGGAGGTGTTTTCCAGTCGATTGGGTGTGTCGCCTTCAGGCACAACCGTCAGTCTATAAAAGCGTCTTGTGTCAGTTCCTCTTTCTGGAAACAGTCCTGCTAATGACATAATCATAGAAAAATCTTTTAAATAACTCTTTCTTTTTTCTTTTTTTTCGCAATCAATAACATATTTTTAGACTTCACAAATGTCTGTATGATGTCAAAAAGTTCTAGATAAGAAAAATTACATTTTGTCATTGTTTTTTTTTTTTTTTTGCTTTTTGTTCAATGTACACCTTAGAGCTGCACGATTAATCGCTAAAAGTTCGTGATTTTGATTCAAACATCCATCGCAGTCTTATTCCTAAATGACAGCGATTCTCCTGTGTCTGTTAAATCTCTGACAAAATCACATCATAACATTCAAATTAGTGTTTGCGAGAGCAGTTGTCGTGTGTAGATATGAAACAGCTTTTCAACCACACAGTATTGCTATTTATTACATCTGGTTTTCCATCTTGTTTTCCATTCTTGCTGGATTGTGATCGATCTACACTCGTTTGAAGTTGAATAGTCAGGCGGATATCGTTTTTGTGCTTGACTGTAACTTTCCAGTGTCAGGAAACCAGATCCTGAGTCTTCGCTGCTCTGCTGAAGCGTTATGGTGTTTAATTTCTGAAAATCAGCACCGTCACACCATGTCACAGAAATCTGTGTGTTTCTCACAGTCCTGCAGATGTCTGAACACTGACTGAAGGACGCTACTTTTAGAAACAGCATGACATGTTTTTGGTCTGTTTGTAATCTTTCATCAACATCTAAAAACCTTCAGCACTTGAAATGACTTTTTCTGCTGATATAGTCCTGGACTTAATACAAGTAGAATGCTCTTTTATGAAGTTACCTCGCTTAAAGGAACACGCCGACTTTTTGGGACTTTAGCTTATTCACCGTATCCCCCAGAGTTAGATTAGTCCACACATACCCTTCTCATCTCCGTGCGTGCCGTAACTCTGTCTGACGCACCCACCGCTAGCCTAGCTTAGCACAAAGACTGGAGGTAAATGGCTCCAGCTAGCATACTGCTCCCAATACGTGACAAAATAACTCCAACATTTTCCTATTTTCATGTTTGTGATTTGTATAGTCACAGCGTGTACGAATAACAAGGTCACATGAGACACAGCCATCTTCTAACCCTATACATACTGGGAACTATATTCTCAGAAGGCGAAGCACTGCTACTACTGCGGAGTGATTTTTTTTTTTTTTTATCATATGTTAATTAAAAAAATCTTGTATAATATGACTTGCTGTTTTTGTTTGTTTGGTTTTTATTGTATTTATATGATATTTGTATTTTTGTAATTTAATTTTTGCCATGAAAATAGCTTTGAATGATGACATGGCACTAAATAAAACATCTGAATCTGCTGATATAACCAAGGCTGTTGTAACATGGTGTGTATTAACCAATAATATCATAACCTCTCTGTAGTGAACCAATCAAATGCCCGGTCTACATCATTTCCCTCAGCAATGCCACAGTACAGAAGTTGAATGCGAGTGCCATTTCAGGTCGTCTTAAACCCATCAGCTACCTGCAAAAACTACATTCATTGTTTAATAAAGCGGTTTAATGTCAGTGTGTAAAACTGATATCCCCAAACCTTTTGGTCAGCTGAACCCCTTTGACCTCAAATATTTACTAGAAGAAGGAGAGTTTTAGGATGTTCACACTTGATTATAACGAACTCTGGTGCGATTGCTCTGTTAGTGCGGTTCATTTGATTTAGTCCCAGTTTGCTTTTTGAAGCATTTGGATCGCCCCCTGCTGGCTGGCTCAGTATAGGTCATAAACCCCGCCCTCTCCATGTAATCGAATGGGACGTGAGCCAAACAAAACAATCAAATTACACTTCAAAAGATGGTTTCTAGCATTTTAGGCAGTTTTCATCACGCTGAAGTAAGTTTAAGTGTTCCTTTTTTTAAATAAGTTTGGCTTTAGTTAGTTATATGCTATTAAACCGGGGTGTGGCATCATGATTGACAGCTGTGATTGACAGCTCCTCTGAGTGAAGTAGTCACGGAGGCACAATGGGCTTTTTTTCTGGATATGGCTATGTGGTTAGTAGTTGTATTTACCTTATTTTCTCTTCAGTTGTTCTACAATCATCAGACATCAACATTGGAGCAGTCAGGCTACTTTAAAAGCAGTTTAGCGATTCATTAAAATCTAGGTGAGAGATTTTGTATTTTTTGCACTGATTGGTAATTGTAATGCATTTCTGTCTCTCAGCTGCTGGAGCCGGTGTGTCATCAGCTGTTCGAGTTCTACCGCAGCGGCGAGCCGCGTCTCCAGCGCTTCACTCTGCAGTTCTTGCCGGAGCTGGTGTGGAGTTACCTGTCCGTCACGGCGTGCCGAGACCCGCACTGCAGCGGCTGCATAGAGGCTCTTCTGCTCGGCATATACAACCTGGTCAGTGCCCTCCTAAACCAATGCATGTTTCACACAGAAACATTATTATGCAAAATTCACTTTTATAAGGTGTTTGAACACAGATGTGTGTAAACAACCAGCCTATAATGGTAAAAACGCACCCCCTTTATTTTTTGTAATCCCCATAAATCATAAGCAGTCTCTCCACACGAGCGGCTCCAGAGTTCCCCGCCCATGACTGGTGTGATCTGGGCTACACATTGTTACAGTGTAATTATATATTTAAGTACTGAGTAATATTAATTAACAACATGTACTTACTAGGGTTATTGCTATGGTAAGTACATGTAACATATGTAACAAGGACACTGTAAAATAAAGTGTTAATGTGATCTGCCCTATTAGCACAGATCCCGTCCTGAGTGAGCCACAGCAGGCCGACGTTTCTGTTTCCTCGCTGTAGATAGCAGCTGGAGATACACGATGTCTGTGCCAAAAAAATCCATTACAAATGTTCTGTTATTGGATGTACCAAACAAACATAAGAGACTCTATTGACTCCCGGCATCTGAGCCACTGAGGACGCAGTGGATGAATGTAATTTATGGAGGAAATGTGCCAGGGAAAGTCATTAAAGTAATTTTTTTTGCACAAATCATTTTACACCAGACTGCTTCACAAACGAGGGTCAGTTCAACGCTGGATTTGTGAAAGTTGTTTCTGTGAGATTTTAGATTAACATACTGCAAGGTTTGTGAAATTAAATGTTTATTAGATATTCAGAGATTTGTTTAAATGATGTAGATGCGCATTTGATGAATGTTGACGGTAAATGAGAAAGTATTTTAGCCTGATTGTTTGCCTTTTCTGTTACAAATAATATAAAAGCAACGCTTTACTTTTTCGCATACCATTTACTTTCTTTGTTTACCAGTTCTGTCTAACAAAGTATTAGATATATGACTGACATAGATCGTAAGCTAATGAAGACGGAGAATGTGAGTGAGTGCTGGTGTTCTCAGCACCGCCCGCCAAAATAAAAGTCTGGAGCGCCGTCAAAATAAAAGTCCCGCTTCCAACACATCGGCCAATCAGAAAAACGTATCGCCCGATGCCGATATTTAAAAAAATGGCAAATATCGGCTGATATATCGGCCTTGGCGATATATCGGTCGACCACTATTGTTGTTGACGGAGTATCTGAAGCACGAGCTGTAAAGGGTCTGGATAAGGAAAGCTTCTGGAAAGGTTGCAGGGAGCAGCAGCTCATTTGCATATAAAGAGACACACAAAAACGGTGTGTTTTTGTTCTCACCCAAACGGGCAAATTTGACAAGCTATAATAAATGATCTGTGGGTTATTTTCAGGAGAAACTTCACACACATTCTGGGACATCAGAGACTTATAGTACATCTTGTGAAAAAGGGTCATAATAGGTCACCTTTAATGATCAGTATTTTAATGATTTGACTGCAATTTTATTATTGATTTGATCTGTATTGTATAAAGGGCTTTAGAAATAAAGGTGACTCGACAGATATTTCAAGTTGAGACCGATTCCTGATTCACTCCCTAAAAATCACATCAAAAATGGTGTTGTAAAAGTCGGCCGGACAGCAACTTCCTCTGGCTTTTCCTGTGAACTTTAGCCATGGATTTTTACATAATCAGGAAGTGATGTTTTCCAGCCGGCTGTGAGAAGGGAAGCCAGGCTGTCAGCGAGGTCGGTGGTCTTTCATGGGTTTTTACGCCCCGTGAACTCGCCCTCCCTCCTCACTTCGCCCTGAATACCAGAGTAGGTCATCTGTCAATCACATGCCATCCGGGTGTCAGGGAGCGCTTAATCATCCCGACGCTATCGGCTCTGAAATCGACTGGGACGGCAGCAGGCCGGTGGGCGTCCTGTTTTAGAGACTAACACACACTGAAATCTCACTTGATCTGGTTTGTCTTTACACCTGAAGAACTCCTGAGTCTGGTACAACAGGAACAGTTCTGCAGTTTCATCATGATTCGCTTGCGAAATCTCGTCACGTGTGTTCGAGCAAACTCTTGGCACATTCATCATCACTGTTGGAGAGCTGAAAGTGTTGAACCTTATACCAACCTAACTACATTTTTTTGTAGTGTGACAGTGGCTCTGTTGTTGTTAGAGCAGCTTTTCCAGTTACAAGATACTTTTTCCATCAAATGACAAATTGCTTTATCATGGTCTTTTTGTTGTTGCACAGTTTTACAGAAACTAGAACTAGAATCTCGGCCCCATTTTTCAACGACTTCAAAACTTTTTTTTACATACAAATATTGCAAAAGCATCAATACAATACATTAAAAATTTAATAGATTACATTTTTGTTCATAAAATAGATACATTTTTAAAATGATCTACATTTATTTTTTGGTCTTTTTATCTTTATGTATCTTATTAAAATTTTATGAGTTTTAATTGAAATAAAGCGGTCACTTTTGGCCATTGCAGATTTCTTTTTCGTTTCATTTTCCGACAAAGACAGGAAGCTTTTTTTTTCAGTGCTAATGCAACAAAATGGAAATGCATTAGATGTGTAATTGATGCTTTGTCTGTGTGGTTTATTATTCTGCCAAAGAGACTGATGGGAGATGTTTTAAAGCCTTTTTCATAATCTTGCTAAATGAGTAGTGTTTTCTGGCAAGCTTTTATTGCTATTCTTCATCAACTGCACACACACACACAAAAAAAAAAAACAGTTTCCTGTGGTAAATGAACTCATCTATGTGAAATATGATTATAGGCAGCGTAATTTAGGTTATGGCCATGCATATATTCAATACGGAAACAATATGTTTTTTGATCAGTCCTCATTATTATGATCATGTTTATTTCAGGAAATCGTTGATAAAGACGGGCAGAGTAAAGTGCTGTCGTTCACCATCCCTTCCTTATCCAAGCCATCAGTTTACCACGAGGTGAGTGAATCAAACGTCCCGATCCTGATCCTCAGATGTTCTCGCTCTGACCGTCTCTGTGTCCCGCCTCCAGCCGTCCTCGTTTGGCTCTCTGGCCTTGACGGAAGGAGCCTTAGCCAATCACGGCTTGAGTCGAGTGGTTTACAGCGGCCCGCACCTGCAGCGAGAGACCTTTACAGCACAGAACAGGTGCGGCCGCATCAAATATTCATATTGCGCTCCATGCTTTTATTTTAGTCATCCATTTTTAATCGGCTAATGAGTGCTGGGGAGGGGGTTTAACCTTTAACCTTGGAAGGGGGTTAAAGTGGATTTAATTATGTATTTCTGCTTTAATTTGATGATGATGATGATGGTCATGTGTTTTGCAGGTTCGAAGTCCTGACGTTTCTGCTGCTGTGTTATAATGCGGCTCTGAGCTACATGACCAGTTCATCCCTGCAGTCTCTGTGTCAGCTCAGCTCCAGGTTTGACATGTGACACACACTGAGGAGTTAAAAAAAACGTTTTAGTCCTTAAAAACACCAAGATAACATTGGGTTTTATTGTATTACGGTCCCTGAGGGTTGTGATGGACTGAGACATGGGCACAGATTTAGTAGGAATGCGTCTGAAATGTCCTCGTATACTTTTGAGCAATTTCCTTAACACCAGCATTTCGAGTATGATCAGGATTATATGATTCACTGCATTAATTATCAGGTTAATAATTTGGCTGATATTTGACATTGCCTATCTCAAACAATAAGTGAATCCCTTTTGTATCAGTTTCCAAATTAATTTAAATAATAATAATGTATCCATTACCAAGCCTGTTGGTAGACAGATAAATATTGATTTTTGTTTTTGTATTTTAACTTTTATTCAATTTAAATTATGATTTTTATTTTTTATTTAGGTAAATCATTTCACTTATTTATTTATTATCCATTGCCAAGGCGGTTGGTAAATATATGTTGGATATAAATAATGCATTTAAATAAATAAATAAATAAATAAATAAATATTTATTTATTTATTTAAATGCATTATTTATTTGAAAATATGATATTATTTTTATATTATATATGAAATTATATTATTTATTTTGAATAAATACATCTGTAATTATTAATATTTTTATTTATTTAAATAAATTATTTATTATTCATATTGGTAAATATATATATTGCATACAAAAATTTATGTATTTATTTATTCATTTATTTGTTTCATTATATACATTATTATTCATTTATAATTATATATATTTTTTTATTTAATACATTTTTATTTATCATTCATGTTTTATTTGCATATTTTTATTTACATTATTTATATGAATACATATTAAGTAATATAAGTGTTCATTTAATTTCACCTAGTTTACATACAATTTATTTATTGCTGTTAATTAGTTTTTTTTATATATCAGAATCATATCGATTTCTAGATCCTCTCTAGATTTACAAACCCTATTAGTCAAGTTAAGGAAGACCGCAGGCTTTCTCTCCTCGCTCAGTGTGGTCACAGTCTCTGTTGGCCCGCTCTTCAGATCTGCTTTGTTCAGGCCTTCAGGTCAGGTGTTTGTGTGGATAATGCGTCTCTTCATCTCAAATCCTCCCATGATCCTCTCTGTTTCCAATCACCCTGATCCTCTTATAGACCTGAACCTGAGTGGACTCAGACCTGCGATTGGTCTTTTCCCACAGTGATTTAAGCCGCGTCATCCCGAGAGAGATGATCACATGACTGATTATTTAACCAATCAGCTAAATGTTAACAGTTGAGTTAACAAAGATCCTTTCCCTCGACTGCAGGTCAAAGGTCTCGTCACATTCCCTCATGGGCCTGATCATCATAGTGATGAATCTAAGGCAGTGGTTGACCAACATGGGCTTTTTATTGGCCGATAGAAAGCAGTGAGACCAACATAATGAACATTTGAGTTAATTTCAGTCTGTTTTCTGATGTATTCTTCTCTTTTCAGAGTGTCGATCTGTGGCTATCCAAGGCAACAGTTGCGGCGGTATAAAGGCATCAGCGCGCGGCTCATGGTCACGTCAGAGTTCCTGGTGCAGCTCATCACGGGGATTCATTTTGCACTGTGAGTGATTCAAAACTGAAGACTGTGTCCTACCAAACCAGTGTTTCTGGGAGTGACGTCACGTCTCGGCTGACTACGCCCATGTCGTCATTATCATCATGTTTGTCTAATGGGGCGTGGCATCTGCCAATTATCCGCTCAGTTTGGCTTAACAATAAGTTGTTCCCTTTTGTATCAGTTAGAACATTTAGAAATAGTTATTTAATAATAAAAAAAAAATGTTTTTGTTATTTTTCCTACTTTATCATTTTGTTCCGACCCTTTATACTTGATAAAGTTTATTTTTTCTGTGCGTCACACAAGGATCTTTTTGAAGGATGTTTGGACTCTTGATTTCACTCTTGTTTAGAAAAATATTCTTCAAAAATGAATTGTCCAGTCAATAATCATTTGCATTTGGCTGATTTAAAAATAAGGTGTTGCCTTTTGTGTCAGTTCCCAAATTTTAGAAATAGTTATTTAATGTTAAATGTTAAAAAAAAAAACACTGTCATTTTGTTCCAACACTATATACCTCGATTTTTTTTTTTTCCCATTTATTCATTTTTGTTACTCTTAACACCCTTGTATGGAAAAATATTCCATATATTACTTTTTCTGGATACAGTATTTAGCCATTTTGAGATTGTCAACATCTGCCGATAATCATTTCCATTTGGCAGATTAAAAATAATAAATTATCCTCGTTTGTTCCAATGATGAAATAACAGCATATGGGTAGATGATGACAGAGATGTTGTTTTCGATCGTGTGTGTGTGTGTGTGTGTGTGTGCAGGTGTAACGGTGAAGTGGACCTGGGCTCCAAGGCTCTGGATGATGTGCTGTACCGGTCTCAGCTGGAGCTCTTCCCAGAAGCCCTGCTGGTGGGTCTCAGATCCCTCACGCTTGAGCAAAGCTAATCCAGCTAAAGCTCCGCAGATTACCAACATTTCTGAAATTCATTCACTGATCCTGTTAGAAACAAACACTTACAACACCACAGAAACAGGCTATAGACCAGGAATTAGTTCTATTTAGGGAGTAAATATTTACTCTCACAGGGATTTGATAATGAGCCTTTACTCAAATTAAAAGAAATATGCATTAAATAATATATATAATGTATATGCAAAATTGGAATGGATGGATAATTTGCAACTGTCTAAAATAAATCAAATCTGTCTGTATAATAAATTACATTTAAGAAATAAATAAATTGTATGATAATTTATAATAATTTACCGTTGCTAATTACATAACATTTGCAAAATTGTACATTTTATATATATATATATATATATATATATATATATATATATATATATATATATATATATATATATATTCATATACATATACATTTATTATATAATTCATAACAATGTTGCAACTGTTTTTTAATTTGCAACTATCTATCTAATTATCTATAGTTATGAATCATATATTATAATTAATTTTAAACAAAACATAAAATGATATATTTATAGTTTTATAAATTTTATTAAAAGTAATTTTATTATTTATAACAATTTACAGTTGCAATTTACTTAAGTTAACCTGCAAAATTGTCTATAATGTGTGTGTGTGTATATATATATTTATTATTATTATTATTATTATTATTATTATTATTTATTTGTTTTTATATATATATATATATATATATATATATATATATATATACACACACCATGCATTAAGTTATAATATATTGTTTTAGATAAAAAAAAATAATTTAACATGTCACATTACAC
>NC_140216.1:37347351-37482351 GCF_951802725.1 Rutilus rutilus | reverse complement strand
ATTTAAATATGTATTTCTTACATATTACATTATATATTGTAAAGAGATACAATTATACTTGTTTATTATAATAATGAATTATTTAAATAAAAATGTATTTATTTATTATTCATCAAATTAAATGTTGTAATTCTATACAAGTATATTATTATTCATTAATTTTTTTAAATAAATATTTATTTTTGATTTATTAAAAAAAAATTCACATAGGGACAAATTAAAATGTGTTATTGTGGTGATTGACATTATATCACAAGCGTTGTGGCTCGTGCTTCTCCTGATCCTGGAATATTCCTGAAATCCTCTCCTTAACTTTGTGAATGTCCCTGTTATGTCTTAACACTCTTTAACACTCTTGCGTCTATTTCTGTCTAACTCGTTCCATATCTCTGTCTTATTCTCCATCCGATCAAACCTCCCGAACTCACAGCTAACCAATCATGGAAATGACCCGCACCGCTTCAGTCCCCGGCTCACTCAATCTCTGCTGCATTCAGAAAAGCCATTTATGAAACCTCCTTTTCCCACTTATCCACTGGGTTGCCAAGGGAAACGACCTCCCTTTAGATGCCCGAGAAACGAGACAAGACTGACAGGAAATGATGTGGTATGGACCTATAAAATAGGTTTCATGGACATTAGAGCTGATAAGTGTGTCAATTACCAGTATGGTTGCAATATATTGTGCATCCCAACAGAAAACATCAGAACTTCCTGTCAGTCTGTTCCTTCTCTTCTAGTCTGAGCTTCTGGTTTGTGATGTTGCACACTTCCTTCCTTCTCCCTAAAAACACCGGCCCTGCCGACAGCTCCCTCTGCTGAAACACCTGCTCTTGTTTCCCTGAAGACTCTTGAAGAAGGACATGTGTAGAGTTTGAGCTCTAGTGTTGTGTTTTCTCATCCGTCTGTCCCGATAACGCTCTGAAATCTGATGTTCTGGGAACATTCATGTGCTTTCTACATCCCTAATATCTAATGCTATGTGATGTCTGATGATGATTACAAAGATTTTTTAATCTCCACGAACTCCACTTTAGGACACCGTAATGTGAGTTTTAGGGGAAAATGAACTTAACTCTGATATATAAGTATGTACTGTATGTTAGATTACATTTTTTGATTTTCCTTTTGATTTTTGGGGTGAAATATGACCTAGATATTTCTTTGTGAGATTCAACCTATTATATATTGATAATATAACATGTATTATATAAAAATATAACATATATGTTAGTGTCAGCCCTGCATCTTAAAAAAATTAATTCTGCTGATTTGCAAAAAAGGCCTAAAATTATAGTTTAAAAAATCAATAAAAATGTTCCATCACAGTTTAATATTGTAAAATATGTAAAATATTAGTTTTACAAAACAAGTTTTTAGGGTAAACAATAAGGTTTCATTTGTTAACGTTAGTTAATGTATTACCTAACATGAACTAACCATGAGCAATACATTTGTTACTGTATTTCTTCATCTTTGTTAACGTTAGGTCATAAAAATATAACTGTTCATTGTTTGTTCATGTTAATATAACTAATTTTAACACATACAACTTTTAATTTTATTAGTAAATGTTGAAATTAACATTAACAGATGTCAAAAATCAGCTGCGAATTGAACAAATAGTTGTAGCTTGACTCATTTTTCTGGTAAATAAGAGATAATCCAAGACGACTTCACTTCACAAATGCTAGTCGGAAGCAAAAATGCATATATTTTGTTATATAGAGCGAAAACACAACACTTTTTGCAATCAGCAGCACCTCAAAACGAGTAAGAAACGGTTGGGTTGCGTGTATGAGATGCAGGGCGACTCTGGGAAGTGCTCTTCTAAAAGTGTGTTGTGTTGCGGCGCAGACGCAGTGGATCTGGGTTCCCCGGATGAGCTGACGGAGATCGCGGAGGTGGACGAGGGAATCTGCACCCAGGCGGCGGGAGCTCAGGGCCAGGCCAGCCCCCCCACCATCGTCATCAGCAACAGCGTGGGCGGAGCCTCGGTCGCCAAGCCCACGGGGAAGGGTCTGCGTCGTCTGACGGGCAGATCCAGCAAAGACAAGGAGAAAGAGAAGGACATGGATCAGCTCACGCGCAAGCAGGCGGCCGTCCGCGCCATGAGCGAGAACCTGGAGCTCCTGTCACTCAAACGCCTGACGCTGACGGCCAGCCAATCGGTGCCCAAGAGCGGCTCGCTCAGCCTGTCGCGCACCGCCAGCGCCGTCTTCTCGCGCTCGTTCGAGCAGGTCAGCAACGTGTTCTCCGGCGGAAACCAGTCGTCCAGCCGCGCGTCCAGTCCCACGGCCAATCACGCTCCTGACGGGGGCCTGCAGGACGAGGGCGTGGCCTATTCTGAGCACTTAAGCCCCGCCCACCAGCATCGGCAGCGCTCGCCCACCATCAGTATCCACGTGACCTCTGACCTGTGACCCTCTGACTACAGTAATGCGACTCTAACACACACAGGCACAAAACTGCACCTTACGGGAAAGTCGGTCTGTTTCTAGGTTTTATTTAGTTGTTTTCTGTCAGTTGTGTGTAATTACCAAAGTCATGTATTTTTGAAGTAAGTGTTTTTAAAGCAAACTTTAACTTTTTTCCCAGTTTGTTCTTCAAGGTATGAAGTCGATCCATGAAGTTTACATGCGATTACGAGCTGTGTTGTGTATTTTTTTTTTTTTAGATGCGTTCGAGAAAAGATCACACACACTGAACCGTGTGTGGTTTGAATTTACGTGTGCGTTCGCAGCTCACACGTCTTCTGCAGTTTCCCCCTGCTCTTTGTATCCCAGCATGCACTGGGCTTGAACCGAAGCCATCATTTCACACTGTTTCCATGGGAATTTGGACGCTCGATCACAAAAACCCAGAGTGGAATAAGACACCGAAACAAAACTGTGGTCGTCTTCGTTTACATTGTTTTTCATGCGCTATTTGAAAAGCAATATGCTTTGAATTGCTGTGTGTGAGGATGCGCGAGGCCATAAGAGATGCATTATGGGAGTTCAGCAACTGATGTCATGCTTTCAATGCAAAGCACTACGGCAGAGACCCATGAAACAGTGTGATTATAAGCCAGAAACCATTTCTTGATATAAAAATGAAAGAGAAATCAGTGTTTTTTTTTCTCGTTTTTTCTTGGACTAATTATAGCTTCTTTCTTTTCTCATTGGTGCATCACTGTGAGGTTGCATCAATATTTGTCTGGTTTTATCATGATTATATTTTGGAAGACATCTCATTGGAAGTGTTTTTGAAGAATTTTTTTCTGGTCATAATGGTTTGTGCTTTTAATTTGAAGTGGGTCCTCAATAACAGTGGTCGTGTCCGTATTCAGATTATTTTGAGAATGTGAATATTTTCTTGTGAACTGTAAATATTATTGTACTAAAGTCCTTTTTTTTCTTTTTTTGCCTTTCATCAACAAAATAACATGGTTACAGTCTCTGAAAATAAAGATTTCTATTTCAGCATGCCTCTAGATTTTTATATAGTTAATAATGTTTTTCGAATCAACTTTTAATGACAATAGATTTATTCCTTCTGAACAGTTTTGGAGATTAAACGATTGAACAAAAGTGATGTGTGAATTTATTTTGTATTCAAATTAAATGTCTGTTTGGTAACAACGGCTTGTGTACATAATTAATTACAGTTTTTAGGGTTGTAAAGTTCATGTTTTGATTATTTAATTTGATACTAATTTGATAATTCATGCAGTTATTTAGTTCTTTGTATTTTTCCCCAAACATCTTAATCTTTCATCATAAATATATAGTCCAATTGAGCTGAAACATTCAATATATTGTCAATTAATCTTAAAAGCTTGTATATGTCATATTATTATATAGTGTAATGTGTAATTATAAGAAGTGATAATCTGACTGGGATTCTGTTATTTTATTTATCTGTCATCAGTCAGTAATAGTAAACTAAATGATCAAAATGCATATATTTACATACATTATAAAATTTAATGTTAATGATGACTTTTTAAAATAAATATGCCTAATGAAATCTCTAAACTCTCTTTATTGAAGACCAATTTGTCAAACTGAAACACAAATTAACTATATTGAAATAATATCTCTTACTTCACGTAGCTCAAAACAATTAATGTAAGCTGCATATAATTCACTTAGAACATGTCGATGTTAAGATAAATAAACAATCTAGCATCACAATTATGTCCCCTCGAGTTACATTTAGCATGTCACATGTAAATAGTTCTCAAACGTGTGTATAACTGATCAAAATGCACATTATCTCGTCTCTGTCGGGTGTCTCGATGTCCCTTGTGTGGCCACTAGGTGTCACTGTGCCGCCTTTTTGCGACTGTCGCAAATCAGTTACCACAGAAACGCCACCGCCGCACACTTTACGGCATACACGTGGTTCCTGCGGTCTTCCGTGCCCTTCACTGCTCCACATCGGATCCAGAGACGATATTTGATCAAATCTGAGTGAAATCATGACCAAACTGAGCAAAGAGAGCAAGCAGCGGCTGCAGCAGGTGTTCCAGTGCGGCCAGTTCGTCATCCGCTGGGGCTTCATCCCCACTGTGCTTTATCTGGGTCAGTAAACCGAACAAATCATGTGTGTTTAACTCACATACTGTATGTTAAGGGTTTATGCATGATTTGTGTTTGTTTGAGGCGTATGAGTTTGTGATACACACACACACGTCTGGTTTACTATCTTTGTGGGGACTCTCCATAGACTTAATGGTTTTTATACTGTACAAACTGTATATTTTATCTCCTTACACTAAACCTACCCATCACAGAAAACTTTCTGCATTTTTACATTTCCAAAAAACTCATTCTGTATGATTTATAAGCTTGTTTACCCATGGGGACCTCAGTTAGGTCCCCACTGTGACACGAGTCCCCATGAGTCTGTGTGCATTCAGGTTGAAGTCCCCACCGGGATGCGATATTTTTTTTCCCAGGATGGTAGGGGAAGACTCATGAATATTCATTAGGGAAGTCATCCCTGATTGGTCTGATGACCTACCCCTAACCCCACCCCTAAACCTACCTGCCACTGGGGGTCTGATGACCTACTCCTAACCCCGCCCTAAACCTACCCGTCTTTGGGGTTAAGACCAATCAGGGATGACTACCCTAATGAATATTCATGAGTCTTCCCCTACCATCCTGGGAAAAACAATATCGCCACCGGGATAGAAAAACATGAACACACACACACACAGTATGAAGACTGGAGTAATGAACTCTTTTATCACAAGTTCTAATTGTTATGTTTTAATAAACGATTAGATTTTACTTTACGGACCCTCTTCATATCTAGAAAAGATAAAGATTTGACGGTGACTTGGACTAGCAGACAACACTGATCTCCCTAGCAACCTGCTGGAAAACCATAGCAACGCTCCCAGCACCTTAGCAACCTCCTAGCAACGCCCTACAAACTATTATACAACCTAGCAACCACATATCAACGCTCTGACCACAACCCCTGCGTTGTGGTGTTGAGTTGTAAGAAAGTCTTCATTGGGATTAATGTTTAATATTAAATGTGGGTAAATTAAATGCTTATTTTCACATTATTTATGCAAATTGAAACGTTTGAAAACAGATGATGTGCATTTTACATTGACAAAACTGATTGTAAATTTAAGGTGATTACAAAACACCACTTCTGTTGGCCAATCAGGTGTAATTACGGGCCAGGGATGATAATCCAAAAGTATATGATATATACTTCCATTTACATATAAATCCAAATGTAATATGATAATTATATTTCTATATTGACCTATTAATTGGCCTTGCTGATATATAATTTTATTTTTTCATGCTATTTTTCTGTTTTGAAAGCATTTGAGACGCTTTTGACATTTGACATCCCGATATCCCAGATAGACCAATTAATGGCTTGATTTTTGTCGGGTTTGAGATGATCGGCATTGGCAGGTTTGGAAAGACGTGACTTTTTGGGTTGAATCGTATCATATCTTGGGTGTACACCATCCTACAATTTCCTGGAAATGTCATTAAGAAAGGTTTCACGTCACTGTCCGAAGTCGCTGCAGGACGGTTCAGTTCCTCAGAATAAAGGGCTTCTGGGATGCGTGTGTTTATAATACAGAGTGACTGCATCATTTCTGATAATAATGATGTGTTTTTTTCATGTGCGGGGTCATGGAGTGCCAGAACACGCATCACTTCCTGCAGCTGTGATTTACAGTGTGTGATGCTCCGTCGTGATTGTGTTCTTCAGCAGACGTGACGGGCGTTTGGGTCAGCAGGGTTCAGAGGGCGTCTTCGTCCTACAGCTTCATCACGGTTAAATGTAAAATGAGGAAATGTTGATGAGGCTTTAGGGACTTGATAGGGATTTATTTGTGCGCTTCTTGTTCTACAAAAATTTGCGTCTATTTTTGGCATGATGGGAGACGTTTAGAGACAAATGAGATGCAAAAGGAAGTTGTAGATTTCTGCGTGTCGGCTAAACTGCCTCGCACGGAAAAGCCCCTCGAGTCTGAACATTAGCATTTCCAGAGGACATCATAAGCCTGCTAGATGAGACAGATTATTATACATAATATTACATATAATGGAATAAATACATTTAGAATAAACAGCTATTGTAAAAAAAATAGTACCTTCACTTAAATGGCAATGAAAATTACCTATTAATTGTCATTTAAGTGAAATTACTGAACTTAAATATACGAGCTTGATAAAAATGATCATTCTAGAAGAAAATTTCAGATGGCACTCAGAGGCTTTTGCATCTAAACTCTTCATATATAAAGGTAACACTTTGTTTTACAGTGTCCTTGTTACATATGTTACATGTACTTACCATAGTAATAACAGTAAATTATGCATAATTACATGCAACTAACCCTCATCCAAACCCCAATCCTACCCTAACCCTATAGTAAGTACATGTACTTGCTTAAAATGACTCCGCACTTAAAAATATAATTGCACTGTAACAATGACACCTTAAAATAAAGAGTAGCCTCACACACACACACACACACACACACACACAGGGGTTGGACAGTGAAACTAAAACACCTGGTTTTAGACCTCAGTCATGTATTAGTACGGTGTAGGGTTTCCTTTTGCGGCCGGTACAGCCTCAGCTCGTCTCTGGAATGACAGACACAAGTCCTTCACAGCGTCTAGAGGGATTTTGAGCCGTTCCTCTTGCAGAACAGTGTCCGGGTCAGGGGGAACCCGTTTTCTGATCGCTCCTCCAAAAGAGTGGCTCAGTAATATCGAGATCTGGTGAGGGTGCGGGACACGGGAGATGTTCAACTTCACTCTCATGTTCATCAAACCATTGTCACCAGTCTTGCTGTGTGTATTGGTGCATTATCATCCTGATACACGGACCAGTGTTTGAACCATCAGGTGCTCATGGTCCTCCAGAATGGTTCGGTAGTCCTTGGCACTGAGCTTGGCAGCACAGTCGGGAACGGCACAGCCTAAACCGTCACTGATCCACCGTGTGCTTCACTCTGGACAGTCCAGGTGTTGAGCCTCTTTGGGGCGTCTCTAACTCACACAGATGTGGGAAGGACAGTGAAGGTGGACTCATCAGAGAACAATACATGTTTCACATTTACCCCTTTTCCACCAAAAAAGAACTGGTGCGGATCTGGTGCTGGTTTAAAGTTGGTTCAACTTGCGAACTTTCTCAGAACCTGTTTGTTTTTCCACTGACTAGAGAGCCCAGCGAACGACGTCGTTACGTCACTGTGTACGTTGCCATACGTCTTAGCTTTCCCAGAAACGCTTGCGGCAACTTCAAGCATAACAATTGCAATGTTGGACTACATCGTCTTTCTGCAAATGTTTCTCCTGGCTTTGCGATCCTATACTGGGGTCAGAAGAAGACGTTTAGAACGCATTTGTGCCGCTCGTCTGGATTACTATAGACGGAGATGACGTTCGAGAAGAAGTTCGACAATAACCCCGTCCCCGACATAAGCATGACGTGGTAAAAGAACGGTTCTAGTCCAGCAAAGAGTTGGTGCCTCTGTGGAACCAATTTTCCTGGCCGAGAACCGGTTCTTTGGCTGTCGAAACACAAAGAACTGGTTCGCGAGTAGGCACCGGCTCCGAACCGGCACCAGCACTGCCTTGGTGGAAAAGGGGTAATTGTCCACAGCCCAAGATTTGCACTGTTGGCACCAATGAAACGGGCGTTTGGCATTGGCACGAGTGACCGCAGGTTTGGCTATAGCAGGCCGGCCGCCAATATTGACTCTCTCAACCAGACGAACAGGAGAGTCGAGGTGTTCGTTTAATTCTGCGGTGAGTTGGGCTGCTGGGGTTTTATGGGTTTTTTTTGGACACAATCCGGTTTAGTACCCGTACATCCCTTTCAGACGGATCCCTAGTGCGTCGACATTTACTCCTGTTGGATGTGATTCGTCCTTCGTCAACATTACCCTGGATCGATTATCTCTCGATACACCACAAAGACCTGCTGTCCTGGTCACAGATGAGCCAGCGACACACACACCAACAATTCACCCTCTTTTAAGCTGATATGTCTCCCATTATGTTGTGTGGATTGCAATCTCTTCTGTACGGCTGTGCTGTCGCTCCGCTAATTCAGCGTTCACACTCGGCTCTTACTGATGGAATGAAGATTGGTGCATGAAACCTCCAACACTATATTGGCTAGAGTTTCAGTTTTTTCCCAACCCCTGTATGTGTGTGTGTGTGTATATATAATCATAAAGCCACAATTAGGTCTCTTTTCTCATAATAGTTTCAACTAAAATCAAAATTATTTAGCAAAATAAACCACTTCACGATAACATAAGAGGTTCTTAAATACCTCACAGTTGACGGCTAAAAAACGGCTAATAAAGCAGACTGCGCCAGTTATCGTACATGTAGACTCGAGTCAGCGTATGATTATCATGTTTATATTGTTTCACGTTAATGTTGATAAAAACAATAGGCCTAATATCCACAATCCACATGCTCGAGTGAGAAAACTCGGAGATTACTCGCGACTGCCGGCAGATTTTAAGTAATACGGCCACCGTAGGAGTTGAAGCGCCCTCGGAACGGGAGGGGCTAGAAAGCATAGATATCATATAATAAAGGCTAGATGTCTCGTCCGCGCTGCTGGCCAACGGCGGCCATCTTACCGCAGGGTGCTCGCTCACTCGTAACATGGTGCATGTACTTTTAAATAACCATAACTTGCTCAATTTTCAACCGATTTTCAAACGGTTTGGTTTGTTATCAACGTCAGAGATGTAGTTATGACACTGCATACATATGAATAATTATAACAATGGACTTCCATATGAAAGAATTATAGCCACGTTAATAACGTTTGTAAGAAACCAAACCGTTTGTAAATCCGTCAAGATTCCAGCGAGATAAGAGGATTTGTGTGCGTGCTGATCACTCACCTTAATTCACAGCTTCCCTGTGGCAAGATGGCCGCCGGTGATGCCGAAAGTGACTCCGCCATAAGACATCTAGCCTTTATTATATGATCTCTATGCTAGAAAGTAATATTCAGTTGGTAGTCATAAACAATTTCACCGCTAGATGGGAGAAGATCCTACACAGTGTAGCTTTAAAGGAAGCATATGTCTCAATTATTTTGCTATCAGATAATAATCATCTCCGCTCACTCGGGATACAGCGCTTGCCTGCAGTCATGAACGCAGTGATGGACAAGCTGTCTTTCCTCAACGACTGGTGTTTGGATTTCATGTGATTTCTCATCGTGGTGATGATATTATAACTCAGATTCATTAATTCATTTGATCAAAAGTAATTCCATTTTGTCAGATAATTTAGTAAGATAATTTTCATCATTTTTAAGTAATTCCAAACTTCGCGAGGCAGAAGACAACATTATGTGATCAACTACAGACAAGTTGTTAAACACGCTCCACAGCGCCACCCAGTGCATTTACTTATAACTGCGAGCTAGCGCTTTGGATCCACATGGATTTACTGCATTTACGACCAGCAAAACAATGTAGTAAAATTTTATTTTTCGAATAATAATTAAAGATCGAAAATTCGTGCACACCCTTAAAAGACTGCAGTGAAGACTGTGTGCAGAAGTTCTGTCAAACAGCTATTTCAAAGCGTGTTGCACAATAAAAGAAATGGAGATGAATCAGCTCTGACGTCTGAATTCTTTGGGATCGCGTATGTTTGGATGATGCTTTTGTTGTGTCAGTCAGACCAGTGTTGAATGAAAACGGGAAGAAAGTTCCTGCAACCCAGGACTTTTAGTTCTGTCCACTCCGGATCTCAGACGGATGTGAGGCGGTTTCATGAGGCCACTCGAGTCGACTCACTGAAGAGCTTCTCTGCAAGTTTCTGAGAACTGAGGAATCCAGACTTGCAAGAGAGAGAGTGCTGATGTCATCCTCAAACTCTAATGTAATGCCTTGAATATTGCCAAATATAGTCCTATATATCAGCCTGCATTCTGTCATTTGATTTTTGCCATATACTCAGTGTGCCTATACATGATGATACTGGCCACATCTTATGGTTGAATAGCAAGTGTGTCGAATCTGAAATCTACTGACCGTCCACCTTGATAATGTATATTATTTTAATGTTTTTAAATTGATAAATTATTGAATATACCATATACCCCCCCCCCCCCCCCAGCTATTTTGTGTATCTTTTATCATTAACATTTGTTTTTCATATATCAAATGTCATCTGCTCTATAGATCAGTGATCTCACAAAAGCTGTCACATTTTTTTATATTTCACCCCTAAATTCTAAATAAATTGCTTTAAGATTTTTTTTTCCCTTTTTTTTATTGCATTGCAAAAAAATAAAACATTCAATTGTAAATGATTCATACGTAATCGTATAATTTTCTGCTTAATTGGTCTATATTAGTTTTGCTTTTGCTGATTTAAAAAAAAAAGAAAACTATTTCAGTTATGAGAATTATTATTGATGATAAAGGGAATTGCAAAAACTAATTTTATGTTGTGTGTGTGTGTGTGTGTGTGTGTGTGTGTGTGTGTGTATATACAGTACCAGTCAAAAGTTTGGAAACATTACTATTTTTAATGTTTTTGAAAGAAGTCTCTTATGCTCATCAAGCCTGCAGTTAAAAAAAAAAAAAAAAATGTAATATTATGAAATATTATTACAATTTAAAATAATGGTTCTCTTTTTTAATATACTTTAAAATGTAATTTATTTTTGTGATGCAAAGCTGAATTTTCATCAGCAAGTACTCCAGTCTTTGGTGTCTTATGATCCTTCAGAAATCAGTCTAATATGATGATTTGATACTCAGTTATTATCAATGATGGAAACAGTTGTGCTGTTTAATATATTTTTTGGAATACTTTTTTCAGGATTCATTGATGAGTAAAACGTTAACAGCATTTATTCATAAAAACATTTCTAACAATATAAATCGTTACCATCACCTTTTATCAATTTAACGCATCCTTGTTGAATTAAAGTACTAATTTCTTTAAAGGAACACTCCACCGTTTTTTGAAATAGGGCTTATTCACTTTCTTTCCTACATTTAGATAGGTGGGCAAATGCATTTTTGTCTCAGTGCATGCATTGTTTTAGTTTGACAGGGTCGGCGCTAGCTTAGCTTAGCATAATGAATGGAATCCTTTGTTGCCAGCTAGCATGTCCTGAGTAAAAGTGAAATAAAAAATAAAAAAACCCCACCTAATTACTTCTTGTGGCCTGCGTATTCACAACAAGTACAAATAGTGATGCAGATTAACACTAGGCGATTTCCTAGGCAGATATTGACTTATATATTAAGGACTATATTAGGGGGAAGGACAGGCGAAGCACTGCTACTTGGGCGTGATATCTCTGCGCCCAAGTAGCAGTGCTTCGCCTGTGCTTCCCCCTAATATAGTCCCAAGTCAATATCTGCCTAGGAAATCGCCTAGTGTTAATCTGCATCACTATTTGTACTTGTTGTGAATACGCAGGCCACAAGAAGTAATTAGGTGGTTTATTTTTATTTTTTATATCACTTTTACTCAGGACATGCTAGCTGGCAACAAAGGATTCCATTCATTATGCTAAGCTAAGCTAGCGCCGACCCTGTCAAACTAAAACAATGCATGCACTGAGACAAAAATGCATTTGCCCACCTATCTAAATGTAGGAAAGAAGGTGAATAAGCCCTATTTCAAAAAATGGTGGAGTGTTCCTTTAAAAAAAAAAAAATATTGTTCCCAAACTTTTGAACGGTAGTGTATATTGTTACAAAAGATTTCTATTCTAAATAAATAGTTCTTTTTAACTTTTTATTCATCAAATAATCCTGAAAAAAGTATCTCAGGTTATAAAAAAAATATTAAGCAGCACAACTGTTTCCAACATTGATCATAAATCATCATATTAGAATGATTTCTGAAGGATCATAAGACACCAAAGACTGGAGTACTTGCTGATGAAAATTCAGCTTTGCATCCCAAAAATAAATTACATTTTAAAGTATATTAAAAAAGAGAACCATTATTTTAAATTGTAATAATATTTCATAATATTACTGTTTTTTGTTTATTTTTTTTATTTTTTTAACTGCAGGCTTGATGAGCATAAGAGACTTCTTTCAAAAACATTAAAAATAGTAATGTTTCCAAACTTTTGACTGGTACTGTATATACACTGCCGTTCACAAGTTTGGGGTTGCTAAGATTTTTTATGTTTTTAGTCTCTTCTGCTCAGCAAAGCTGCGTTTATTTGATTAAAAATACAGCAAATATTGTGAAATATTATTCCAGTGTAAATCAGCTGTTTTCTATGTGAATATATAGTAAATTGTAATTTATTCCTGAGATCAAAGCTGAGTTTTCAGCATCATTACTCCAGTCTTCAGTGTCACATGACCCTTCAGAAATCATTCTAATATGATGATTTGATGCTCAAGAAACATTTCTGATTATCATCTGTGTTGAAAACAGTTCATATTTCTGTGGAAACCGCCATACATTTTATTTTTCAGGATTCTTTGATGAATAGAAAGTTCAAAAGAACATAATTTATATGAAATAGAATCTTTTGTAACATTATAAATGTCTTTACTGCCACTTTTGATCAATTTAATGTGTCCTTGATGAATAAAAGTGTTAATTTCTTTAACTTCTTTACAAAAAAAATAAACATTCTTACTGACCCCAAACTTGTGAACGGTAGTGTGTATATATGTATGTATATATATATATATATATATATATATATATATATATATATATATAATTGGTAAGATTTTTTTTTTAATGTTTTCGAAAGAGTCTCTTCTGCTCAACAAGGCTGCATTTTGTTCAATGAAAAATACAGTAAAACAGTAATATTGTGAGACAATTTCAAAAATAACTTTTTATATTGTAATATATTTTAAGAGTGTTTACGCTAATGAATCTCTTCCATATTTCCATGGACACTTATTTACAGTTATTTCCCGGCATTTCTTTATTTCCCAGGATTCAAACGGGGAGCCGATCCAGGGATGCCTGAACCCACAGTCCTGAGGTGAGTTGTGTGAGTCGCACACGTGAAGCTCGCAGTGTTTCGCCACAGAGAGCTGAAGAAGATGTCGCTGTTTCTTTCAGTTTGCTTTGGGGATGAAGACGCTCCCGACGGCCACTACAGACCGACCCGGATCCTCTCACTGGAGTCTCGGGACACTGACTGCTTTGGATCAGGACGTAATGCTGGGATGTAAATACTCGGCTGTCTCATCCACCCCTCTATTTTTCCTTTTTATTTTGTTTTGCTTCTTCTAAAGCATTGTCTTGAGAAACACACACACAAATGTGACTGGATTGTCTTTGTTGTTTTTAATTTGAACAATCATTGTAAACAATCACAGGATGCGCTCAACGTTCAGTTTCAAATAAATTAAACTTGTAATAAATATTTATCAGCACAGATTTTCAGTGTTGTACAAATAAAAGTACAGGAACATAAATATTGCATTTATAAATATCAGTGTTGCACAAACAAGAATGCATAAACATTTACTTTCAATAAGTTAAAAAGTACAGACTCATAAATAATAAATTATCGTTCCCTGAATCGTATACTGCGATGGTCAATAAATCAGTTCTTGTCTGAGGTCCAGGGGCCGGCTCTCTTGCTGTCTTTCCCCCGGTGTCCACCCTTCCTTTTGCTCATGTAACTGATGGCTCTGCATGTGTCGATCATGACGTTGGTGTAGTTGAACAGGATGGAGTGGACGGTGGCCTTGCGTGTCCACGCGGATCTGACCGACAGAGGAGCGCTGGAGATCGGGTCCACCTGTCCTTCACCCACCTGGAGCTGGAGGTGGAAAGAAACGTTAAATACGAGTAAATGCATGTGCGTATTGTAAAGTGTTACCAAAACCTCAACTTTTATCAGTCATTTTAAAACTGTAAACTGTAAATGATGTCTAAAATAACGTCTAAGCCTCTTGGATAGGACGTGCGGACCGCAGATGTTGAGTTCAAGTGTGTGTACCTGGCTGTTAATGGCCTCCAGCAGTCGTTTGGTCCCGTGTTTGATGTCGTTCACCAGGGCTGAGGTCAGGTTTTCCTTCTCGATGTAGTTCCAGTTCTCTTTATACCACGTCAGGACACTGTAAATGCGCCCCAGACACCTTTCCTGAAACATTCAATCAAAACATTTCTGTCATGACAACTCTCTGAGTGTTCGGCATGTTAATGGATATGAAAATGTTGATATGTGGAGTAGATCTGCTACGCTAATACACACACGACACGCTGCTGTGAGCAAGTAAGACGGGTAATTCATGTATGCTATATTGTACGGCGTACATGAATTACCCGTAGCAGATCTATACAGGTGGAGCTGGGGAAGGGGGAGGGTTTCTGAAGCTGCTAAGGCAAATGCTGACCACGTACTTGAAGGTCGAGCAGCGAGCTCATTGGCTACTGATACAGCAGCAACCAATCAGATTGAGTTAGGGACCGATCGGCCTGCGTCATCTAGAGTTTCATGACAGAACTTATTTATTATTATACTTAGAAGAATTTATTACATGTGCTGAATAAAAAGATCTGACCAGCATCTTAATTTTTAACCGCATTTAGTTTGTGTAACGATATCAACTCGATTTTGTACGTTACTGTTTCACAAGGTGGCGATTTTGCATTGCGATTTTTCGGAAACGTACAGTTTTTAGAAGAAATAAAAGTTTAATTAGTGTGGCTTATGCTGATTTTATGAATTAGATCACACTGATTTGCCAAAATGTAAAATAGTTACGAATTGCCGTGAGAGTGTGTTGAACGATAATGGCCGTTTTTGTAGGGAAGGTGAGATCGGCTTTGTATATATTTGTAATAAAGCTACTCAGATCATGAAAATATGTTTAAGTTTTAGAAAAGAAAAATAACATTTTTAATTCCGTTATTTAAAAACATCTCCCGTTTTAATCTCATTATAGCCAATCATAAATGTTTGTGGAAAAATTCTGTTCTATAAAATACTTGGCTTGATCGTAATGATGATGGACTCGTTACAAATGCCATCAAGGTAACGCAAAGTACCAGTCAAACTTTTGAACGCATCTACTCATTTATTTTCCACAGTTATGACCAAAACTATGAAATAACACACTAAAAATTGTTATGGTCGATAAGTTATGACAAAATGTTTTTTTTTTTACATCGCTTTAACTTATTAAAGTTAAGCAAGTTTCAACTTTTTATAAGTTATACAAGATCCAACTCATTTTTAAAGTCAGTTTAACATAATTTAAGTTGAAATGACTTAAACATCCAAGATGATTGTACTTAAAAAGTGAAGGTAGTAACTTTATTTTATTTATTTTTTTACAGTGGGCTCATAGAAATACTAGAATTATATAGTGACTAAAAAAAGAGACATTCTAGCAAATGAAACTTAAATCTTCCTAAATCTGAAAACAAAAATATATTTACAAAGAATAAAAAAATTTTTTAAATTGTTTTTGTTAGAAACTACTTTTTTGTTATTATTATAATATGTTTTTTTTTTAAATGATGCTAGGGGACAGAACAGTTTCCCTAATGAAAGAATCAGCCCTGATAAATCACAAGCATGATAATGTTCTTACTGTGCTGAAGTTTCTGGACAGACAGCCGTCAGAAGGTTTGAGGAGAGGCGTGCTGGTCCTGACTCCTTCATACGCCGTCATATTCTCAGTTTCTCTGAAATCTCTCTCAAACTGCGGGTGGAAGAACACAAGGTTAGGGGTAAAGACAGTCAGCAGTACAACACACCTTTGTTTAATTCTGTATTCTAAAGCACCTGTTCGTCTCGAAGCGTCTTCACGTCCTTGTGTAGATCTCTTGCCATCAGATTCCACTTCTGCCGGTCGTTCAGAAGACTCTTCACGTCCACGTCCTGAACCTCATCTCCAGAAGTTTCAGATAATTCCCCCATGCTGCTGTACGCAGGCACTGCGTCCACGAGACGCATGAGAAGAGACAGGAAGAGCGCTTTGTCTGCAGAGAAAAGTGAGAGAGAGAGAAAGTGAGAAAAGATGTGTGACGGCACATGAGGATGTCCGACCGGTCTAACGCTTCCACTTACTCAGAGCTGACGGCATAGTGATTGCGAAAGTTTGTGTGATGTCTTCAAGCCAACTCGGGAGACTTCTCAACAGCACTTCTCAAGTGGTTTTTATACACAGGCTTTCAGGAGTTTCCACTTTTCAACCCGCCTTTTAAACAGATTTTTCATCATTTTGGAACGGGGAAAATCTGCCCTGATTTTCATAAAATGCACATTTTTATTTTGACTTTTTCCACCTCTAAACTTATAGGTTTCCACAAGTTTTTTTTTAAAACGATTGATAAAAAGCTTTTTCTGAATATCTGTATAGGTACAGAGACCTGGACAATGGGGCATGTTGTCACAATGATAACCTGCTGTTTATTGACACTCACTTTTAGTCATTTCAACTTAAATGACATTAAACTGACTAAAAAAATAATATTTCAATCTTGTATAACTTATAAAAAAAAGAAAATTGCTTAACTTATTTTGATGAGTTAAAGCAATGCACAAACATATGTTGTCATAACTTATTGATCATATAATATTTCACAGTGCTGATATAAGAATTTTTAAAAGCACAATTAGAGTAATTAAGATCTATTATGCATTATCAGCAATTAAAAATTTGGGAATCCATAAAGTGACACAAATTATAATAATAAAGTGACTATTTTGAACAAACAACTGTTAGAGAAATCAAGCATTTGTGACTAAACGTCTTAGTTACTGAGATACAGACATTGTGACAACTTGCCCCAGGCTCTGCTCACACTCTCTTAAATACATCAAGCTGCTTGACTGGAATCGATGGTTCCATGAAGAACCTTTAAAGGATCAGTTCACTTTCAAAAAAGTTTTTGCTGATAATTTACTCACCCCGATGTCATTCAAGATATCCATGTCTTTCTTTCTTCAGTCGAAAAGACATTTTTTTGAGAAAAAAGGGAAAACATTCCAGGATTTTTCTACACAGAATGGACTTCAATGGCAACCAACTATACCACTGTTCAAAGAAGGTTCAAATGTCCGTCTCAATGCAGCTTCAAAGTCTCTATACGATCCCAGTACAGAAATAAAGGTCTTATCTAGGGTGATGACGCAATGCGTGGCACATCTCAGAGATGGTACATGACGAGCATTTGTGGTTAAAAAGTATATATATATATGTATTTAGAAAATGGCTGATCGTGTACCGTAGAGACTTTGAAGCTACATTGAGACGGACATTTGAACCTTCTTTGAACAGTGGTATAGTTGGTTGCCATTGAAGTCCATTAAATGGAGAAAAATTCTGGGATGTTTTCCTCAAAAACCTTAATTCATTTTCAACTGAAGAAAGAAAGACATGGATATCTTGGATGACATCGGGGTGAGTCAATTATTGGCAAAACATTTTTTGAAAGTGAACTAATCCTTTAACATCCATGGAATCTTTCCATTCCACAAAATATTCTTTAGTTTTATTAAAGATGTTCTTCACACTAAGAAAAAAATATTCTTTTAAGGATTTTGGAACCTTTTATTTTTATCTTCGTAAATGGGTCACACTTAGCTTCCTCCCGGTCAAAAACGGACGAAGCCTTAAAATTTAACTTAATTTTTTCCCAGGATAACCAATCAAATATATTTTTGTTCTATAATATTTTCTGATTATTATTTAGAATTTTTAGAGTTTTTTATGATACTTTGCATTAATTATATAATTTTTATGAGCTATTTTTTCAATAAGAATTAATACATATATATATATATATATATATATATATATATATATTTTATAAATGCAACATTTCACATCAAAATAGAGTGCAGGCCTAAAAAAAGAAATGTTCAAGTGAGAAGAGCGCCATCTAGTGGCTTCAAAATATAGAAATATGTGTCATGTCCTATAACCGCCTATAGGCTGCCTATAGCTTTTTTATGTATTTATTTATTTTATTTATTTATTTGTTTTGCCATTCGGAAAGAAAAAAATTAATTACTAAGTAACCACTGTATGGAACAACACAAATTATATATCATTTTAAAGCTTATGATCTCAGCTTTTTAATGCATCTAATTACATTTATTTACTCCTAACGAGTGCTGAGTAATCCCTCTAAAACCGAGTGTACCGCCAGCACGCGCCAACTAGGTCATATTTGCACTCTTGATGTTTTAGAGTGTCACCCCTTTATTGCTGTGCACTTTTTTTCTGCACAGTGGCTGATTTGTAGTTTGTACCACCAAAAGTTTGTCTGAGTTTTCGTATTTTTTCGTATTTCCCATTCATTTCCTATGGCGGTCATTTCTGACCCGGAGAAAGCTAAGTGTGACTATTTTTTTACGACCCTTTAACATATCCGAATCATGTCCATGATTTTTTTTTTTGTGTGTTCACATAGCTAATACAACAAAAGTTACCAAGTGTCATCCCATTCCGATGAAGCAAAAAAAAAATACAAATTAAAAATGTAAAAGTTTTCGTCCGTTTTTGACCGAAGAAGCCCAGAGGGTTAAAAGTGTTTCTTAATTCTCTCTGGTTGTTTTTTTAAGTTTGCAGCTGTATGTCATAATTTATGTCATCCAGCAGCTGAGTTTGAATTAATATTTATATTATATAGTTTCAGATTATTTTAGTTTCTTTTATTGTAATTTTAAGGAAGTGACTATCCATCACAAATGAATGGGTTTGCAAATAAAAGAAATGAAAGTAAACAGTAGCGTGTCTCGGTCTTTTCCTTCTTTCCTTCTTCCTTCTTCATTTTGAATTCTGCTTTTTTAAGTGATCTCATTCTGTAATCTATTGGTTGTATATATTAGTTTAATGTGGTGGGGTTTGATTGGGCCTCGACGCCTCCGGTTAATATGCATGATGGTAGTGGCTTGTGAAACAGAGGATTCCCCTTCAGAAGGAGGGAAAAACAGTGTGAAGCTGAGGAGATGTTAAGACTGAGAGTGGGTGAGGATATTTCAAGTAATGGTGGAAGTTTCCTGGGTTTGCTTCGGCAAGGGGGGACAAAAAAATATGCCCTACTTTTATTAAATACTCTTATTTCTGGGTCTGTGGGGTTTTGGTGAAATTTAAATAGGTTGGATATTTGCTTTGTTAAACTTGAAACTATGCTACTTTTTTTTATACAGTTTCCCAAAATGTTTACGGGGCCAGTTAAGCTTTTATTTGTATTATTTTCAGTTTTCATTTTCACTTTAGTTTAAGTTTTAGTAATTTTGTTTTTATTTTAATATTTCTATATAGCTTTATATTTATTTAAATTTTAGTACTTTTCAACATTTCTCATTTTCATGAAATATTTTTTCTCTAATATTTATATTTTATTCAACTTTTTTTTCAATTACTGAAATGATTTAACAGTTAACATTAACATTGATGTAGGCCTACTTATACTATATATGTGTATCTATCTATCTATCACTGTAAAAAATGTTCATGATTTTAACAGTAAAAGACTGTAAAAATGCTACAGTGAAAAACTGTTAATTGGTTAACAGAAAGTTTCCTTACTATACACGGAAAATAACTGTGATAGGTCTAACGGTACATTTAATGTAAAATACCGTTAAATTTACAGTTTTTGGAAGTAAAAACGAACAAGTCACAAGTTACAGTGGAAAAACGTAAATTGACATTCCCACAATTCCCTGCGTGACACTTCACATTTGATGTATTTTTGTTGAAATAACTGTTTTCTTAGTTTTTTTATAATCAGTCATGTACATTAGGGTTTTGTGTTACATTTAATGTTGTTAAATGAATGTTTATTGTATTTTAAAATTTCATGTGTGTTACCATGATGGTGTTTAATGTGTGTGTGAATGACACTGTGCAGCTTCTGTGTAAATTAATATTAACTTTCTTGTGGAAGAACTAGGCTACTTGTGAAGGGCTTTGATTAATCATGTGACTCTCATTACTGCTGAGATTGTTGGTTTGTCAGTGTAATACTATGGTACAAAACAGATATCAACACTCAAACAAAAATGTTGAATTCACATGTTTAAAATGTTAAATTCACATGTTACTCCGTAAGTATGTTTACGGTTTGATGTGCTTTTTACAGTATTGTTCTGGTAACCACAGCTGCCAGTTTTTTTCCGTAAAAACAACGGGATTTTTTTTACAGTAATAAATGTGTTAAACAGGCCGAAATAAATATTTTTTTATTTTTATTATTATTATTATTGTTTTTAACTCGTCTCTCAGGTAATATTCCTTGTACCATTTCCTGTGTTGGCATTTTACTGTGTTTATTTCCATCATTGGTGCCAGTATCAGTGGGTGGTAATAGATGAGAAATGTGCAGTTTTGTACCATCAAGCAGTCAACATTTCTTTTCATAGTTCGTTTACCACAGTAGTAAAAACGTCCTGCAGCGGAAACCACTATTTCATGTTGTTGAGGTGTGATCAGTGATTCTGCAGAGATAACACGGGTCTTTGCATTACGATAATTCCACGAATGTTTGTGTTCTCAACGGATGAAAAGTGTTTCTTTTCTGAGAATTACTATCAGAATATTCTCCCTTGACCTTGCATTCCTCACAACCAATTTATCGGGTACTGGATCTGAATATTAATTCAGTTTATATAATGACTTAAACAGATCTTCAGATGTGGAGATTTTGCTCTTACACTTGATTTAGTTTTTCCAAGTCCTGTTAAAAATACTAGTGCAGCATAAACTTCCCAGCTTGTTGGTGCTGGTTGATGTCGTTTACTAACGAAACCAAACTGGTGGCGCTGGTTGACCAACCTAAAGAGCAACAGGATCTTGTTGGTAAAGATGATTATCTTATGTGGTCTTGATGGTTTAGGAGGTTGTGGAGGCAAAAGTATTTGTACAAGCCTGGCACACCCAAAACGCAACATACACTGGCCTTTTCAGGAGAGAGAATGAGTAAAAACCTATTTATTGAGGTTATTTCCCTCAAAATCTGACACATTCTTTGCTCTCTTAGGAGTCGGCATTTGTTGTGAGGTTGCTGTGAACTCAAACAAAAGGGTTTTCACAGAAATGCTTATGAAACTATAGATGTGCACTAGAGATATTTTCACATTTATGCTAAGACCTTTTTCCACAGAAATTCAGCATCTGATATGTGATTGTGTGGGTGTTTTTGAGATGCTTTTTGGTTTGTGAAACTCTGGGTTTTTTATTACTGCCATAGGTGATCACTGACAACACCGAATGTAACTCAAGAGTGCCATGCCACCACCACCACCACAAACACTGAGGAAAGTGAATCAGACCGCAATACTCCAAAACTAGACCACCAATTACACTTTATATGAGGGCTTTTAAACTGAGCAACTTTAGATTTTCCGGCTTGAGCAAATACCAGCTTCATCCTGCCTCCATGAGTTACACATGTGTCATGTCAAAGAGCTTATGATCTCTTCCGGTGCTATGAAGAAACAGTTTAAAGGTCAAGCCACGATGTCTAAGTTTTGCTGAGCTAAGCATTTTCTCCATTTATTGCCACAGCAGAAACTCTCTGTCACTTTCACTCATATTCATGCTGCATTTTACATCTGCAAGTCATCAATACAGGGTAGTGCAATCGGTGCTCATTCATTCTGCTGAAAGGGATAGTTCACCCGAAATTATCAATGTTTATTTGTGAATAAAAGCCTAAATTCAATCGGTTCATCATATAAAGTGATCAAGTCTTTTCAGAAAATTTGGACTAAACCACTCTATTCGAATGGATTAGTTTTACTGTCACTTTATGAACTTTCTGAAGTGTCAAAGTGTCAGTTTCGTGAACTGTCAATGGAGGGTCGGAAAGATTTCATCAAAAAGATCTTCATTTGTGTTCTGAAGATGAATGAAAGACTTACGGGTTTGGAACGATACGAGGATGAGTAATTAATGACAGAATTTTCTGTGAATTTTTGGGTGAACTATCCCTTTAATGAGGACTACAGCTAGAAAGATGTGAGGTGATTGAGGAATCGGACATTTGTAGTCCTATATAGCAAAGTTTTTAGCAACTTTTGTAAAAAAAAAAAAAATTTGACTTCTAAATTCACATTTGAGGATTGTTGTAATGTATAACAAAATGTGACAGACTTTTTACTCGTAATTCAAAACCCATTACTGAGAGAACCAAATTGTTGCAAAACAGCACTGTTAGCACTGTTAAAATTTTACATAAATGTGTTGAAAATTTAGTTTTTTCGTCTTACATAAGGATCGTTTCATCAAACATTTCAAACAGCAAGAACCCGCCAAAAAAGAAAGCGCGGTAGGTCAAAAAAAGTATTCACGCGCAGTAAAGGAGGTAACCATAGCAACAGCAGATCAACCGTTGGAGCGCTTGCCTTTTGGATCAGTATCTGACAGGTAACTTACATCGATAAAAAATTATAAGTAGGTTATTTTAGGCTAATTTTAAATCTAAAAAGTGTAAAACATCTTTAAGATAAGCAACTTTGGGCGTGAAAAGACGATTTGGGCTCTGCAAAACGAGTTTGAAAAGCTAAGACGTAGGCCGAAGGTCGATGTTCACTCGCCGAGCCAGATCACTAATCGTCAAGGGCTGGACAAAACCAGCGTGGGGAAAATACGACATTTTGCCAAATATTTTGCCAAATCTTTAGGACAAGATTGGGGAGATTTTCTCTGGTTTTGGTGGGTTCCCCTCAGATCTGCTCCACAGAGAAAATTCGGTGGATTCTCCCTCCCTGAAGAAGGGTATATTAGTAAATATCTAGGTTTGTCTGGTGGGTAATTGACTTTCAAATTACATATACCACAATTTCTTTCTTTATTCCAAGAACTTTAATTCTGGAACTTCTTTATTCCATTATTTCTTTGTGACTACAAAACCATATGTATATTGTAAATGATGGCATACTTACGGAAAGTTTTGGTACGGTTTTGTATGCTATTTTAGATTTAATGCAGAGAATGGATTCTTGTGTTTGTCTGAACAGGACATTTTACCTTCTGAGTCCGAATAAACGTAAGTTCTCTAAAGTAACCACTAGATGCCAGTAAAACGTCTCTTTACAGCAGTGGTTCTCCAACTTTTTTGGTAATTCTCCACTTCTGCCTCAACATGCTAAAGAAATAAAATGTTCAAATTTATTGAATTAACAAGTAGTATCAGTATAGTAACAAGTTATATCTAAATACAAAATAACTATCTACATCAACAGAAAGTTAAAAAATACACAGTGCAGCTGTGTCATAATTTGCATGAAATTCAAAAATAGAGAAAATAAAAGTGCAGCTGTGTCAAAATTTGTATCAAGTTCAAAAATAGAAAAGCAATAAAAGTGCCACTTTGCAATCTGTTAAAAAAAAAAAAGAAGATAAATCCATTTGGCAAGACAGGTCTATTTATCCCTGCATTAGTGGCTGCAATGAGCCTGTTTTGCATTGCACAATTTATTTATTGCCCACACTAGCCTACTACCCATCGGCGCGAAACATAGATATAGCTACACATATATCTATGGGCGCGAAAGTTTGTTCCGCTAATATTAATATGCCTTTATAGTCACACAAACACACACACACACATGCGCGCGCAGTCACTCTCTAGCGCACGATTCCGGGAGATTGGATCTCATTTGCGGGCGTCAAGGAGCCGCTATCAATATGTGGGAGACTCCTGGAACTTCCGGGACAGTTGGGATGTCTGGATAAAGATATAAAGGCATAAAAAGGAAAATTTCCTCCCGTTTGGCGCGCCCCACCTGTCACGTCTCTATTCCCCACCAGTTTGAGAACCACTGCTTTACAGTAATGTCCAGTTCAGCTTCCAGATTGTTTTAAACATAATTACACTTATTATGCTTTTTAAAGTTTAAAACCTGACTTTAATTTTACCTTTGACCTTTTGTTGGTCCTGGAACAATATTTTTGTCACAACATCAACTAAAATCAGCTCTAAGCAAAATCCGTCTGATTCATGGCAAAGATGCTGACCCGGAACATTTTCTGTGTGTTGGTACCAAAACTCCTCTCCTCTCCTTTTTGTAAGTTCTGGAGGTTGTGTTCTGTTCGAGAGCCATGGGCATTCTTCAATATTTAATCAAGGGTGTGTTTGAAGATCTCTGTCTGTGTGTGAGAGCAGTAACTGGAGAGGAGACGGTTTAAGATGAAAGGCTTTCTTCACTCTCTTATTCTCAGTCTTGCTTCCACACATGCAGACGTCTCAGCATCACACAGGCCTCCCACAGTTTGTTCGCTGACTGCGGCATGTTTCGCATGAAACTAGAGCACTTTCTCAATCTAGTAAGTTCTAATGTGATTGGATGACTGCACACAGCTTCCAAGAGCGAAGGCCCATGGGGTTTTTCCTTCAGTCTGTCTGGGGGAAAAAAAGTTGTGTTTACCCAGGATGAAATCTTTCGAGGACGAAATGGTTCCTGGATTTGCCAAGGTTAGTGACGTCAAATCACTGAAAGATACGTTTTTTTATGAAATATTTTGTGATCAATAAACTAGAAATACATGATCAGAACTGTATATCTTACTGAACTATTCTCCATGTTTGTACTAACATAACCTATTTAAATATATATAAAATATATCATGTGACGGGGTCACACAGGGATCGCTGAGAACATCGTCATGCTTTTACTGACTAAAAGATGCATTTAACAATATCATTAGCTGTAAAAGTATACCCCTATACATTTTAAGCTAACTTAAAAAAAAAAAATGTGTAGGATATATTATAGTTAAAAATGATGTGCCGTATTGTAAATATAACATTATTTGATATTGTATGGACAGTTGATGTGATTTTTTTTTTTTTTACTGTTTTCATGAAAAAATATTTTAATATTTTTAAAATAAGTAAGTTTTTGAGGAATATCATGGAATAGGCAAACTATATTCTAGACATTAATACATATATATATATATATGTGTGTCCTTTTCAAATATATACATTTTAACCTATAGTTTCTTTTTCAGGTCCATTTGTCATAAGGTAACTTACAGTTTTTCCATTTACAGTAATTTGTGATGATGTTTTACAGTGTAGATCGCAGCGGTCTCCTCCCATCAGGACTCTGAACACACACCGTGTAACAGCGTGGCATTAAACGGCCCTGCCATCACACACTCGGAGCTCGTGTCATTAGATCACATGATATCAGCGCTGAGGAGATGTGTAAATACTTCAACGGAGGGATTACACTGAGTATTTTTAATCATGATAAGCGTTTTCTAAGAATAGACTCTAGCTGTGTCTGAATGCAGTCGAACATAACAGCAGAATAACATGCAGATTATTCTCCCATAAGGGACATTGATTTTGTTAACAAATACGTTCTGGATCAAATGCAAATCCGACAAAATGATTCTATAATAGGATATACTGTAGGAGAAATATTAAAAGTCTATATTTTAGGGCTGTAAAATCGATTAATCGCATCTAACATAAAAGTCTGTGTTTACATAATATATGTGTGTATATAATATTACATATATAGCCTATATTATATATATTTCTCTGTGTGCGTGCCTGTGTATATATACATATACGCATATATATATATATACACACACACACAGGATATATGTATAAATATAGGTGTGTGTGTGTATACAGTGCACCCACACACATGCACAGATATATATATATATATATATATATATATAATATTATATATGCACACACACATATTATGTAAACTTTTCTGGTAGATCCGATTAATCGATTTTACAGTCCTAATATATTTGAATATATAATATTTAATATGAATACTTTAATATAAAAATATAATAAATTATATTTTAACATAATATTTATAAAACATATTTTATAATAATATCACTTTTGTTCCCATCAGGACCGTTTAGTTCACATATTATGAGTTTTAAACCATAATGGAGGCAGATCCAGTGTGATACTGTAGGTATGTTAGTATATTTATTATAATTAATAATTAAGTTTTATTAATAGTTTGAGTTTCTGTTAAAGTTTTAGTAATTTTGTCTTTTTTATTAGTTTTTTTTTTTCTTTTTTTTTTTCTATTATTCCTTGGCAAGAAATTATTCCTTGGCAACTAGCTGAAAATAAAATAAAACCTTTTTTTTTTTTTTTATGGTTTTCGTTGTCTGTAATAACCCTGGTCAGACCTGATTGAACACTTTTGATGAGGCTTTTTGTCTGGAGATCAAAAGCTGGAGATCAAGTTCAGCATCCAGAGCATCTCCACGTATCCCAATGGTAACAATTCTTTTTCCAATTTATTCCAGATTTCCTTTTTATTCTTTATGTTACAAATTCCCATAGAATTTCCAGTGGAATCCTGTACATAATCCTTAGAGGGTTTTTTTACCTCCATGTCATCAGATTGTTAATGTCTGTCTCTCTCTGCAGACCTTCGAGACTGAACACCTGCTTTGAATGTGCTGCCCAGCTTCCCATGTGGCTTTCTTGTCATCTAACACCTCTGTGTTACACCTGAAATTAGAGCACAGAGAGACACACCCACAACACACACATCACCCCCCAATGAACTCCACTGGGACACACACACACACGTGTCCTCCAGGCATATGCTCCATTCAGCCGTATAGAGGTGATCTTTCATTTTGACAGATCATCAGCTATTCTTTCATGCGAGATGTGGAGATACTGGTTTGCCGAGCACGACCATTCGCTTTTAACGTCTTCATAAGTCGACAGTGAGGAACAGGCCTCTGCTTTGCTGGCGAGTCTAATCTCGGATTAGACGACGGCTTTTTTTTCCAAAGTTGCGCTTCTGGATTGTGAAAGGTTTGCTTATTCTGAGAGCGTCCTGAAGATTTTATCTGGCTAAAGGGGGTGGCGCTGTTTCTGGCCCATCATGCATCTGTGAGCAGCGAGGACGCCTGCCAACTTGTGTCACGCTGGCTGTGGGTGTTGATGGATAACAACCTCAGGTGTCCGTCATCAAATACATGCCAAAGCACACTGCAAAATCAAAGCCCGACTTCTGATCTGACCTCAACGAAAAAAATGGCCTCAACATCCAAATAATTATTCTATCAATATCTATCAACAACTCCATCACACGATGCAGGAGAAACACCATGGGCCAGAGTTACTTAACAGGGCAAATTAGCATGAGAGCGCAACTCCAAAAAAAGCTCAGATGGAAGTGGAAAATTCTGCTGGTGATTTACAGACGACGTGCAAATTAAAGAGCAGCTGGAGCATTTCCATAATGACCAACACAATTTACAAATTAGCATCTGGTTTAATACATGCTTTTTTGGCCAGTAAATAATAGCGGAAATACCAGTAAATTGACCAGCGCAAACCTTAGTAAATCACATTTAAATACTCTGAAAGGGAAACTCCTACAAATGCATATGTAATAAGGTCAGCCGCAGAAATAACCCTGTCCACATGTTTCACTGTGTGTCTGAAGTAAATCCTGACAGTGTTTTTTTAACACCAAATGAGGGTTTGCATTGGCACAAGCTGTTGGTAAATCTGGCCTCTAGTGTTTTGCACAGAATCAGGGACTGTATGAACACCAGTCTTAAGAGACAAACAGCCTGATCAATACTTTAACACGCCGTAATGTACCGTCGCAAGAAACAGCACAGACCTGAAAATCAAATCAGATCTATTGATGTGAACTTCTGAACATTGATATTGATTTCACACTGATTCATTTATTCAGACAAATGGGTCATAGAAGACTCTAAGGACACAATGTCCCTCTGAATGTGCAATAATACAGTCAATCTGGAGCAAAATTCATGTTTATTCAAATATAAAACTGATCATTTAGAAGATTTCAGTTTGTCACACAGAAACGCAAAACAATGAGCCTTACAAAATAATACTAGTAATCTCTGCTGTATTGATTAATTGAATTGTTAACCCTGGATTTATAACTTAAAACTAAAGATTAGAGATGATACAAATGCAGTGAATTCCCAGTGATTGTTAACACGTGCGAATGGAAGTCTGATATTTACTGTGGGCCAGTCAGAAGATTTTAAATGATTCTGAGCGTCTCATTGATTTGGACCAGCTGGGAAAAAAAAATCGTTTTTTGGCTCGACTGTCTCTTAGAAAACACTGGGTAAGAATTATGCTAATGAGGACTATTTGAGGCCGCCCAATCAGTAAACTGCAGCACAAAATAATATTAATTACAATGACACACTGATCAATGGATCTTTAGTGCTAAAGTTTCATATCGGTGCAATAAAAGATGGGATATGTTTCCAGTACATGTGCATATTCATCTTCAGTGTTTTTACATTTTAATGAATGGGTATTCATATTTGACAAAATTGCCCCTCAAAATTAAATTGGATCAAAAAAGATCAATGGATAAACTAAATTATTATTTTTTTCATTACTAAATAACTTTTTAATATTATTAATTGTTATTAGTCCTGAAACCAATGCAACTCATGAGTGATGTCATGTATGGTTGAGTTGTCATTGGTCTTTAAGATTTAATGTCCAATCTATGCAAACTACTGTATTAAAACAGTTCTTGACATGCATGAATGATTTGATTGGTGGGAAGGACAAACTCCCTGACATGCCAATTACTTATAAATGCTAAGGTGTAAGTTTTATACAGCTATTGAACATCTAAATGTATAAGGTATCATGAATGATATTGTGATGATGGGGAAAATGTTGAGATTTCCAAAATCGCATAACTTTTATCTCCAACGTCAGCTAAAATGGCCCAATTTATGACAGTAGGTTATATATGTTTATGGTTCTTTTCATTATTTCTCAATTACATAGGAAAGAAATGATGGTTTAGAATATTTATATTATCAATAACCCAACGTAGAGACACTCATGCCTTCATGGCCATTTTATTATCAGTTAAAATGAGGCATAAAATTACAATTTAAAATAAAAGTCTAATTCCTGACCATTGGGAAAGCCACACATTGCCAATGTCTGTCTTAAGACAGGCTTGATTTTGGTGACATATTTCCAGTCAGAATGTTAAAAGACCACAGACAGAGCAGTTGGGAAAATACAAGTTTAATGCTTATATATTTCAAAAGTGGCACTTGTTACCTAATTTCTCAGTAGCCATATGTCCTCATAACGCGTGTTTACTTCGGAAGCGATTATCCTCAGAAGTTGGCTATAATGCAACCTGCCTTTAGGCATGTTCCTCTTCCATGATTCTCACGTGAAGTAAATATGGCCTAATGCATTTTAGTCCAAGTTTTCTTTTAGGTGCATGTTTCATATTAATGCAGATGTGTTTTTGAGTGTCCTTGTTTAGCCAGCGATGTGAGTGCATTTGTATGTGAGTGTATCCAGAACGTGTGTGTGTGTGTGTGTGTGTGTTAGTGCACGAGCGTGTGTGTGTGTGATCGCTGGGTGGAGCAGCAGTGTTCGGCAGGTCTCTCGTCTCCTCTCTCGGTTGAGCGGCTCATTGCGGCGGCTGGAGATCCATCGAGCGGCGGCAGAATGGGGTTCCGGTGTCCGTGCGCGTAAAGAGCAGGTGGAGGAGGATGATGGAGGAATCCGACAGCCTCCCCTGTCCCGCGGAGGACGGGCTCCTGTCGAGCTGGAGATGGAACAGAACCGCCAGGGATCAGGTCCAGATCAAGCAGAAGATCAGAGATCTGCCCGGATTATTAAAACACGGACTGAACCTGCGCAAAAAGAGCGTGAGTTACCAATGCATGATGAAGGATGTGTGTTTTCAGCATCCATACACCACCCATATCCACCACCATCACTAATATTATAATGTGAATGCACATTGCACAACCTGACGTTATGAGAAAACGTGATTGATGCGTCTTGTCAATGCATTAATTCGTTTATCCAAATGTCATTGATTATGAAGGAGAGGCTGGAATGTTTTTCTGTTTTTTTTTTTTTTTTCAGTCGTGGTATCTAAGGAAACAGAGATCCACATACACACAGTCAGGTACACAAACACACACCGGCTGGAACTTCCAAAAATAAAAAAGGAAAATGTTCAGCTGTTCGTATTTGCTGAATTTGATTAATAATATTTGCAATATTGCACTTATCAATAGTTTCAGCCTAAGTACAAATACATACGCTTTGCTACTGCTGTAAATTAATGCATGATCATTGAGAAAATGGTCATTTCTGTTTTTCACATTGGTGACTCATATCAATTTACCACAATTTTACTGTGGTAACAATAACAGGTAGAAACTGGTTACCATAGTAAATGTTGTAATGGCAGAATGATATTTTTAAAGCCTGCATAATATGTCAATGAGGGTGTTGACAAAAAAAAAAGAAAAAAAAAAGGATGATGTTTTTTTGTTGTTTTTTTGGACATGCTGCTATGGTATTACTGTGGTTTTTGGACACTGCCATGTATTTCTTGAAATACATTGTGTACCGTGTAAATACCATGCTGTATCTTGTAAGAGTGAACTGTAGGAAAATAGGCAGCTGATCGGCTATTTGTTGTATGAATATTGTTATGCAGTTGTGTAATATAGTCTGAATTTTGCATAATGTGATATTTTTAAAGGTTGTTGTTATTTAAAAAATACTCACTTTACAAAGGTTCTATTATGACATCACAATGCCTATGATTCTAATTAGAACCTTTATTTTTTTAAGAGTGACCATGTAAATATATGGTATTTATTCAAGTACATTGAACATTAGGTGCCATGGTCTCAGATACCATCATTTAACCATACCATCACAGTAGGTTTTTGTGGACTGTAAGGAAAGAGCTGATATATATTCTGTTTATACACTCCTGGCATGACAGAGGGGCTATTCAGAGCTTCAGAGGGTTGAAGACAGGAATTGTTTTGCTGGTTTGTGTGTGTGGGTGAATATCTCTCATTTGTATAAGGCCTGATTAATCATGAGGATGAGAGGAAAATCCACAGTGATCAATGAAGACTTTTGTAACTCTAACATTTTAAGAAATGTAGCTTTTGAATTATATTCAGTAACTTCTATTGTTGTTAAACATCGCTTGGTTCTACAGTGTTTCATCTCTTCGTCTCTGATGTGTTTTACCGTGAGGGCTTTTACGCCTTCGAACAGAATGTTTGGTTCGGGCTCATTTGACTCAAGTCATGCGCCCCGGGGTGATTAGAGAATTAAAAAATGAAAGCCTCATTAGCACTAAATGAGAAACAAATATTACACTCGTGACATTTGTTTCGTTGTGTGCTGCACTGACAACAGCTACTGGAGCATCAGTTCACCAGGTTCTTCTGCGGTAACATACGAAATACAATAAAAAAATAAAGGTTTCTTGAAGGCTTTAACAGCTGATGCTAAAGGAAGACCTTTTAGGCTGTGTTTGCACTTGTAGTTCGGTTTGCTTGGTTTGTTTAGTCTGGACCAACACATTTTTGGGGGGATTTTTAACACCAAACCTAAAGATGCCGAACCTAAAGGCATAGGGACACGTTCACAACCTGATTGGTCGGCTTTTATGACATATATATTGAGACGGAACTTACCAAACATCCAAAACAATGCTGCGTTCTGGGTTAAATGTGCTCGTTGTATGTGCATATGACAGTATTTTGACCAGCTGAGAACTCGTGAAGAGATTATAAAATGTGTAAAGGAGTCAAAACAGCGGCAGGAATCCCTCCGTCACACACACAAACACAGATCTGCTGTGAGGAGACGCGGTTCTGAAGTCTGTACTGTAACTGAGATGAAAATTGTGAGAATGTGAACAAACGTGAACGACGCTCGGGATGGTTGACAGTGCAGTGTTGCATCGTCGCGATAGTTTAATCCTTGCTAATTTAAGAATTCAAGTGCAAGAAGATGCGAAAGGGAACTCAATTCGTTTCTCGTGCGCTGTGTGAGAAGTTTTCCGTGTGCAAACATCCGAAGCGTGCGCCCAGAAAGCCGCGTCTCAGACAGCACATGAATACTGTAAAACTTCAAATAATAACCCGGGCTTTTATTTTCCCAAATCGCCGAACTGCACCGGCTTGTATTTGAGACAGGCGTCTATATGAGACAGGCCTTTAATTTAGTGTTGAGATGAGCATGACAGTAGGAGGTTACCAAATCTGTGTTTGTGTTTAACAAATCAGTTAATGTAAGAATTAGCCTACTATATTTCCGAATGTCTAAAGGGGGTCGCACACCAGACGAGAAGCGCAGCGCCACGTCTTTAAAATCCGAACACATTATTCTCTATGAGTGTACATTGTCTCAAATCGTCATTAATGTATATACTGACTTCACCCTGTGCTGCAATATACATTCAGTTTTACATTCATTTTCAGAAATCAGCTGCTTGAATGAAAATTGCTGATGTTATCGGATTTTCAGGTAATATTCTCAATTCATTCAGTTAACGGACGCTCTGAGGTAAAGTGAATTCAGACTGCAGACTAAGCAACGATTGTATTTAATTTTACAGTGCAATCACATGATCTTAATTCCATAATATCCTTAAACATAACTATATTGCTGGCCATAAATTGACAAAGTGCGCGTCCGGTGTGCGATACCTCGAGTTGTCATAGACGCGACGCGGCGCTGCGCTTCTCGTACGCCGTGTGCGACCCCCCTTTAGATTATTGGCAGCATAAAAAAACGAAACGATGTGACAGCCATGGGCTGAACAATACAAGTTACCGGTAATATCCATCGAGCCTATGAACTAGTTGCCCGAAACACATTAACAAGAAAGAATGAAGGCTACCCTGTAAAACAACTGCAATCATCTGATACAAAAGGACCCTTCATCACTATCATCATCACCGCGATCCTCAACTACAAGTTCATTGGCGAATTCCTCCTCCTCGTCGCTCTCCTCCACTTCTCCCTCTCCGGCCTCCGCTAACTCTGCCTGCCTAGCTTGTGCTAACAGCTCCCGCCCAGATGCGCAGGGCTCTCTTGCGTGCGCAATCTGCTTCATAGAACTGGCTTAAACAGACGATCTGACGGGTTTTAGAAGATTAAATACAACCCGAAACTAAAAAACAGACCGGGCCTCTATTTGAGACCGGCCTTTATTTATCCAAACCTGTAGCCACACCAGGCGTGTAAAAGAGACAGGTGTCTATTTGGGACTGGTACTGAATTGAGCTCTGCTTCACGTCTTCTTGTGCTTGAACAGATATATTCAAACTAAATTCTTGGCAAGTATCCTTGTAAACATAGTCAGGTGTATCTTAACTGAACGTAAACAGAAATTGAGAAATAAAACGCAAGTGTAACAGGTCCTTGGATTAGCTCTTAAAGTGACAGCAGCCTAATATTCCTGATGTTGTTTGTGTTGTAAATGTTAATGCCTTGAACAGAGGAATGGCTTTTTAAAACCAGCTCTGGTGATGTGACAATTCTCTGATGGGGAAGCTGCTCTTAATTTCATAGTCCTCATGCTGTGTGTGTGTGTGTGTGTCTCTGTGTGTGAGTGCTTCTGGATGTAATGAAATCTTAACGAGAAAGACAAGGCTTGTTTGATGTCTCCATCTTGCAGTGCACTCATCCAGAGCGACAGATTTATCCACACCATGCAAGAGAGAGGTGCATGAGCATGAGCGTGTGTGTGTGTGTGTGTGTGTGTGTGTGTGTGTGTGTGTGTGTGTGTGAGCGCTCTAATCTGAGAGTAATCCATTTCTGACACATAATGACACACAGACTCACTGCACTCTGGATCAGTGTGCACTACATCGTGAGTCAGGATGCTTGCATCCTTTCCCGTGTTTTGTTTCCCGTCTGTTCTCTTTCCCTCTCTTCATCTTACTCACCTTCTGTATTACATTTCTCCTCTGTCTTCTTCTTCAGACCCTCTCCTTCATGCATTTGTAAATACTCTCCCTCATCTCTCTCTCTCCCTCCCTCACTCTCCCTCTCTTCTAGAAGGAGATTGAAATGTGTCTGATGAATAAAAGTGTTTGTGAGTGTATGTGTGATACAGAACTAAACTGCATGCATGTTCTTTAGGAAATGTAAAATGTAAGTGTTTGCATAATTCGCCACCACAATCCTAGCGTGCTATAAGTGGCTGTCAGGGTGTTGCTAGGGGGCTCTAGAGTCTAGAGGGTTGCTAGGGAGTTGTGTGGTCTGGGAAGTTACTAGGTTGTTGCTAGCTTGTTGCATTGTAGGTGGTTGCATGAGTTTTTTTTGTTTTTTTGTTTTGTTTTTTGGAGGGCTTGTATTCTGGCAAGGCAAGTGTACCATATAACATATTTCATACACAGTGGTAAATTAAAGTGCTGCTTTAAGTAGACATGATAAAGTGAAATAAAATGCACATACATATTTTCAAGTATACAGAATAAAAAAATATATAAAAAAAAATAATACAGTTCAGTAAAGAGTAGAACAGTGCTCATTCAAGGACTGTAGTTAGGATGTCCCGGGTGTTCTAAGACTAAGTGGTTGCTAGGGTGATTTGGGTGGTTGCTAGGGTGTCCTTGGTGGGCGCTAGGGTGGTTGTGTATTTAATCAGTTGCTGGGGTGTTCTGGGTGGTTGCTTGGGTGGTCTGGATATTCTAAGTGGTTGCTAAGGTGATTGTGTTCTAATTGGTTGCTGGGGTGTTCTGGGTGGTTTCTATGGTGTTCTAGGTTTTCTAATTGGTTGCTGGGGTGTTCTGGGTGGTTGCTAGGGTATTCGTGTTCTAATTGGTTGCTGGGGTGTCCTGGGTGGTTGCTAGCGTGTTCGTGTTCTAATTGGTTACTGGGATGTCCTGGGTGGTTGCTAGCATGTTCGTGTTCTAATTGGCTGCTGGGATGTAGGTCGCTAGGTTGTTCGTTTTCTAATAGGTTCCTGGGGGTGGTTGCTAGGGTGTTCTAAGTGGTTTTTGGGATGTCCTGCCCTGGGTGGTTGCTTGGGTGTTTGTGTTCTATTTGGTTGCTAGGATGGTTTGGGTGTCCTGGGTGGTTGCTAGGGTATTTGTGTTCTAATTGGTTGCTGGGGTGTTCTAATTGGTTACCTGGGTAGTTGATAGGTCATTGTAAGGTGATTGCATAAAAAGTAATTCACGTCTTGAGCACAAATGGTGTGAGGCGAGCTGTGCACAAAAGTTTAATACTTCAGGTTAAGGGTTTGTTCAAATGACATTGAGAAGATAGGGATCATTTTGTGATTTATGAGCCGCAAAGGATGAGAAAGGTGATTTCATTGAAAGATTTTAAGTATGCATGAAGGACAAGAACGTCCCTTTTTATCTAAAAAACCTTTTCCACCTCATGCGTTTTCTTATCTCTGTGGCCCGTCTGCTCCATCTCCTATCCGAGCCAAACAGAGTTCAGCTCCTAGATCTCCAACAGCAAATCAATACAGTAAATCTGATACACACGCCGTCTTCAGAGCCCAGTCAAAACAAAGCCAACAAGCGTGCGCTCGGCCCCTGGAGAGATTCGTCTGCAGAGAGACAAACGCTTGCTGATAGCAGTCTGTCTGTGGACACCTGCAGGTCAGCTCGCGTCACGGAAAGCCACAGTCTCGGCCGATACCATCATCACAGGCATTCTCAGGAATTTCAAACAATATTCAGCCAAATCAACAGATGAATCTGTTTCTAGTATTTTCTATTAAGTTCTTTGATGTTAAACATGATAGCAGAATGGTAATGTTGTATCTTCCTGATCTGTTACGGCCTGGTTTGAGTGTTTGTGAAACCTGTTTAGAAATATTAATTTGTGGTCGAACAGACTTCTAACACTGAGTGTTGAAGTTAAGCGTTTGAATGATTCCTCAAATCTCTTGTCTTGTTGAGGAGAGGTGTGCTGTTACTTTACCAAGCTCTTAGACTTCTGACTTGTGACTGATGGATTGTAAAACAGGCTGAAGATTCCCATAGACTTGCATAGATATGTATATTTTAAAACATTGCACAGATGCATCACTAATTTATTGTGATACGCTTACCTTCAGAGTTGCATTGCCATATGATTTTAATGCATTTTAATGCTTTTTAAGATTTCTTTACTCAGGAGACTCATTGACGCTATTCAATGTGTCCTTATTCTATGACTTACATTTTTTATTGAGATTTAAATCGAATCTTAAAGGGATGGTTGATTATGATTTAACTTTTCTAACTTTAGTGAGTGTGTAATGTTGCTGTTTGAGCATAAACAACATCTGCAAAGTTACAATGCTCAAAGGTCAAAGCATATTTGCTTATTTCCATATTTGCTTTTAAAGAAATCACTTTTTAAGGACTACAACCAACGGCTGGTAGGGACTACACGACATTCCTCCCGGGTTAGTGACATCACTAACACTAAAATGTACATAAGCCCCGCCCCAGAACACGATTGATTGGTTATCAAGACAGAATATGCTAATCAATGACTAGAAGATAACTACACAAGCTACATAAATTCATCAACTAACCATTCAGAAATGTTGTCTACATGTTGTCACTTCTTCTTGAGTCTCTCCATCATTGTCTGACTCCAGTTTGAACATAAAAAGCTAAAAGTTTTTGAGATTTTAAGTGCATGTCTGGTTGAGTGCAAGCTGTTGAAGCTCCGCCCCCTGTGCCGGGAGCAGCAGCTCATTTGCATTTAAAGGAACAGAAACAATGCAAATGATAAAACTCCTATTATTTATGTTTTTGCTCATAAATAATAATACCAGTCCCGTGTTTCTTTGGAATATCCCGGACGAGCCCCCAAGTCTGTATATAGACGCATTATCCAGAGAAACTCATTTAATTTGGACCAGTAAGCAACCACCTAGAAAACCCGAAACCACAAGCATAATGTTTATTTTTGGAAGGTTAAAATGTTCTGCTGTGACGTCAGGCTGTAAACCCCTTCTTGATCTAGTTGAAATGTTTATTTTTAATGTTTTAAAGTTTAGCTTTATTGCTCAACAGATCTGAGATTGGACCAACCACTAGACCCGAGTGACCCAGATTACACAATGAAATTAAAGATATAATATGACTGTGACTACATGCAATTAACTTAAATAAGACAATACACACATGTAGAAGAGAAAAATTACCACGCAATCTGAAATATCTTTATGTATTCTGTTGAGCTCTTGTATAATGAGACAATGGAGACACAAGATAAAAGATTGGCTTGTAAAAGAATATGACACACAGAAGAGCGAATGTGGGCCACTCTAGACCGATAAAACTCCTTCTGATCAAAGTTCTGATCGTTATAATGAGGATCAAAGTCTTTGTTCCAGCTCTGTCCACTGATCCGGCTCTTCCTCGTTTAAGGAGCTCTCGATATGAAGGCCCGACACTGAGAGTTTGTCCAAATAAAACCTAACAAGCCTTCTTTCTAACAGAACGTCACTTTACCGAAGTCCGTTCCAGGCTGACATGATCACATGACTGCGCATGTTTGATATAAACTTATGTCATGCTGAGAGAGCATTATTAAGAAGAAGTGGAATGTCATTAAGTCCCTCATGTCATACACTGTGTGCCTGCAAAGTTTCTGCAAAGATGTTGCATTCACAATCAAAAAAGTACCATGGTATTACCCTGGGTCAATGTTATTTTAGTATTTTTTAAATGCTATTATAATATTTATTAATATTTAGTGCTTTCGAATTGATTAATCACAATTAATAGCATCTAACATAAATGTTTATGTAATGTGTGTATATATATATATATATATATATATATATATATATATATATACACACACACAAATTGATTTGACAGTAGTATTAATATTTTCAGTTAGCTTTCATTTTAAAGGTTTAATTTTAGTAATTGTTTTTTTTTTGTGTGCAATTGTTATTAGTTTTTTTTACTATTTCTATTTAGCCTTAATAAAATTTTTTTATAACATATTATTTACAATCTATTTTTAAATTATACTTTTTTTTAAATTTAAGTTAGTTGCCAAGGCAACTTTTTTATTCTAATTTAATTTTATGTTATTTTATTTACAGAAAATGTTGTAGTGACACGTTGTCGGTGCATTACCATGTTTTTTCTGGATGTCCATTATGGCAATAGCATGTTTGTTTGTTTTTTGCATAATATGAGATTGTACTGTAGTATTCTTTCAAGTACCATGGAGTAAACACAATGGTATATGCATGTGGAAGTAATTTAGTACCGTAGTATATTTCAAAATACCCAAAGGTTTGAACCCATTCACCTTTCAACGCACATCTAAAGGTTACCACACAATTTGCATGATGTATCGTTGTGCAGAGTCAAAACGAAACATGAAGAAATATGCATCTAGTTGTACAACATCAAAGGCACATCATGACATCCAGAAACATGGCACAATGTCACGTTTGAGATGGGATTACCTTGTAAAATCGCATTTCTGTGACTGTCTGCAGTGCTTTTCATGTGAAGGTCACGCCAGTGTTTGAACATTCAGAACATTTCGGCTGTGTTTGAAGGTTGTGAACATGTGGCGAAAGGTTCATAATGTTCAAGTGTTGAGTTTAACCTATTTCTTTTTTAATTGAGACACCTCTCGTTTCTCTCTTTATGATTGTGTAGCAGTCACCTGACACCATCCCGGGACCCAGCGCCGGCGTCACACCCAAACCCAAGGTAAGAAACGGCAACTGGGACAGTTTTCCATGGTCCACCCTGAATATAATTATTGAGAATCATATTCCATATGAAAGAAAAATGTTTCTCCTAAGACAGTAATGAGATTAAATGGAGTGCAAAAGGAGACTTTTGCTTCAATTTCCTTTAGGAATTTCAGAAGATATGTCTCAGCCTGAAGTCAGAGTTCTCGAAATAAATATTTCTAATCAAATTCATCCAAGACCAAGAATGTCAATGCATCATTTGAAGGGTCCTTATGTGCATTTCACACAGGCAAGCACATCATTTTCTGCAGAAAATCTAGTTTGCTCCTATTTTTTTCTTGTAGGAAATGTTTGGAGACACGTTTGAGATTAAATTTATACAGTAAACCAGTGTTATTTTTTATAATCTTATATACTTTTATATTTGAGATACTATTATTAATATTTTAATTAGCTTTTATTTTCAAGTTTAAGTTTTAGTAATTTTGTTGTGTTTTGGCATTTTTATTCGTTTTGGATTTTTCAATATTTCTGATTAACATGAATTAATTTTCATTTCAGCTTTCGTTTGAGAAATTTTAGTACTATCTATCCATCCATCGTGTTATCTGTCTATCTACCATATTATTTATATACTATTATAATATTTATTCATATTTTGTATTAGATTTTTATATATTTCACTTTTCATCTTGATTTAAGTTTTAGTAATTTTGTTTTGTGCTTTTGCCATTTTTACTAGTTTTTTAATATTTGTATGCAGCTTCAAATTTTTTTATTTCAGTTTTAATTTGAGTAATTTAAGTACTTTTAAGCCAATTGTTTCACTTTTAATTTTGGTTAACAACACTGCAGTAAACATCTGAGCATTACATTCCCCTTGAAAGCGTCTCTCTCACACACACACATGATGTTGTCGGTGGTGTGAGTTCTGTGATGTTAATCTGTGGATTTTCTCATGTGATTGTTCTCATCTCATTAGAATGGCTGAAGCTTCTTTTAATCCGCGCTTGAGCTCTGCTAAATGCTCAAGCTAACGTCTAATCGCCCGTGTGCAGCGCTGATGGGGTGTGTGTACAAAAGAACATACATCAGATACGGGATCAAACACATGAACGAGACAAAGCGCCTCTATAGGCCCTTCTGCTTTACAGATCACCACAGAACAATGAAAAAGTTATGAATATAGATGATTATCACTGAATAGAGATCATGATCTTTATCTGTTTTGTTTTTTTCAGTGAGCCCAGAATTTTTTAATAAAGCAATAAGCCACGAGAGAACGAGCATTACCCTGTAACATAATCCACCGCAGTTAAATCAAAAATCTTTTGATGTTTAATGTAGAGTTTTGACCAATGAGATTCCACTGTGGGCGGGACTATCTTGTATGACATCATATAAATGGAAACCAAGCGACTAGCCAATGTACAAGTTGTGTTAGGACCAATAATGAGATAATGAGCTAAGAATGAGAGCTTGTTGCTTTATCCCACCTGGTTTTACAGTGATTTTACCTCATCAATGGGTGTGCCAGGTCCCTATAATTGAGATATTTTGGTCAAATTAATATAAAGCACAGCCTTATTGCTTTAATAAAGTTCAAGAAATGTTCAATAAATAGCTAAATGTATTAATACTAATAATCTAACTGTTTTTTATTATCCATTTCGAATTTAGACTCTTTTGGTGTCGGTTGCTCTATGGGTGAAATGTCACGACCTGTGGTCATGACCTCTGACCTCATACGGGGCATCTGTGTGCTGAAGGTGTCGCTATGGATTCTGACAGTGTTATTAAACACGATCAATAATGCTGAAGGTGCTTTTGAGTGGATCAGAGAGGCCAGTGTTGTATTGATTAAAGTGAGTCGAGAGAGAGAGAGAGACAGATGGAACGAGAGGTTTAGGAGGAAGCGTTATGATATCAGATATGCAAACTGTGGATGTCAGCAGAAATACACACACATGCACACGGCAGTCACTGTGTCACTGTGTATATGTAGGTCAAATGTGGCTGAGGTTGTATTGCACTGTATTCTACTTATGTATTTTTAGTAATCAAGCTAAACACACACAGACACGCACACACACACACACACACACACACACTGGTTTCCATTTTTTATGGGGACTTTCCATAGACATAATGATTTTTGTACTGTACAAAATGTATATTCTATCCCCTAACCCTAAACCAACCCAACACAGAAAACTTTCTGCATTTTTTAATTTTCAAAAACCATAAAAAAAAATCACTTAGTATTGATTTATAAGCTGTTTTCCCCCAAAAAATGTCCCCACAAGGACAAGGATTTTGGACATTTTTGTGGGGACATTTTGTCCTCATAACGTAGAGTTTAACAGGACACACACACACACACACACACACACACATGCACGTATGTTTAATCTACGTAAACTTTATCAAAACACACTAACATTAATAAAAACATCCCACGGGACAAATATATTGCTCAATTATTATTCTTATTGCTCAACAGGCTTGCGTTTTCAATTATGATTCATTTAAGTAACTTAGTCTCAGATAATTCCTCATTGCATTTCTTGTGCAGTAATATCTACAAAATCAATCTGGACAGAAGCTTAGATCATTCGTGGAAATATAGATTTTAAACACAGTTAGAGACATCATTGATCAGATCTATTCTGCATCTCTAGAGGAGACACTTGTGAGATTTTGTCAGGAAAAACATCTAAAAAGCAGGAGCCTCTTCTATTGCTGTCTAGCTGAGATTTTAAAGAGATTTTATTTGTGCATTTTTCATTCCTGTGGATCTCATTATATTTCTGATTATTTGATAGCACCAAGCATCCACGCTACACCACGTCAACTCTTCATAATAATGTGAAATCTCTCTGTCTGTCAGACGTGTTCACAGAGCTTTCCCTGCGCTGGACGAGCTCTGAGAAACGTGTTTCTGTCTCACGGACCGTATCCAGCGAAAGACAAGATCCACCTCGCTCGCATCATCAGGTGACACTTTTATACACACTTTATTCAAAGATTTAATCAAGCTTTACATTTGATTAGAAACTGTATTCAGCAATGACCCGGTAAAAATGATCAAAAGTGACAGTGAAGACATTTATAATGTAACAAAATATAATTCAAATAAATGCTGTTTTGAACTTTCTGTCCATCAAGAAAAAGGTTTCCACAAAAATATGAAGCAGCACGACTGATTTCAACACGGATAATAATCATAAATGTTTCTTGATCAGCAAATCATCATATTAGAGGATCATGTGACACTGACGACTGGAGTAATGATGCTGAAAATTCAGCTTTGATCACTGGAATAAATGACATTTGACTATATATTCGCATAGAAAACACTTATTTTAAATTGTAATAATATTTCACAATATTACAGTTTTACTGTATTTTCGAGCAGAAGACTTCATTCAAAAACATTAAACAATCCTAAACTTCATCAATGCTGTACCAGTTGAACTGTGATATAACTTGTGTGACGTTGCAATCATGTTCATAAAACGCAGGATCAATGTAAAAGAGGGTTAAAGAGTGTTTGAGGGTCATCGTGTGTGTGTGTGTGTGTGTGGACGGTTGGGCTGAATCATCAGATGTCCATTATCGCTCTGGCAGATGGCCGCTGTCCAAACTTCACTCTGATTGGATAAAATCGTCCCGTCTGAAGGTGGAGTGTGAATGTGTGACAGAAAAACACAGAATCAGGGAGCTTTACATGCTTTTGAAGAACACACTCCAGATGAAGCCAATGGAAATGAGCTTGACTTAAAAATGCAAATCAGCGACGGCGTGATAATGTTACGCGGCATATCATATCAAAGCAAACGCAGTGAGAGTGTTGCAGTGATTTTGACACAATCTAAAAATGTGTTTTGCATTTTCTTCTTTTTAGTTTTAACCCCCTCCATTCACTAGAGACCGCCTTTCATGATCAGCCTTTTATTTGGAAATACTGTACTTCACATTACAGAAGTAAAATGAGTTGCAAACACTGCTTTATGTGGATTTTAACGGATGCACAAAGCAAAACAGCGACAGCAGCAATATGATTAAAACACTCAATACTCAAAAAATAATTGTAATAATTAAATCCCAATGAGCAATATTTTGTCCGCAAAGTGATGTAGTTCATTTAGCATATCTGCAGGCCGTTTATGGACGTCATGCAACATTGCAAAGCATTTTTTATTGGATTGCGATATTTCTGCTCCTCTGAGAAAATTGATTTATTGTGTTGATTCCCTTCAAAAGGTTTTTAATCAGTTGCATTCGTTTTTAGACTATTTAGGAAAAATGGATCATAAATATGTTATTTCGTTTTTATTTTATATTTTAATAACTCAAGTATGATTTTCTACATGAATAGCTAAAGAATCTTTTATAGCATTAAAAAACTGTGTGTGTGTGTGTGTGTGTGTGTGTGAGTGTCGGCTTTAATGCTGCTCATCCAGTTGGAATTTAGAGTCGTTTTATAATACTGTCTTGTGTTTTATTCTGCTAATGAAGGGACACTACCGTGCAAAAGTTTGGGGTTTTGAAAGAAGTCTCTTCTGCTCACCAAGGCTGATTAAAAAACAGTAAAAACAGCAATAATGTGAAATATTGCAATTTAAAATAACTGTTTTCTATAGTAGTAAAATGTAATCTATTCCTGTAATCAAAGCATGATTTCAGCATCATAACTCCAGTCTTCAGTCAGTCACATGATCCTTCAGAAATCATTCTAATATGATGATTTGCTGCTCAAGAAACATTTCTGATTATTATCAATATTGAAAACAGTCAAAACAGCTGCCTCATATTTTTGTGAAAACAAATTTTTTTTTTTTTTTTTGTGTCTGAATGAAAGTATTACATTATTTAAGCATTCTTCCTGACCGCACACTTTTGAGCAGCGAGAGTTACGTGTGTGTGTGTGTGTGTGTGTGTGCATGCAGGAGGAGTTATGTTGGAGTGGAGCTAGTCCAGTGGCTTCTGGAACAGTGTGTGTCGGTTCAGTGCCGCTTAATGGCGTCCCGTGTCTGGCAGGTGCTTCTGGAGCTGGGGATCCTGCACTCAGGTAACACACACCACTATAGACTATTATAGGGCTCGCTAATATGTTGAATTTGATTCGATTTTTATTTGTTTTCATTTTAATTTTCGTTAAAGATTTAGCCATTTTGTTGTGTTTAAAATTTTTTTTTGGTCCCACTTTATATTATGTGCCTTTAACTACTATGTACTTACATTTAAATGAAACATTTAATGCAATGCATGAATAATGCATAATACTATTTTTATTTTATTTTATATGAAATATATATTATCCAAAACATGTTCTATTCTAAAACGTCAAGGAAAATCAAAGCCATAAATCTAAACAAGTTGATATCTCAAAAAATGAGCTAAGTATTCAGTCAGATTTTGTTTGGGTGCAGTACCAAACGTTTCCACTTGATGAAATTCGTTTCCCATTCATTTCCAATGCAGCCATTTTTGACCATGAACAGTACAAGTGTGACTTTCTTTTTTTCAGGACTATTTAACCTTTTCGAATCATGTCCATGATCGATCAAAAATGACCGAACAGCACCATTGGGTTATTTCTTTTTTAATTTTAATTACATTTTATGAATTAAGCAGCTTGTAAACATACTTTATCAGTAGAATTTTTTTTTTAAATTGCCTATTAAAAATGATGGTATTAAGCAATCATTTAAGACATTTTCCTTATATACCGACCGTACAATCTTTTTTGCATAAAGGGTTCTATAAAATGTAGTCAAGAACTCTAGGGTTTTATAATGAACCCTACTGAAACTTCCTCTCTAAGAATGTATAGAATTGAACATGGCATAGAGTGCAATATAGAGCACACTGCGTGAAGTACTGTATCCCCAACACTGTAAAGTGTGAAGAATCAACTTTGATAGCAAATTGAGTTGTTCAGCCGTGATGTAAATTTGTAGGTCACCCCAGAAGGCTCATTCACCGTGGATTCCCTCTGGAATTTCTAATGGGTTTTTTAGGGAATCATTTTACAAATTCCACTGGGAAAATTGTAATTCCGTTGGACTATAAACTTGGAACGGCTCTATATCAACCACACACACATCACATCATACTCGCACATGGTTGAAGGAAGAACAAGAAGATGAGCAAGTTTCAAAAGTCTTTAATAATCCACTTTGAAGGGCAAACAAAACACAACCTCTAACATAGACGTGACCGGACAGATGAACACTGAAAAGACTGCAACTTAAATACAAAGCAAATGAGGGAAATAATGACACCTGTGATGATAAATTAATCTCCCTGACAACTAAAGAGTGGCGGGAAACTGACCAAAAGAACACGTGACTGAAAATAACAAAAACTGCACAGTTTTCAGCTAAAAACGTAAATCTTTGTATGTGTTTTGGCCGTTCATTTACACGACAACAGCGTTTTTGGTCCCTGAAAATGCGAACTTTTGAAAACAGGTTTCAAAGTGCACGTTTTTTGAAAACGGTCTCCGTGTAAACAACAAAAACGCGAATCTCTGAAGACCATGACGTCATGCACATGCGTATTACGTGTTCAGTCTATAGTGTTTCATCGCCATCTACTGGCCTGGCAGCAGAATACAGCGTTTTTTGTCGTTTTCGCGGATCCGTGTGAATGTGGATCGTTTTGACAATGTGCGCGGAAAACTCAAAGGAAAAACTTCTCAGTTTTAAGCATATCGTTGTCGTGTAAACGTACCCTGAAAGTCCATGAAAATTAAACTAACTAAACAGAACTAAATTCTGGATGCAGAAACAATTTTCACTTTCTTAATTTTCACAGAAATGGCTAGTAAATGTAACAATTAATTACAAAAAATAATTGAAATTCTGAAGTAGAATATAAAACGTATAGTTTTATTTGCAATTTCAAAAATATATTTTTGCACTGCCTGCTGAAAATCCCTGTCTGTCTTCCCTTCAGTGGACCAGCGGCTGGTCTTTGAAGACTCGAACACGTACTATCAGTTCTCGTTTGAGGAGTGCGACGCTCAGGGCTGTGAGTTTCGCAACGAGGAGGAATGGCAGAACGGTGTCCGTCTTCTTCTGCAGCTCGTCCCCTACGTCCAGTTCAGGGTCGTCAGTCCGTAAGTACAGCCATCATGCATGTGACATGCTAACTCTGTCTGTTAATGTGCTCAGTCAGTCAATATGTACAGAATGCTACTGTACTACTCATGTTAATTTTGCCATATGTACTGTATATTGTGTGCAGTATGTAAACTTTCTATATGCACAGAAATCCAGGATTAACGTGCAGTATTCAGATAGTTGTCATTGTCTCATATCATGTATTATTTATAGAAATAGTATGCAGTATATACTGTGCAGCGCACTAGTCTCCATGTGTCCGTCTGTTTGATTTGGATGCATCAGGAAACCGATTGTTCTCTTGACCTTTTGATTTGGTTTTTCCTTGTTAATCCTGTTTAACCACAAATCCTTCTCAGGAAGCAGGAAATAAAATATGTTGGTGTTTGCTTTGTGTGAGAGTATATAGGCTCATGTATATGAGCTTTAGAGGGGTTTTCATCTTTGCTAATCATTTGTTTGATTTTGTTATACGACTGATCAAAAGTTTGGGTTCAGTAAGATTATTTTTTAAAAACCTTTCTTATTATCAATGTTGAAAACACTCACTCTTATTCATCAAGGATGCATCAAATTGATCAAAAGTGACATTTATAATGTTACAAAAGATTATATTTCAAATAAATGCTGCTCTTTTGAACTTTCTATTCATCAAAGATGCCTGAAAAATGGGTTTCCACAAAAATAAATGAAGCGGCACGTCTGTTTTCAACATTGATAATAATCTGAAATGTTTCTTGAGCATCAAATCATCATATTAGATCATGTGACACTGAAGTCTGGTGTAATATTTCTTAATATTACTATTTTTGCTGTTTTTTTTATAAATACAGCCTTGATGAGCATAAGAGACTTCTTTAAAAAATAAAACATTAAAGAATCTTATCGACCCCAAACTTTTGAATGGTGTTGTATTTCTGTATATTACTATCATAAAAGAGTTTCCACAGGTGATGATTTTATTAAAGAGGTTCAGGTGGATGATTTCCGTTCCCCTCCTCCTCTCAAAATCCCAGTTTAGCTCCAGGACTCGAGGCCTTTGACATCAAAAACAAAAAGATGTGTATCCTTTTTTAGAAGAAGATAAGCTCAAGTTCAACATTGTTTTCCCCTGTAGTCCACGACCAGCGTTTGGGTCATTCACTCAACCTCAATTCGATTGAACTAAGCTGTGTGTAGATTAAAGCTTTTGATTGGCTTAAACATGTCTTTGCGAAAGATGATGGGATTGAGAACGTGTCCATCCTCTAATGCCTTCATCGCTTCAAGTGTGTCCGCGGCGAGATTTGATTCAGGCCGTTCTGTTAGCAGTGAAGGACGAGGTTGATATCGCAGAGAGATGTGAACCGCAAGATTCAATTTGAACGGACAGCTGATGTCATTTTCAGGAAGGTGAACATGGGATGGCGTCCCGTGTCCACGGCAGCGTTTTCCCCCTCGCTGACGGAATTGGAAGTGACACGGTTTGGCCTCGGTGACACCAGACGGGCGAGCTGTTTGATCCCGTTCGGCTTCACAGAGCTTCGCTTCGACCCCAATCAGCCAGAATCTCTTCGCCCCCTCGTTCCTCATCCGAGAGTGTATTAAACCAGAAATGAGATCCTCACGCAATAGCCAACCAAATGAGATCAAACGAAAAAAAGAAACTCATGCAAGTTTGCTGATATTACCCCGTACAGCCTCACGGCAAAAGAAAAGTTCTAGTTTGCCCGAGTTTCTGACTGAGATTGCTTTCTGAACTGAACGTGATGAGGAAAAAATACTGGATGCTGCAGAATAATGAGAAAGAAAAATGAATAGACAACATGTCTTTTTATTGTGCTGTCGCTGGCTGCATGCAGAAAACACAAACAGCACGACCAGTGCAGTTCGATTCATCCACGAATCACTCTCATGAGCATTGCTTTATGAATCATCAATAACACTCAAGGAATCGATTTGGATCAGACTAATGAATTAAAGGGATAGTTCGCCCAAAAATGTAAATTCTGTCATTATTTACTCATCCTCATGTCTCGTTCCAAACCCGTAAGACTTTCGTTCATCTTCAGAACACAAATGAAGATCTTTTGGATGAAATCTGAGAAATTTCTGTCCCTCCGTTGACAGATACGCAACTACCAGTTTGACGCTTCAAAAAATTCATAAAGAGATCATAAAAGAGATCATTTTCCCCCAAATACTTCTGAATGGTTACACTGGTGGGGGAAAAATTGGTGTAGAAACAATTTTCACTTAGATATTGCTATTAAATTTCACAATTGATTACAAAGTGACTGAAAATAATACTGTGTGAACTCAAAATTCTAAAGTGGAAAGACTGAAATAGTGTTGTCTTGTAAAACCTGCTCCAATAATGTTTATTTACATCTGTGTAGTTACAGTATTGACTAGACTGGTTAGGTTATTATTCTGTAGAAACAATTTAGTTATTGACACCGTTGTAATGTTTTTGGCACACATGACTTATATTATTATACCAGGGCGAAAGATGCAACATGTAAAAAAAGATGGTGAAATGAGTCTGACTTTTGTGTGGTTTTGTGTGAATGTGATTGTGGTTTCTGGTGATTTGTGTGGTGCTGGTCTCAAAAAGCCCTGAAGCTACAGGAAGAGGACGGCTTTTAGCCAAGATTGTTTGGATACAGCCTCTCTTTCAGCCACCCACACGCACACACACACACACACACCTCGTGCCGCACGGCTCATTTGCATGTTATTTGAATTTTATCTTCATCTCTGGTGAAACTAGTAATGGTTCTGTGGGCTGAATGAGCGTGCATTTGCGTACAGTATGTGTGTGTGTTTATGTCTACATTTGCCTGTGTGCATTTGAGTGTGTATATGTGAGCGTGTCTGTGTTCGCATGCATGTGTGTGTGTGTGAATTGTCCTCTCGTGCAAGCGTGCCTGACTCATTTAGAAGTCGCCGTCATTACGAATCACTCGTGGAGGTAGAGAGAGAGAGAGAGACGAGGAGGAGAGATGCGTCGTGTGATGAAAGCGTGTCAGTCGTGTGATGAATGGACTGACGGTGGAGGAGAAGGAGGGAAACTTTGGCCCACTTCTCAAACTCACTGGCCCAGTTTAAGCTGCGTGATATGGAAGAATGTGCTGGAGATTTCCTCTTTACAACTGTTTTGTCCCAGATTATAGCAGTTTTCAGTTTGTTCTGCTCATGTCGTGGTTTATACATGCACAATCTGCTCTTAAAATGTACTTTTTAAATCCCCAAGGAGCCGTAAAGCTAATGCACAAACACTATTTAGTAACAGTAAAATGTTCTGAAGAACATATAATGAAAAAATCAAGAGCTTTAATTCAATTATTAAAGAACAATATAGTAACTCAAGAACCCTAAGCCGCCAAAAATGATTTTTATTTTGAAGTGTAAGTGTGGGGTGGGGATTTGATCATTAAGAATGGCTTATTTTTGCATGCATGCTTACATGCATTTTAAACTTCCTATACCACATGCCAAAAGCACAGTCTGAGCTTGATGTGTGTCTTGGAGCGTCATGTGTAATGCAGTGCACCACCAGCAGGAGGCAGTAGAGAGCAGAGAGGGCTTGGAGTGTGCTTGGAATGGCGTATTTCTGTTCAGTATGCAATATGTAAACTGTGCACAGTATGTGCATTTTCTGTTGGCATGGAGGGAATACCATAGACATACACTACAACATTTGCCAAAAAGTGCACACTGCATCCCACAATGCATTGCACTCGCCTTGACCTTCCATTTCCAAAGTGACGAATTAAGCAAAATCAACCACATTTTTTAAAACGATTGATTATTTGATCATATTGACAGCAATTGAGGTAATTTTACACATAAATGGATTAAAAAGCACATTAACAGGATGCATTCTCTGAATTTACATGCACGATATAATATTCATTAATTGCACACTATACAGTACACTAGTATTCACAGATAGGTACACTGTAAAAAATTATAAGTTGTAAACAAATATTTTTGGAGTGTGTTTTACAAGAAAATACTTTGTGCTTGAAAATATCATGTTTATTTCAATGTGTTACTTTCCGTAGTGCAAATTTACTAGCAATTTCTGAGTAAAAACGGTTTCTACACCAGTTTTTTCCAGTGTAGTACACTAGTATTCATGTCCCAAATGATGCCCTTGCCATCGCCTTCCTTCAAGTCCTCAATCTGGTGTGATAACAGCGTTTAGCCTGTCAGTAGGAATCCACATCAGTGCACACTGGCCACAGTTGTGTGTCGAGGGCACTTCTGAAAGCTGGGACGCACATCAAGTGCGCCATTTGGGACGGGGCCTGTTTTGAACATGACATCTGCTTCTTGTCTTACAGAACATCACTGTCACAGAGGTCAGCTCTCACGAGACAGCCTTGCATTGTCACTTCAGAGGTGTTTTATCAAGTGTGTGTGTTCTCTTGCAGACCCGAGGAAGACCCCGACAGAAAGCGTGATATCTGCAGTGAGATTCTCCAGATGAAGGCTCTGGAGAGACTCACGTCCACGGTAAGTGTGTGTGTGTGTGTTTGCTGACCCTTGTGCCAGATCCCCGACTCCATGTCTTCAGTCCCCTGGTGTGTGTAAATATCCACTCCAGCCTGAAAGAATCTCATCCATCACACGGACACTCGTCTGACACCAGCAGACAGAGAAACCATCCATTTAACTAAGCGCTCGCTCTCCAACAAACACCATCGCTGTCGGGCTGTTTACATTATTCAGGGCTTCCAGGATTTCTATCTGGAAATCACAATTTTACAATTTTAAAAATATCATGGGATTTAAAAAAAAAATCTTAAGTCATGAAATGTACATTTATCTATAATTTTTTTTTTTAATATGTATTTGAATATTTTTTTTTAAATATTATATGTTTTACTTATGTTTATTTTTTACAATTTTATATGTTTTACTTATGTTTATATGTTTTAATATATATATATATATATATATATATATATATATATATATATATATATATATATATATTACATTTTATTTTTATAGTTCTAGAAATATTTTAATACAGTATATATACTGTATATATAATGTATTAACTTGAAAAATAAAATTAAAATGTAATCTCTCTCTCTCTCTCTATATATATATATAGTAAACCATACAAACATAAGCAAAACATAATATTAAAAAATATATAAACACAAGTAAAACATATAATATTTAAAAAAATATATTCAAATACATATTTTGGTTACAAATTGCTCATTGATTACAGATTTTTGTGACATTCCAAAAAGTAATATATTACAGTACTTTACATTGTTTATCATTATGGAAAGTAAAGTATTGTCAATATAGGGAAAATTACTCGTTTTAGTTACTTTTTCATTACTCTTCCCTATTGTTATTTTGCTGAGGTTATCTATTTTATTTACTTGAACTTTTTTTTTTATGTTATTTTTTTTATGTGTGAAAGTGTTTGACATAATTTGCACATAATACATCTGTCTCTCCTTTTTAAAATTCAGAATAACTTGAAATTTTCTAATTGTGAAAATTATTCAATCAATTATTTTGTACGTCAGTAAATGAAATACACCGGTAACCATAAACATCATAATGCATTTCCCAGAACACATTGCAAAAAAATCATAATTTCGCCTTCACTTTTAAAATAAAGCTTCTTTATTGGCATCTTAAGGTTCCATGGAGATCCTTTAATATCCGTGGAACATTTCCAGTCCACAAAAGGTTCTTTAGATTATTAAAATGTTCTTCAAACTAAGAAAAAATGGTTCTCTTAAGAAAAGTTCTTAGTTGAACCCAAAAGTGAAAAAACAAACCAACTTTGCAATCTTTATTTTTAAGTGTTTTATATAAGCTGCATTGATGAAAAGGTCTGGATGAAAACTTTTAAAGCAGCTATACAGATATGAAATCAGCATAGACTGAACACATAAAACCAGCCAGTAGACTGTGTGAATTAGTGGTTAAAGATCAAACTGGTAGGCCCGAGTGTGTCGCTAAACATAGAGGCAATTCCCTCTTTACTGTAAATGTTGAATCAGTCTCCAAACGAGGCGAATCCACACAGCTGTCCTCCGCTATCCCATGAGTCTCTGCTGTCTGAGTCTGGCTGCTTTGGGATTCTTTTTGTGTTTTTAACAGCCGTGGATTTGCTGTGCTCTAGAGATCTTCACACACTCACACAGGCTCATCGTCTGCTTTCTGTTCTCGCTGTGGGTGAAAGACGAGCTCATTTGCATGTAGAATAAAGTAAAGACGCTGTTCTCTTGTGCTTTAACCGGATTACAGTCAAAAACTGATGTGTTTTTCTACAGGTGCAGAATGAACTTGCTGCTGCTCTCGCAAGAAAAGCCAAGAAATCAAGTAAGACGCTTTTATATTCATACAGGGATCATATCTGACTGTTTTTCTGACTGCTTTGTCAAGGTTTTTACTCCCATAATTAATAGTTTTTAATGACCATTTTCCACCATTTCTCTGATCCGTACAATTAAAATGGCTATTTTAATTCCTGCTCCGCCTTAAGAATCATCCTGTATTGTGATTGGCTAACGTATATGAAATGTCCGTTTAGTTTGTGATGCTCTGGGCTTCAGTAACAGTGGATGCTGATCATCAAAAAGTCATTGCTGGTGTGTAAAGGGGATGTTAATGTTTATTCATGTGTTTTTCATTTTTAATACAAGCTGTTTTTGTAGTTATTTCCAGTCTTTTTCAGTTCTGAAACTGTGTTTTTGTAGTACAACAACTGCTTTATTTCAGAAGGTTTACAATTATTCATGATATGACCCTTTGATGTTATTTTTTTTAGATACGATTTTACAGCAAGATGTGCGTAGTTGTTCAGATGGTCAATGCGTTGCGAATGTATTTGTGTTTTCACATTTGTGCTGCTCTTACTCTAGTGTCAGAAGACGAAAGCTCAGAGACATCAGACATTTCTCCACAAGAAGCCCCGAAACCCACTGAAGACAAAAGCAAGGTGAACACACACACACACACACACACACACACAGACGCACATGCTAGCACACACACACACACACACACACACACACACACACACACACACACACACACACACACACACACACACACACACACACACACACACACACACACACACACACACACACACACACACACATGTCTGGTTCACTATCTTTGTGGGGATTCTCCATAGACGTAATGGTTTTTATACCGTACAAACTGTATATTCTGTCCCCTTACACTAACCCTACCCCTAAACCTACCCATCACAGGAAACATTCTGCATTTTTACTTTCTCAAAACAACTCATCCTGTGTGATTTATAAGCCTTTTGAAAAGTGGGGACCGCTGGCTGGTCCCCACAATGTAGGTGATCTCAGGTTTTACTATTCTTATGGGGACATTTGGTCCCCACAATGTAATATAAACAAGGGCACACATTACGCACACACACACACACACACACATAAAAAAAAAACGCCCACAAAACCTCTCGCAATACAACTTTAATATAGTAGGATGTCCTGTTACTTTATCCTCTACAGTAAAAGACCTGGGTGTTATATTAGACTGCAACCTGTCTTTTGAAAATCATATTTCATATGTTACAAGAACAGCCTTTTTCCACCTTAGAAACATTGCTAAGCTACGTAATATGCTATCTGTTTCTGATGCAGAAAAGTTAGTTCATGCATTCATGACCTTGAGACTAGATTACTGTAATGCTTTATTAGCTGGTTGTCCTGCATCCTCAATAAACAAGTTACAGTTAGTCCAAAATGCAGCCGCTAGAGTTCTTACTAGATCAAGAAAATATGATCATATAACATCGATTTTAACATCACTACATTGGTTACCTATAAAGTCCCGTATTGATTACAAGGTATTGCTACTGACTTATAAAGTCCTAAACGGCTTAGCTCCAGTCTATTTAACGGATCTTCTATCGCCCTATAATCCATCGCGCTCTTTAAGATCACTTAATTCAAGGCTTTTGGTCATACCTAGGATATCCAGATCCACCAAAGGAGGGAGAGCATTTTCACATTTAGCTCCAAAACTCTGGAATAGCCTTCCTGATACTGTTCGTTGCTCAGACTCGCTCTCCCAGTTTAAAACTAGATTAAAGTCGCATCTCTTCAGCCAGGCATTCATATAATACTTTTAATCTTACAGTTCAAATTACAATCCGGCCTCTAGTTAATAAACGCCAGAGGAGAACTGGCCCCCGACTGAGCCTGGGTTCTCCCAAAGTTTTTTTTTCTCCATTAGGTCACCTGATGGAGTTTTTCGGTTTCTTGCCACTGTTGCCTTTGGCTTGCTCAGTTGGGGATATTATGGGGATATTTAATTTGATTTTATCAGTCAATAAATTCCACTAGAAACAAACCTTGTTGTATTATTTTAATTTAATACTGTGAAGCTGCTTTGATACAATCTGTATTGTGAAAAGCGCTATACAAATATACTTGACTTGACTTGACTTGACTTGACATACACACGCTCACATACACACACACGCACATACACACTCACGCAAACACACACGCACACAGACGCACATGCTCATACACACACACACACACACAGAGGCACATGCTAGGATACACACACGCATACACACAAACACACTCACGCACACATACACACTCTCGCATACACATACTCACACACACACACACACATGTATCTGAATTCCTTTAAATATGCCGTTTTGCCCACTATAAATCTTTACCATAAATACATACATAAACAAGCTGTTTTAGGCTGCTTATACCGTCACTTTAGACATGGTCAAAATACGTCATTTTCATTATTTTTATGATTGCACAGGATTTGTTCGCAGCGGCTTAAACTACGATGTTTTTCCGTGGACAGTCAATCGTCACTTGTTGGCCATTTTTAGCCTCAGTAAAGCCCCTGATGTTTTTCCATGCTAGAATTACATGGAAAGCGGAGGCAGACACAACTACAATATAGCGACTGATGAATTACATTAGTTGGGTTGCTTTTTATTCAGCATGCTTCATTTGAACATGCTACCATATATAATGCAACAGGCATTCCCGTCATAGATAATACAGCGTGCCATGAGTCATAAATAAAAAGTAACAGGCAGATAAATGAACAGTAACATTAATAATGTAACAGATTTTCTCAGTAAAAAGTACATAAGGGATGTAGAGAGGTGCAGGAGTGACGTCGGCTAATTCACCGCCGGTTCCTTTCAGATATTACTTTGCGGTTTTATAATGGGGTGTTTGATTTATGTGTAAAATAGAGGCTGTGGTGAACATAACTTGACAATACTTTTTAAATTGTTTTATTATTTATTACATGAAACCATCACAGCTGTGTAGGAAAATTAAAGGGTTAGTTCACCCAAACATGAAAATTCTGTCAGTAATTACAGTACTCTCCCTCATGTTGTTCCAACCCCGTAAGACTTTCATTCATCTTCAGAACACAAATGAAGATATTTTTGATGAAATCTGAGAGCTGGCTCACTCCTCCATAGGCTTCTCTGTAATTGAAACTTGCCGGCCCAGAAAGTTAGTAAAGACAATGTTTAAAATAGTCCAAGTGACTACAGTGGCTCAACCTTACGTTTATCAAGCGACGAGAATACTTTAGTGTAATAGCGCAGCGCTTCTGGGTTGTACGTCAGAACGTAGGCTCCCTATTGGCCGACGCTGGTCATGTGTGTGATGCTGGCCAATAGTGAGCCGGCGTTCTGACGTGCAACCCAGAAGCGCTGCGCTGTTACACTACGGTAACTCACTCAGAGGAACACACAGAAGGAAATGAATAGTTGAATAAAGTCGTTATTTTTGTTTGTTTTTTTGCGCACAAAAAGTATTCTCGTCACTTGATAAACGTAAGGTTGAGCCACTGTAGTCACTTGGACTATATTAAACATTGTCTTTACTAACTTTTCAGGGCCGGCAAGTTTCAATTACAGAGAAGCCTATGGAGGAGTGAGACAAAATTAAAAATATCTTAATTTGTGTTCTGAAGATGAACGAAAGTCTTACGGGTTATGAACAACATGAGGGAGAGTAATTACTGACAGAATTTTCATTTTTGGGTGAACTAACCCTTTAAGGGCTGAAATCATGCTAGCAAATGTTAGCAACTTGCTAATTCATGCATCAGCAATGTGTTAAAATATAATAGCAGCATGCTTAATCATAGCAATGTGCTCTTCTGCTCACCATAGCTGCATTTATTTGATCAATATTACATTAAAAACAGTATTATTGTGATATATTATTACAATTTAAAATAACGGTTCCCTTTCGTGGTCACTCCGAGTTACGTCGGATGACGACGATTGGGGGGTTTCGCTTAGAAGCCTATCACCTTCGAGTATATAAAACGAGCCAATGGCAATGAAATGCCATGGGTCTGCGGAATTTGCATAGCGTAACTCCGCCCGCCGCAGGGGGTATATAAGGAAGTACGCTGCACAATGCAGACATGCTTTCGCTTCGGAGCCGAGAACTTCTCCACTCCTGCAAGCCAAAGATTCTGAGTTAGTCTTCTCTTACCTTCGAGACGAGCGAGCTCTCCGGTGTTGGTGTGACGGCGATTTCAGCGAGTGCACACTTCCCTGCTGATCTTGTCAGTGATCTGACAGTTAGTGTGATTTCTCCCTGTTCGCTTCAACATCCGCGGAGTTTTCCTCTCACAAAAAGAGCATTGCATGTGGCACGTCTTTTTAAAGATGTCTCGCCCGTGCACTTCTGGTTGTGGTCGCGATGTATTTTCTCCTGATGGGCACAATCTCTGCTTAGCGTGTTTGGGCGTTGATCACGCTGAAGCAGCGTTTGTGGATGATTCATGTTCTCATTGCGGGAACATGACCATCTCCATGCTGCGGTCGAGACTCAATGAGCTCATCAGAGCGAGAGTCCCCTCATCCACACCCCGATCTACGGTCTCCCCGAGAGGCTGTACTTCGGCTGGTGGCCAGGGTGACCTGAGGGTATCTGTGTGGGACAAACCGCCGATACGTCCACGGTCCACACACCCCTCTTCAGCATTGGTACCCGCGAGCGTGCAAACCGAAACCGCCGGTCCCTCTACGGAGGCCCCGCGCGTTTCGTTTGGCGTTCCACAGGAGGATGCAATGTCGATCACTGCATCACAGGGTGGGCATGAGTCCTCGGGAAGTGAGGATTCGGCTGTGTTGCCGCCCTCGGGCGTGCCAGCATTGCCCGAGTCTGATCCCGAGCTGACTGCCATGCTTTCCCGGGCAGCCGCGGCCATTGGGCTCGAGTGGTCCCCGCCGCCCGATCCAGTGCGCTCGCGGCTGGATGATTGGTTTTTGGGAGCGGCCGCTGACATTCGTCGCCGCCCAACCCCAATACCATTCTTCCCGGAAGTGCATGAGGAAGTCACGCGGTCCTGGAAGGCTCCCATGTCTTCCCGCGATCGTTCGTCGGCTTTCTCCGCCTTTCCTCCCCTCGATAGAGCTGATGCTTGTGGGTACACTGGGATTCCCACGGTTGAACGTTCTGTCGCGATGCAGCTGTGTCCGGCAGGCGCTTCATCACGTGGTGATCCTAAGCACCCGTCCAAAGCCTGTGGATTCTCGTCCACTCTCGTGGCGAAGTCTTACAGTGCGGCGGGACAGGCAGCTGCCTCTTTGCATGCCATGGCCATTCTGCAGGTCTACCAGGCCCAGATGCTTCGTGACATGCACGAGGGCAGGACAGACCCAGGGCTCGTTGATGAGCTGCGCGCCGCCACCGACCTCGCTCTCCGAGCGACGAAGGTGACCGCGCGCTCCCTGGGTTTGGTGATGTCCACAGCTGTGGTCCAGGAGAGACATCTCTGGCTGAACCTGGCTGATATGTGTGAGCCCGAGCGGACTCGTCTGCTGGATGCTCCCATATCCCAGGCCGGCCTTTTCGGCGGTGCGGTCGAGGATTTTGCCCAACAGTTCTCGACCGCCCAGAAGCAGACTGAGGCTATCAAGCACATTCTGCCCCGACGCTCTGCTGCTCAGCCGTCGGCACAGAATCCTCAGCCTGCTCGCCGCCGAGGGCGCCCTCCCGCGGCCGCCCCTCCCGCACGGCCCCAGCAGCAACCTTCACCCGGGCCGCGTTGTGGAGGGAGCCGCAGGCAGGCGCCACAGCCCTCTCCAGCCCCGCCGCCCGCTAAACGCCAGGCCGAGCGGCGCTCCTGAGACGGGCTGCTCAGGGTTGGCTTCAATTCTGTCCCAGGAGCTGGTAGCAGGGCCACTCCTTCCCCCGGTGGAGGGCCGGGGGAGAATCTTTTGTTCTCCACTCCCCGCTGCTCGTCCAACGACGAGCAGTACTTTGATGTGGTTGAAGACAGAATTGAATTCCCCAATCCTGAGCCGACAGAGTCCGAGGGCCGCAGTGCGCGCCACCCTCGGGTCCCGCCACTGCCGCCCTCCTCTGTCCCAGAGGTGTGGGATGACAGCACGCGCCGCCCACGGGCCACGCTCCTCTCATCCCCCTCTGTCGCCAGACCCCTGCCAGAGCACGCCCCCGTGGGACGCGCGCCCTCCCCTGGCCTCCTCTGGCAGGACGCGGTTAATGACCGTGCCCCCGCACAGGGCCGCTATGCCACCCTCGCCGGTGCCGGTCATTCCGCCTCGCTGCCCCACCGACGGTACGTCTGTGGTTCGTATGACCCCGCTGGTGCACTTTCTGGAGGCCTGGCTAGAGCTTCCCAGACTGTCCCGCTGGGTCGCGAGAACCATCAGGCTCGGCTACGCGATTCAGTTCGCGAGATCTCCTCCCCGCTTCAGGGGAGTCCGCTTCACTATGGTCGGTGGCAATGCCCCTGTCATGAGAGCGGAGGTCGCCACCCTGCTGGCGAAGGGTGCGATCGAGATTGTCCCTCCAGCCGAAATGAAGTCCGGCTTCTACAGCCCTTACTTCATTGTACCCAAGAAGTCCGGTGGGTTACGGCCAATCCTCGACCTGCGCGTCTTGAACCGCTCCCTTCACAGGCTGCCATTCAAGATGCTCACGGCCAAACACATCCTCCAGTGTGTGCGGCCGCAGGATTGGTTTGCAGCGATCGACCTGAAGGACGCCTACTTCCATGTCTCCATTTTTCCTCGACACAGACCGTTTCTACGGTTTGCTTTCGAGGGGCAGGCATACCAGTACGCGGTTCTCCCTTTCGGGCTAGCCCTGTCCCCTCGCGTCTTTACGAAGGTCGTCGAGGCAGCCCTTGTTCCCCTCCGGGAACACGGGGTTCGCATCCTGAACTATCTCGACGACTGGCTGATCCTAGCTCACTCTCGAGACCAGGTTTGCGAACACAGGGACCTAGTGCTCCGGCACCTAGTCCGTCTGGGCCTTCGGGTCAACTGGGAGAAGAGCAAACTCTGCCCCGTGCAGAGGATCTCTTTTCTCGGTATGGAGATCGACTCGGTCGCCATGTGCGCGCAGCTTACGAGCGAGCGCGCGCAGTCACTGCTGACTTGTCTTCGTCAGTTCGAGGGCAAGAGTGCGGTTCCACTGAAACTTTTTCAGAGGCTCCTGGGGCATATGGCATCCGCAGCCGCAGTAACGCCGCTGGGATTGCTTCATATGAGACCGCTTCAGCTTTGGCTTCGCGATCGAGTCCCGAGGTGGGCATGGCAACACGGCACGCTCCAAGTCCCAGTGACTCCAGCCTGCCGTCAGACCTTCACCCCGTGGGCGAACCTCAGTTTTCTACGGGCCGGAGTGCCCTTAGAACGAGTTTCCCGGCATGTTGTTGTATCAACAGATGCCTCCAACACGGGCTGGGGCGCCATGTGCAATGGTCATGCTGCCGCGGGCTCCTGGACAGGACCCCAGCGCCTTTGGCATGTCAATTGCCTCGAGTTGCTGGCTGTACGTCTCGCCCTGCACCGCTTCCATGCGCTGCTCAGGGGTCAGCACGTACTAGTCCGATCAGACAATACCGCAACAGTAGCGTACATCAACCATCAAGGTGGTCTACGCTCCCGCCGTATGTCGCAACTCGCTCGCCACCTCCTCATATGGAGTCAGAAGCATCTGAGGTCGCTTCGAGCCATTTATATCCCGGGACACCTGAACCAGGCGGCCGACGAGCTGTCTCGAGTTCGGCCTCTCGCTGGAGAATGGCGACTCCATCCCCGGACGGTTCAGCTGATTTGGGATCAGTTCGGCGACGCACAGGTAGACCTGTTTGCCTCCCACGACTCGTCCCATTGCGACCTGTTTTATTCCCTGACCGAGGGCACGCTCGGCACGGATGCACTGGCGCACAGCTGGCCGCGGGGCCTACGCAAGTATGCGTTTCCCCCAGTGAGCCTTCTTGCGCAGACCTTGCGCAAGATCAGGGAGGACGAGGAGCAGGTCATTTTGGTTGCCCCGTATTGGCCCAACCGGACCTGGTTCTCCGAACTAGTACTCCTCGCGACAGCACCTCCCTGGCCAATTCCTCTGAGGAAGGACCTCCTTTCTCAGGGACGGGGCACCTTATGGCACCCTCGTCCCGATCTTTGGAACCTCCACGTGTGGCTCCTGGACGGGACGAGGCAGGTTTGAGTACCCTACCACCTGCGGTGGTGGCTACCATCACTTCCGCTAGAGCATCGTCCACGAGACATGCCTATGCGTTGAAGTGGAACCTCTTCGTCAACTGGTGTTCTTCTAAACATCAAGAACCCACGAAATGCCCGATCAGTGTCGTGCTTTCCTTCCTGCAAGAAGGGTTGGAGCGAAGGCTGTCTCCCTCCACCCTGAAAGTGTATGTTGCCGCCATTGCCGCACATCACGAAGCAGTTGAAGGTAAGTCTCTGGGAAAGCACGACCTGATCGTCAGGTTCCTGAGGGGAGCGAGGAGACTAAATCCTCCTCGTCCTCCCCTCGTTCCCTCTTGGGACCTCTCAGTGGTTCTAACTGCCCTGCAGAGTGCTCCCTTTGAGCCTTTGCAATCAGTGGAGCTTAAGTTCCTGTCAATGAAGACAGCGCTCCTGGTTGCATTGGCCTCCATCAAGAGGGTAGGGGACCTGCAGGCATTTTTGGTTGACGAAGCGTGCCTGGAATTCGGGCCGGCTGACTCTCACGTGATCCTGAGACCCCGGCTTGGATATGTGCCCAAGGTTCCTACCACACCCTTTCGAGACCAGGTAGTGAACCTGCAAGCGCTGCCCTTGGAGGAGGCAGACCCAGCCTTGGCACTGCTCTGTCCAGTACGCGCCCTCCGTGCTTACGTAGACAGAACGCGGTGTTTCAGGACCTCAGACCAGCTCTTTGTCTGTCATGGTGGGAAGCTGAAGGGAAAGGCTCTCTCAAAGCAAAGGTTATCTCACTGGATAGTGGATACCATTGCTTTGGCATACCAGCAGCAAGGTCGTCCGTGCCCCCTTGGTGTGAAAGCCCACTCCACACGTAGTGTCGCTTCCTCTTGGGCTCTAGCGCATGGCGCCTCGCTAACAGACATTTGTAGAGCTGCAGGCTGGGCGACACCCAACACATTCGCGAGATTCTATAATCTCCGCGTAGAGCCAGTTTCTTCTCATGTACTCGCTTCAACCAGCCGGTGCTAGATTCTGCTCAGGTGTCTTCGCTTGCTCGCCATTCCTCTCCACGGACGGGATACGTGCGATTTTCTTCTCAGGTGAGTCTGATAAGCTCTGAGTTTCCTCCAGCACTGGTGACGTCAACGCCTGAGTTATGCCAATCTGCCATAACGCAGCTTTTGCGCTTGACTAGGTGCCTCCATGTGCATGGTCCCCCCTCTGGGCGACCCCCACATGTGTATTCCACTGTAAGTCTCCTTGTGAGCGTGTGTCTTTCCCTTGGCAAGCCACCTTGCCACCCCTGGGGTTTAAAATTCCACCTGCGGCTGGACACCCCAGTGATTCTCCATATGCATCCCTCTGGGTCATATGTGTATTCTAAGTCCCCCCCATCAATGGCTGGGCATGATTGCATATTTCTCTCTGGAGATATGCTTCCCAGTGTACCTTGGTATCCCTGTGTTAAGTAGGACTCCTTCGTTCGTGCTAGTCTCACAACAGGGAGCTCAGACTTACGCAGGGCACTGGAAGACAGCCGAGGTGGCGTGATTAGACTGGAACCCCAATCGTCGTCATCCGACGTAACTCGGAGTGACCACGAAAGGGAACGTCTCGGTTACGGATGTAACCCTCGTTCCCTGAGTGGGAACGGAGACGTTACGTCTTCCTGCCACTTCCGCTGTACCGCTGAAAAACGCCTGGGGCCAGTCTCGGCTCCTCAGCGAAGGCATGTCTGCATTGTGCAGCGTACTTCCTTATATACCCCCTGCGGCGGGCGGAGTTACGCTATGCAAATTCCGCAGACCCATGGCATTTCATTGCCATTGGCTCGTTTTATATACTCGAAGGTGATAGGCTTCTAAGCGAAACCCCCCAATCGTCGTCATCCGACGTAACGTCTCCGTTCCCACTCAGGGAACGAGGGTTACATCCGTAACCGAGACGTTTTCTATGTGAATATATTTTAAAATGTAATTTATTCCTGTGATCAAAGCTGAATTTTCAGCATCATTACTCCAGTCTTCAGTGTCACATGACCCTTCAGAAATCATTCTAATATGATGATTTGTTGCTCAAGAAACATTTCTGATTATCATCAATGTTAAAAAACACTTTTTGCTGCTTTAAATTGTACCGTTTTTACTATATCAAATAAATGCAGCAGAAGAGACTTCTTTCAAAAACATTGAAAAATCATAATTGTTCCAAAGTGACATGTGGTGTTTTCCCCAAAATAACCTATGAAAGGAGATTCAAAGGGTCACAGATTGACGTTTGGCTTTTCACACGGTTATATTCTCGTTCAGACATTCGCTGCCGTGTTTGAAGAGACACGAGGTTACATGTGCGGTCATGTTTTTTTCATAAAGCGTGTGTGAGGGAGTGGGCAGCAGTCGAGGCCCGTCGGCATCTTCAGACGGAGGAAACCTCTTTCTCCAGATCTAAATGATTCATGGGTCGGATCTCGGTGGCCACACACACCCAGGAGAACACTCTAATGGTCTTGTGTAACGTCTGATGTGTTGTTGTCCGACAGGAAGTTCGTTGAGAGTGTTGTGGTCGGTTTGCATCACCATATCAACCTAATGAAGTTCACAGGGAGACGTTGTGCATGTGTGTGTGTGTGTGTGTGTGTGTGTGTGTGTGTAGTGAAGCAGGGTAAGATCTGATTAGTTCTCCTCTGTGGTTTCCATCAACCCAGAGTCTGGACGCTCGTTAGCTCATAATTACAGTCAAGGTAATAACAGCTCTCTTTATCTTCCTGCCGTCTTTAGTTTCGTCTGTCAGCTCTATAGATTCAGTTGTAGTCTCAAACTCAATATACATTCGCTGAAGACAATACGAGTCATGCTTTGCCCTGCGAGCCCGTTTGCAGGATATACTTGCTTTCCCGACAGCTTCAGTATATCTTACAGAACTGAAGTATTATAATATGATTCATGCGCTTTCTTATAGCGTGAGATGAATGTTGTGGATATTGTGCTGTTGCATTACTTCTTTACAGTTTACTTACACACAGATATTATTGGTATGATTATTGCGATATTAAATATTAAGTTAAAACAATTAGTTGAGTTAAAAATATATTATTATTTTATTAATTAAATGTAATGTTTTCATGTTCTTTTGTGGCATTAGTTCTTTACAGGGATGCACAAGGGTATTATTGTGTGCTATTATTGTCATATTAAGCATTATGTAAAAATAATTGTATTGTTAATAAATGTATTTAATTATTTTATTTAAAAAAATAAAATAAAAAAATTAATTATGAATAGAATTAATTATTTTTAATGAATTAATTCCTTAAATTATATTATATTATATGATAATTTTTTTGGTATTATAATGTGTTTTCTTTTTCTATTATTGCATTAATTTTTTACAGTTATGTAAAGATATTAATGTTATTATTATATTGTATATTAGAATATTAGAATTATTATTTATTTTATTTTAGGTTTAAATGCCACAGAAACAGCTATTATATTGCTGTATTAATTAGTTAGTTAATGTATCGTAATTATTTATTTTTTTACAATTTATTATTATTTTTGTTTAATTCTATTTTTGTATTCATTTGATCTGTTTTTAAATGCATAATGAGTTTTCACTTTCATGCAGTAATGCAGTGCATTTCAGATAAACTCTTGAGGTTTCATTTTCACAGAAAAGGGAAGGAAACATTTGAGTCAGAAAGCATGAATGCAGAATGAAAGTTGTCTTCAGCAATGCAGTGCAACACTAATACTGGAGTGTGTGTGTCTGGCTTCAGGCTTTGGGTTTATTTCGAGTATGAGAGCTAACATGATTTTCTTTAGCTAACACAACTAATTATCATGGGTTAGATCTTAAACTTCCTCTTTGAAGTAGCTGCTCCCCTAATTACTGTGTGGGTGTGTGTGTTTGGTCACGTGATCTTTGAGAATTAATATATGAGCTTCACGATTACCTCAGTGTAACTGGGCTAAAGGAGCGCAGAGTTTATCATGTCATATTCATGAGGACGAGCACCAGCTCGCGCTTTTTCCGTCTCTGTTGTTCTGAATGGCAGAGATGTTTTTACAGCGGTGTGTGTGTGTGTGTGTGTTTTGGTCCTGCCCGCGCCGGTCTGGGATGGTTTTGTGTGTCAGGGGTATTGTGGGACGGTGGTTTACCTCAGAGGAAACACACGGCGTGGTTTCAGCCAATCCAAACACAGCGCTGAGTAAATAACTCTGATGATAACTGACCGTGCCTCGCTAGTGAGCGCTGGTGTGTTCAGGGAAGCCTCTATCTGCTCGTGATAGTGCACATGTGTGCTTCAAAAGACCATTGTTATTTCCCAGTACATCTGCTTTCTGAGGAAGCTGCGTTCTGACACGGAAGAAAACTAGCAAAAGAGAATTGGCAGAATTGCCACTTAATTGCAAGTTTACATCTTGCAAATCTGACTTCTTTTCTTGCAAATCTGACTTTTTTTCTGGTGATTTAGACTTATTTTCTTTTATTTTAGACTTTTTTTCTTTTATTTTAGACTTTTTTTGTGATTTAAACTTTTTTTCTTCTGATTTAAACTTTTTTTCTTCTGATTTAAACTTTTTTTCTTCTGATTTAAACTTTTTTCTGGTGATTTAAACTTTTTTTCTTCTGATTTAGACTTTTTTTCTTCTGATTTAAACTTTTTTCTGGTGATTTTGACTTTTTTTCTTTTATTTTAGACTTTTTTTGTGATTTAGACTTTTTTTCTTCTGATTTAAACTTTTTTCTGGTGATTTAAACTTTTTTTCTTCTGATTTAAACTTTTTTTCTTTTGATTTAGACTTTTTTCTTCTGATTTAGACTTTTTTTCTTTTATTTTAGACTTTTTTTCTTGTGATTGAGACTTTTTTTGTTTGTTTTTTACTTTTTTCTGGTGATTTCGACTTTTTTTCTTCTGATTTTGACTTTTTTTCTTCTGATTTAGTGGAATAAAATAAGTTTAGGGTCAGTAGTTATTTATTTTATTAAAATAAATTAATACTTTTATTCAGCAAGGAAGCAATAAACTGATCAAAAGTGACAGCAAAGACATTAATAATGTTACAAAATAATTATATTTCAAATATTTGCTGTTCTTATGACCTTTCTGTTCATCAAAAAAATCCTAAAATAAATCTTTCAACAAAGATATGAAGCAGCACGACTGTTTTCAACATGGATATAATCAGAAATGTCATATTAGAAGATATGAAGTCAAATCATCATATTAGAATAATTTCTGAAGGATCATGTGACACTGAAGACTGGAGTAATGATGCTGAAAATTCAGCTTTGATCATGGGAATAAATTATATTTAAAATATATTCACATAGAAAACAGTTATTTTAAATAGTAAAAATATTTTTCATTATTACTCTTTTACTGTATCTTGATCAAATATTACTCAAAAACATTTAAAAAAATCTTACTACCCTCAAACTTTTCCATCCCTTAACCTAGTGGAAATGGATTTAAATACAAAGTATGATTGAATGTACTGTATGCAGCCATTCCTCTAGCCCCGCCTCTTTATGGGCGGAGTCACACAGACACGCCCCTCTCTCTCTTTCAAACACACTCTCACATGCGTTTAGAGTTTCTTCCAGAGGAAACTTCCCACAGTCAGGATGAAGGAGAGCATGGATCCTGCGGTTCACACACAGTAGTTCCCGGCCGTGTCTGGACTCGATCTGGAGTGTGTGTGTGATGTCGTGGGGTTGTGGATTAAAGTATCTGTTTTCTCTGCCTCCGGTTCTCCAGCAGGCGGGCGTCTGCTCTCTCCGAGCTCCAGATGACTTCTCCCGCCTGGAGATGGTCCAGCGGCTGGCCAAAGACGGGTATCGCTTCCTTCAGAACCAGAACTACCGGCTCCCGGACCGCTCCGCACAGGTACACCAGCGCTCGCTCTGACCTGCGTCTGTCGGCATAGCAACAGCAGGTCATGGGTCAGATTAGGAGGTCACCATATCCACTTGTTGAAGTGTTTTTAAAACACTTTCAGAGTCCCATCTTCTAAAGCTCATGGGTAATGCACTCTTGTAAATAAAGACTCAAACAAGCTGATGTCACAGGAGAGCAATTTTAAGTTACATAAAGATTGACTGATAATTTTCATATTTAAGTCTCTGATCATTTTTTATTTTTAGGATTTTGGCACCATTATAGCTAAATCATAATTAGACTACAGTGTAAATCTATAATAATTATTAAGAATATTTTATTATTAGTATATATAATGAGATACAGTTACATTAGTAATATTGTTATTATTATTATTATTTACACCATTGCATTCATACAAATTTGTTTAGCAAAATAAATCATGACTATGTATTTACAATAATAAAAATGTATATGTTACAGTTATATTATTATTATTATTTACACCACTGTACACATTTTGCATAATAGAATAAGGAATAAATAATTGCACAATATTAGCAATAATAATAATTTATATAGTTAATAATAATAATAATAATAATAATAATATTAATAATAATAATAATATATAAGTTATATTATTATTATTATTATTATTAATATTATTATTATTGTTGTTGTTATTTACACAATTGTATTCATACAGATTTCTTTTGCAAATTAAATAATTGCAATTTATTGAAATAATATGAATGTTACAGTTATATTATTATTATTATTTACACCTTTGTATTAATGCAAATTTTCATTGCAAAATAAAATAATTACAATATATTTATTATTATTATCCTCAATAATAATCATAATAGTAATAATAATATTAATAATATGGTACAGTTATATTATTATTATTATTGTTGTTATTATCTACACCATTGTTTTAATGCACATTTATTTTCCAAAAATAAATAATTTCAATATATATTTCTTTTTTTTTCCCTTTTTGGGAGTTATGCCTAACTAACTATTAAGCTTAAAATGCTACACATTTCTCACTACTAAAGTCAGTTTATCTGTGTTTTTAAGAGTATGAGATGGTTGTTGGCTCTTCATGTCTGCTCTGATGTGTGTGTTTGACCCGTGTGAGAGTGTTTAGTGAATCCTAGCGTAACGTGAAGCTCACTGATGGCGTCTGTGAGGACGGAGCTCAGTTTGTGAGTCCCTCTGAAGTGATTAACACTGTGCTCACTTCTGAGTGAACTACCCCTCAGACAGGGTCATTCTCTGCTGTGTTCACTTCTGAGTGAACTACCCCTCAGACAGGCTCACTCTCTGCTGTGTTCACTTCTGAGTGAACTACCCCTCAGACAGGCTCACTCTCTGCTGTGTTCACTTCTGAGTGAACTACCCCTCAGACAGGCTCACTCTCTGCTGTGTTCACTTCTGAGTGAACTACCCCTCAGACAGGCTCACTCTCTGCTGTGTTCACTTCTGAGTGAACTACCCCTCAGACAGGCTCACTCTCTGCTGTGTTCACTTCTGAGTGAACTACCCCTCAGACAGGCTCATTCTCTGCTGTGTTCACTTCTGAGTGAACTACACCTCAGACAGGCTCACTCTCTGCTGTGTTCACTTCTGAGTGAACTACCCCTCAGACAGGCTCACTCTCTGCTGTGTTCACTTCTGAGTGAACTACCCCTCAGACAGGCTCACTCTCTGCTGTGTTCACTTCTGAGTGAACTACCCCTCAGACAGGCTCATTCTCTGCTGTGTTCACTTCTGAGTGAACTACCCCTCAGACAGGCTCACTCTCTGCTGTGTTCACTTCTGAGTGAACTACCCCTCAGACAGGCTCACTCTCTGCTGTGTTCACTTCTGAGTGAACTACCCCTCAGACAGGCTCATTCTCTGCTGTGTTCACTTCTGAGTGAACTACCCCTCAGACAGGCTCATTCTCTGCTGTGTTCACTTTTGAGTGAACTACCCCTCAGACAGGCTCACTCTCTGCTGTGTTCACTTCTGAGTGAACTACCCCTCAGACAGGCTCACTCTCTGCTGTGTTCACTTCTGAGTGAACTACCCCTCAGACAGGCTCACTCTCTGCTGTGTTCACTTCTGAGTGAACTACGCCTCAGACAGGCTCACTCTCTGCTGTGTTCACTTCTGAGTGAACTACCCCTCAGACAGGCTCATTCTCTGCTGTGTTCACTTCTGAGTGAACTACGCCTCAGACAGGCTCACTCTCTGCTGTGTTCACTTCTGAGTGAACTACCCCTCAGACAGGCTCATTCTCTGCTGTGTTCACTTCTGAGTGAACTACCCCTCAGACAGGCTCATCCTCTGCTGTGTTCACTTCTGAGTGAACTACGCCTCAGACAGGCTCACTCTCTGCTGTGTTCACTTCTGAGTGAACTACCCCTCAGACAGGCTCATCCTCTGCTGTGTTCACTTCTGAGTGAACTACCCCTCAGACAGGCTCATTCTCTGCTGTGTTCACTTCTGAGTGAACTACCCCTCAGACAGGCTCATCCTCTGCTGTGTTCACTTCTGAGTGAACTACCCCTCAGACAGGCTCACTCTCTGCTGTGTTCACTTCTGAGTGAACTACGCCTCAGACAGGCTCACTCTCTGCTGTGTTCACTTCTGAGTGAACTACCCCTCAGACAGGCTCATTCTCTGCTGTGTTCACTTCTGAGTGAACTACGCCTCAGACAGGCTCACTCTCTGCTGTGTTCACTTCTGAGTGAACTACCCCTCAGACAGGCTCATTCTCTGCTGTGTTCACTTCTGAGTGAACTACCCCTCAGACAGGCTCACTCTCTGCTGTGTTCACTTCTGAGTGAACTACCCCTCAGACAGGCTCATTCTCTGCTGTGTTCACTTCTGAGTGAACTACGCCTCAGACAGGCTCACTCTCTGCTGTGTTCACTTCTGAGTGAACTACCCCTCAGACAGGCTCATTCTCTGCTGTGTTCACTTCTGAGTGAACTACCCCTCAGACAGGCTCATTCTCTGCTGTGTTCACTTTTGAGTGAACTACCCCTCAGACAGGCTCACTCTCTGCTGTGTTCACTTCTGAGTGAACTACCCCTCAGACAGGCTCACTCTCTGCTGTGTTCACTTCTGAGTGAACTACCCCTCAGACAGGCTCACTCTCTGCTGTGTTCACTTCTGAGTGAACTACGCCTCAGACAGGCTCACTCTCTGCTGTGTTCACTTCTGAGTGAACTACCCTCAGACAGGCTCATTCTCTGCTGTGTTCACTTCTGAGTGAACTACGCCTCAGACAGGCTCACTCTCTGCTGTGTTCACTTCTGAGTGAACTACCCCTCAGACAGGCTCATTCTCTGCTGTGTTCACTTCTGAGTGAACTACCCCTCAGACAGGCTCACTCTCTGCTGTTTTTACATATGCATCAGGGTTGAGCATTCATCTTTTAGATTAGCAAAAGTTACGGCTCAGATTTTTGTCTGTAATGTGAGTTTAAAGGGATACTCCACTTTTTTCGGAAATATGCTCATTTTACATCTCCCCCAGAGTTAAACAGTTGAGTTTTACCGTTTTAGAATCCATTCAGCCGAACTCCGGGTCTGACGGTACCACTTTTAGCATAGCTTAGCATAGATCATTGATTCTGATGAGTCCAGTAGCATTTCTTTCAAAATGACCAAAGAGTTTCAATATTTTTCCTATTTAAAACTTGACTCTTCTGTAGTTAAACCGTGTACTAAGATCGACGGAAAATGAAAAGTTGCGATTTTCTAAGCCTATATGACTAGGAACTACTCTCATTCCAGCGTAATAATCAAGGAACTGTGCGGCTGTACCATGAGTGCAGCAGGCGTAATGATATGACGCAGCGCCTGAAAATAGGTCTAATAGGTTAGACAAACTTAGTCCCGGTCACGTTGGAAGAAGTTACCGAGCTGGGGACTATTTTCAGGCGCTGCGTCATATCATTACGCCTGCTGCACTCATGGTACGGCCGCACAGTTCCTTGATTATTACACTGGAATGAGAGTAGTTCCTAGCCATATAGGCTTAGAAAATCGCAACTTTTCATTTTCCATCGATCTTAGTACACGGTTTAACTACAGAAGAGTCAAGTTTTAAATAGGAAAAATATTGAAACTCTTTGGTCATTTTGAAAGAAATGCTACTGGACTCATCAGAATCAATGATCTATGCTAAGCTATGCTAAAAGTGGTACCGTCAGACCCGGAGTTCGGCTGAATGGATTCTAAAACGGTAAAACTCATCTGTTTAACTCTGGGGGAGATGTAAAATGAGCTTATTTCCGAAAAAAGTGGAGTATCCCTTTAAGCTTGCAACAAACTCCCTGAGCTAAGAAAACCCTCTATTTTATATGTGATAATTTAAAACGTAACATTATAATTATAAATAACGAATCACCACTAAGACTTGAGGGGTTTGTTGCATCTTGAAAGTATTTCTGACTAAATCCCTGAGTAAATGCCTACTTTTCACGATCCAATCAACTCCTGCTGGATAAAATCAAGCCCCGCCCCCTTTCCCCCTAATTTTTATTTATTTGTTCTCTCAGAGATGCATCATATCAAGGAAATAAAATGGATTGTAAATGTCATTTCGTTGTGGAAGTGTTGACCAGAAGTTGTATTTATAAGCGTTTTCGGTTAAAACTTTATTTTAAGGTGTCATTGTTACAGTGTAATTATATATTTAAGTCCTGAGTAATATTAATTAACTACATGTACTTACTATAGGGTAAGGGTTTGGTTGAGGGTTAGTTGCATGTAATTATGCATAATTTACTGTTATTACTATGGTAAGTACATTTAACATATGTAACAAGGACACTGTAAAATAAAGTGTCACCACGTTTTCCTAATCAGCATAAGCTGTTGTTGATGAATTAACCCCTTCAGGGTTTAGAACCACAACCGGTCAGTTGTTTAACCCCTTCTAGGCCACACCAGCCCATGTTAACGAGTGCTGTCTCTGTCTGATGCGGTGTCGGACATCTGAGCCGTTCAGGATTGGTGCTCTGGTGTCACTAGCGGTCACTAATCACACAAATCACTGAAGGTGTGGCGATCTCACTTCCTGTCATTGAGCCACAGTTGCCATGGTGACACAGTGTACGACTACAGGCGCCATGCAATTGAAGGAAGAAATCAAGTAGAATACAATGTAACAATAAATAATAAACTGATACATTATTTCAATTACAGTGTTATTTTAGTAAAATTGATAAACTATTACACTATTTATTAATATTTTGAATTCGCTTTTATATTTATATTTTCAGTTTCCGTTTTAATTTAAGTTTTAGTAATTTTGTTATGGTTGTGTAAGTTTTATTAGTTTTTGTTTTCTTTAATATTCCTATTTAGCTTGAATGAACTTTCATTTTAGTTTAGCAATTTTAGTACCTCTGAAACTTTATTAATTAATTTTCTTTTTTTAAGTTTGTCTTTTATCTAATATTTATATTTTATCTTTATTTCACTTCGTAATTTTTTTTTATATAAATACTAAAAGGCAATTTAAAGTCATTATTGTGTAAAATGAGAAAAGCATCAAATAGACAGACAAACAAATTGTGTAAGAAAGAAATATTTTATTTGATTCAACATAGAATTTATTACACATAAACGTTTAGTTTTTTCAGAAGATGCATCTGTATTGGTATTTAGATACATTTACAGGCCAAAACAGTTTGGTTACCAACATTCTTTAACATTTTAATTTAAAATATCTTTAATTTTTATGTTCCACAAAAAAAAAAAAAAAAGTCATACAGGTTTGAAACGACACAAGGGTAAATGTAATGTAAATGTAAAGAAACAAAACTTTCATTTTTGGGCAAAGTATCCCCAAAATATTAAATGAGTATTATTATTAATGAAATGAAACTCTAAATAAGAAACTAAAACTGTTAGTAGGTGGTGGTAAATGTCTACACGAGTAAGTCATTGAATCATCCATTCATTCATTCGATTCGTTCAGACGGCTGATTCATTCAGGAATGAAGCAAATGGCTCTCTTTAAGAATGAATCATTGAATCGTTGGTTCACCCGATTGATTCGCTCAAAACGCTGATTCATTCAGAAACTAAACACCGCTGTGGTGCTCATAGACACACAACTCTGCCTTTAATATTTTCATTGGCAAAATTGAGCGAAAACAGACAATATTATGTCTAAAATATGACACAATATTAACTTCTTATTTATTGAACTGTTGAATAAAATCAATATCACATTTGCCCTCGAGCTATTCGGGACAAAAACAGCACTCGTGTGATATTGCTTAACTATATCATGACATAAATAGGAGACAAAAAATCATACAGAGGCATTTTTGCCCTGATATCTAGAATTTTAGAACTGCATTATAGGCCACATCAGGCAGGGAGTATTAAAATGAATTATGAATCAACAAATTGATTATTGATTCCTTCATTTTATAGTTAAGTGGCACTCCTCGCCTTCCATTACGCACACTGTCGGCTGCAAAAATGCCCCAAAAAATGTATTGACATAATCCAGCTCATGTTTACATTGGACAGAAGTGTTGCATTGTTTCTTTTCCCTGTTCATGAGCTTATGTTTTTATCACAGACTCCAGAGAGGCCTTACGTAAGCCAGGGTGAAGTCTGAACACACACATTCGTTCATACATCTCTTTCCTAAAGGGATCTTTATGAAGCTTTTGTAATCAAATCATTTCCAGAGTTATATAATGAGATTTCCTTTTCCGGATCCTGTATAGAGACCAAGGGTCGTGCTGCGACCTAAGGTGGAGTTTGTGTGTGTGTGTGTGTGTGTGTGTTTGGGGTGTTTTGGTCCTGTTTCATTGTTTAGAGTAAAGATCGTGCTCTTTGGTTTTTCCAGGAACATGGGAGTTTTCTGTGCAACTTTTTGGTATAATTAAGGAAACAAAGCAGCGCACACTATCGTACTCGATCACACACACTCTGCGCAGAAACACAGGAAAGGAACACAGAGTGCTTCCTCTCGCCTTGGCTTTCCTCTGTGCTCTGCGTCAGCGAGGTCTCGGGACTGGATCTCCACCCAGCGTGAGAACCGACCTCAGCCGAGGTGGAGACGCTGCTTAAACACACACTTCTGCCTGATAACTGTCATTACTGACGCCTGTAGTCTAACACACCTGCTCGTGTCCTCCCTCATCAGCTCATTTGGCGGGTGAAATTGTTCCAAAAAAAAAAAGAAGATACATGTGAAGTCTCTTCTGCTCACCAAGGCTGCATTTTTTTGATAAAAAATACAGTAAAAACAGTGAAATTGTGAAATATTATTACGATTCAAACGGACCATTTTCAGGGCTGTGAAACGATTAATCGCGATTAATCGCATCCAAAATAAAAGTTTGTGTTTACGTAATATATGTGTGTGTACTGTGCATAATTATTTTGGATATATAAATACACACACATGCATGTATATATTTAAGAAAAATTTGTTATATATAAAATATTTATATTTATTTATAATACAAATTATATATATATATATATATATATATATATACAGTATATATAGGCAACTATTTCTTAAATATATGCATGTATGTATATTTATATATACAAAATAATTATGCACACACACATATATATTATGTAAACACAAACTTCTATTTTGGATCGCGATTAATGAATGAAGATGAATAGAAAGTTCAAAAGAACAGCGTTTACTAGAAATGGAATCTTTTGTAACATTATAAATGGATTTACTGTCACTTGTGATCAATTTAATGCATCCTTGCTGAATAAAAGTATGATTTTTTGTTCAAATATTTTAAAAATAAAACACTAAAAACTACAATAAATCACATATAATGGACAGTATGAAAAAAGTATTACTAAAATATTAAATGACCGATATTAATGTGATTTGCTAAAGATTAGATTTAACACTGTTATTATATTATTAGCGTTTTTTTTCTGCTCAAAAAGGAACATGTTTGGAAAAGAACGTTTTCAGGAGCCGAAGAACTGGAGCACTTTATAAAATGCACACACTGAATGCAATGCAAGATGCTTTGAATAAAAGCGTCTGCAAAATGCATAAACGTACAGTAAGCGCGAGAGAAACAATAAAGCAGGGAGAGGCTTGGATGGTTCGGTGGAGATCAGGTGATGCTGTAATATCCCGGAGAACGAGGGATGGGGTTTTCCAACAGGAAGGTCTGGGTTCATCTGTCTACTGTGGTTATGACATAATCTGGTTTAGCTGATGGTTCTGGGTGAGCACTGAACCCTCATTACATCTGAAATACTGTTCTCTGATTGGTCAGTCTCATCATTCTGTGGTCAAATATGATGGCATTATGACGCCAAACTGGCATATTCATCATCACATGCTCTGGAAGCATACTTTACTTATTATTTTATTAGTATGTGCCTGCAGATCCTGTGAGAAACGTTCACAATGTTCCCGAAGCACATTCACCTCTTTCGTTCCTCTGTTACGTAACGCTCTCACTGCCAGCTTGATTATAAAAATATTTTTTTTTTTCCCATGAGCAGACAAGGCTTTTATGGCCAAAATCTGTGTGCATAGCTGACATTGAAATGCAGTGTGTGTTCAGTGTGTCCGTACTCGTTCCTCAGTGCATTAACTCCCCCGAGAGACGCGGGCTGATTTTGGAAAGGCTCGAGAGGAACACGGGACGCAGCAGATAAACTATTTGTTATCGTTTGCATCGCTAACATTTTTCCCAGCCGCATCTGGCCTGGTGTTTGTTAATGTAGGTGTTTTTCCGTGGAACTGCAGGAAAATCCTATTAACGTTGCTTTTTCTAAACACATTTGCAGGGAGAAGCAGCGCAGGCTCCATCTGATAGCCGCGCTTGTTTTGGAGTGATTAGGGAATGTTTGGGAAACGTTCCATGTTTGTTCCGGATTGAATTATTTGTGGTCAGACTGGGGAGTATTTTTGGAATGTTCAGACGTTTTATTTTGGAATGCCAATTCCGGTTAAGTAACGGCGAAAACTGACCTTGATTAAGAGGTCAGAGGTCATGTTTTGGACCCCACGTGTCCGTCCGTCCGTCTGAGTGCAGATAATCCATGCGTTTCCCTTCCCGTGGTCTGGTGATTGACAGGCGGCTCCTGCGGCGTCCCAGCATCCCTCACTCTACGGGAGAGCGGGTGAAATGACCAATCATCAGTCAGAGTCTCTGAGGCCCGAGACAGGCGGCGTTCTCTCCGCTGAAGGTCGTTCAGGGATGGAAGCGTTATGTGTGTGTGTGTGTGTGTGTGTCTGAGTTTCAGTTGCTAATGGATTTAGTATATTTTAGTGAACATGTTCCGGAACATTTCGTCCTGGGTTTGGATGCCTGTGGGCTGTTTCAACACGGTTACGTCGATAGCATTGTACGGTTGTCATGTACTGGGGTCAGTGTGTGTCTGAGAACTGATATTTCTTACATTTCCATGGATTTTGACCCGTTAAATGGCTTGCGCACAGCTTTCTTTCTCGTGTTGATGTTGAGGAAAGGAAGTTGGGTTGGGAAAAGAACTGAAAGACTTGTTCTCTTTTTAAAATAGCTAACATTCAATTCAATTCACATTTATTTGTCTAGCCCTTTTCACAATGCTTATCGTTTCAAAGCAGCTTCTACATTACAACTAATAGTGTTTAGTTTACATATTCTCATTTCGGTTGCACTTTATTTGACAGTCCTGTTCCCCATGTACATACTTTATGCTTATTATAGTAATTGCAATAACTGGGTAATAACTAGGCACTAACACTGAACCTACCCCTAGTTAACTTATATTACCCATTACTTTCTTAGGTAAATACACTGTAAGTACACGTACTGTAAAATAAAGTGTAACCCTATTTTTGTGCAAAATTGTGTTCAGCTTTGTACACGCTCACACACTTGCAGGCAGTTTGTTCAGATGACCTACTTTGAAGTCCTGCATTGGTGCATGTCATCACCTGTGTGACTCCGCCCCCTGCTCGCAGACACGCCGTGTGGGCGGGGCTTATGATCTCACTCACCTGTAAAGGTGCTCAGGCAATGAGTGAGTCATTTCAGCGGACGCACGCTTGGCCACACACACCGCCACACACACATCTGTCTGATAAAAGCCCTGTTTAACAGCAGATGTTCATACTGATGACACCAGATTTAAAGACACCTGGACTGATATCATATTTAAAATTACCTGCAGTCATTGTGATTTATTAACGCAAAACACTGATATAGCTAAAAATGTATTCAATATTTATATTTGTGTGTTTGCCCTGAAATTACAGCAAAGGCTTTTTTTTTTTTGCAGAATCATTTCAGTAACAATCTGTAAAAAATGATCACTATCTTTTCTATGATTGGGGTCAAAAGTTTTTTTGTTGTTGTTGTTGAAAGAAATGAATACGTTTATTCAACAATGAAGCATTAAATTGATCATAAGTGACAGTAAAGACATTTTTAATGTTGCAAGAGATTATATTTTAAATAAATGCTGTGCTTTTGAACTTTCTATTTCATGGTTTCCACAAAAATATGAAGCGACACGACTGCTTTCAACACAGATAATAATCAGAAATGTTTCTTGAGCAGCAAATCAGCATATTAAAATGATTAAATATCATTCATCCTTGTGTGAAATAAAACCTGTTTGGAAAATATTTTAAAATAGATTTATTTCCCTCTGTGTTTTATATTTTGCATAATATATGCAAATATATTATTTACTAAGTTAATAATATATTAACTTACTTTTTTTTACTAAGAATAATGTGCATTGATGAATCAGATATTCACTTCTTGATTTTATAGCAAAATTACTGCGATCATATGTGATTATTCAAGATGCCACCCAGCCTTATTTCAGAGTCGAACATGTTTTTTAAAAATAGTATTTAGTATATAGTGTTTAAAGTATTCACACCTGCAGGCATCAAGACTATAATAAGAGCTGGATTTCACACACAAAACCATCCAATGCGACGGAATGCATCTGAAGTGTGTATTGAGTTCACACCTGTGAATCCGGCAGGTGTGTGTGTGTCTGTGTGTGTGAAACATTTCAGATTTTCTTAATCCTTTTCCTGCCTTTCATCTTTCTCAAACGTTGCTGTCCAGACACGTCTAAAAGTGCAAACACACACACACACACACGTTCAAATTACTCTGTTATTTAGAATGGGCTAAAACAGGAACAGGCCGTATTGATGAAGCTTTTCTGTGTGTTTGATTTTGGGTTTTATCCAAGTGGCACACAACCACAATACTCACACTATTTTTGCATTATTTACAGCGTGCATTTTTAAATATTAGCAAATCCTTCCAATTTTCTTGTGATTCTGCTGTATGAATGTGACTGTAATGACTCTCGTTTCTCCCTAATGACGAGCTACTTAATTGAAACAGAGAGAGAGAGAGTTTGAGCAAGTAGAAACTTGTCGGATTTGATGACAGAAATACACGTTGTGATTATATTTGCATGCAAACCTGATTGGTTTTGATCACACCCTTTGTTTTTGGATAGCTTGAGTCTGTTTTTACAGTTTGCGTAGTTTGTGACTGAATGATTTGTGAATGAATGTCATTCCAAACTTGTTTAACTTTCATGAATCATGAAATGAGAATGTATGAGGAATATCTGAACTGCTCTTTTCAACATAATTTGCCACCAATGTCCAGAAATGACAAGAAAGTATTGTAAAAACAACATTAAAACTAATTCAAATGACTTGTACGCTCTATTCCAAGTCTTTTAAAGTTAAAAATGGCACATTTAAAAGTTAAAAGTGATTTATAAAAATGTAAGTTTAGGTCAAACAAGTCTGAATTGAAGCCGCTGTTCACTAAAGATCTTGATATTCGCCCTAGTTTTTCTTGGCAATGTTCATGAGAGAAGTATTAATGAATAATTGAATGATTGAATGTCAAATGATTCAGTTCACATAGCCAGTCTTAATGATAACAGAATGTTCACATTTGAGAGAACTCATCCTGAACTATTATGCCTAAGTAAGAAAACCCTGTGTTTTGATGTGTAATTGTGTGTTCTCTTCATGTCCGCCGTGGATCAGTACGTGATCGTGTGTGTGTGTTGATCTCTCAGGCGCAGGGGGAAAGTGTGGTGCGTGTGTGTCTGAAGGAGAGGGGCCAGGACGTGCTGGTTCTCCAGCGAGTCCCATCAGATCCTGCGTCTCCACAGTCGGCCGGAGTCAAAGATGACGACGGTGATAAGAGGTGAGGCCACGCCCCCTTATCTGACCCCTCCTCTTCTGTTTACATATCATAAGCCCTTTCATCCTCCAATCAGAGTCTTCCTCTCTCTTCCTAACGCATTCCTGATGTTTGCTTCCTCATTACGCTGTCAGCAGGGCTTTTGACAAGCCATAAACCTGCGTGTGCATGTAAACACACTCGTCGAGTGTTTTGTGCTGCACAGAGTTTGTCTGCAGGTCGTCCAGCATCACATGGGGGAGTCGGTCCTCTCTCCAACCCTGACACGTACTCCTGCGCTGGGCATGACGCGACACACGTGTCCCTGCTGGAATGGACGGCAAGACTTTTGTAAAACTCGTCACTCTGGTGCAAGCAGAAGAGGATGATGATGATGATGATGATGATGAGGAATATTGGAAATGCAGCAACAGTCTGGAGGATGAAGATGAAATACCCACGTTTAATATTCCTCATTTTCGTTTCATTGACGATGATGATGAGGATGATGAAGATGAGGATGATGATTATGTGATAAACAGACAGCGATGGAGCGGCTCTTGTTCTACGTGTTCCTCCTCTGATGAAGAGTACCCATGCGATTCTTCCTCTTCTGCTCTGTCCGACAGGTACGTGGTGGTGTCCGGGACGCCCCACAAGATCCTGGAGCACCTGCTGAGTGACCTGCGTCTGGACGAGCACCAGGGGGCGGCGGAGGGCAAGGAGGCGGGTGAGTGACTCCAAACATTTTACCTGTGTAATCTGAAGCATTTTGATGAAACTGAGGATTCAGTGGGAAATAATGTAGTTTTATTCATCAATAATTAGTTGATTTTAAATTTCATTTTTAATATATATGCTGTATATATTTTTTTTAAATATAATATTTTATGTATTAATATATATTAAGTGTTTATATCACACACACACACACACACACACATATAATTTGTAATATTTAATATTTATTTAATATAATATGACTGAACAATCGATTGATATAGTCACTTAACGAATATATATATTCAAAACTTGTTTTGTTTATTGTTTTGTTCCAGATAACTTTAAAAAAGAGTTTTTCCCATTAAGCTATTAAATCTACATTTTTAATTCTACTATTTTTGTATTCATATGAATTATAAATGCCATATAATTGTTAAATATTATTGTTATAATTATTTGCTATTAATATATATATAGATATATATATAGATATATATATATATAAGTTAATAACAACAATTAGAAACGCTAAGAAATTTATGTGTATTTTAATTTTATATATATATTTTTTTTATATAATTTATATATATATATATTTATAATATAATATATATATATAATATTTATAATATAATTTATATATATATTTAGAATATTTATAATATAATTGATATATATATATATATATATATATATATAATTTGTAACATTTTATATGTATTTAATATAATATGACTGAACAATCGATTAATATAATCACTTAATGAATATATATATTATGTATTATTATTATTATATTTATGTTCCAAGTAAGTGCAAAAAAGTTTTCCCCCATTAAGCTACATGAATAAATATCCATAGCAATACTCCTTCTGGTATAATTATGGCGTTCTCTTACCAACCTAAACTAGTTGGCTAAATAACATTGGGTTTAATGTTGTAACAGTAGCAGCACAAGTGAGAAATATTACTCTTACATCATTTCCTGTGATCTCCGTGGTCACTGGTCAGATCCGATCTCATAAAGCATTCCAGCTGTCAGTTATTTCACAGCGTGGCGTGTCAGAACGACTCCAGAAATGAATGTTTCTGGAATGCTTTGTGTCTTAATGCCGACAGGGTTTTCTTTTGCTTTCTGTTGTGTAGAGTGTGTGTGCCTCCAGGTGTGTGTGCTCTCTGAAGAGACGCCGCTGCGTGTGAAGCCGAGTTTCTGAGGCGGTTTTGAAGTTCTGCCTGCAAAACCGATTGATTTGTGCCGAGTGTTGGTTACAGTTACTCTTTTTACTCTTGCGAAAGCATAATTATTCATGAGTGCATTTGCACACAGTGTAATGTTTGCAGGCGGAGGGCTGATAGCATGTGTGTGTGTGTGTGTTTAGTTTCTGAAGGTCAGATTCCCAGTCTCGAGTCTAGTGTTCGACTGGAAAAGACCCTCTCTGAGACGTCCGGAGTGATATATAACATCTTTTTATAGGAAAGAAGTTTAAACATCTTCACTGAGAGTTTTTAATGTTTGCATTTAATCAAAGACACCAAATGAGCAGAAAGATGCTGTGGGATGGTGTGAGGTGAGGAAGAAAACAGAGAACAGCAACAAGATAATGAGTTTTTCTGTGTGTGTGCATGTTTGTGCATGCGTATATCGTGTGTGTGTGTGTAATTCAATGACCCTTGTGTGGTGAATAACACACCCATAGGCGATAAATTAGCCTCACAGTGCAGTGCATCCTGGGTAATTACCGGTGTGTTGGCAGCTGTGTTTAGCATTCAAATGTGCGTCACGCTGCTAAGGAGAGAGAAAGGCTTTTTACCTTTTGTTAAATGCCAACAGTCTCACTATTTCCGCCCGGATCACTGCAGACGTGTGTGTTTTGGTGGTAGCTTCTCATTAGACGCCCGGTCGCCTTCAGATACTGGTATTAGATTGACCCGACTCGCCGTGCGTCGCCTAGAGCGGTGTAAAGTGTCAAACGGTGTATCATTTCTCCAGACTCTGAGTCAGTGTTTGTGTTCAGACCTGCGTCAGTGTTCAGTGATAATTGTTCAGAGACTTCATGAGAAATCGTGTTCCTGCTTTCCCGGCGGGAAACCAGCAGTTCAGAGAAGCAAAGGCATCAGTGGTATTTTTAGGAGAGAGAGGTGTGAATTTAATCATTATGACTATGAATGAGGCTAAAATCCAGATGCTTTTGCTTTCTTGGGTGTTGCAAACTCATATTTGATGTAAAGAAGGGCTTTTAAGGGTCAGTCTGACTGCAACAACTAAACCTTGAGCCATCTCCATATAGGGGTATTAACAAATAGCTATATATACAGAACCGATTATAAGGTTGCACAATATATCGAAATTATCGAAATATCGCAAATGTATATATCGCAATATGCATATCGCAACGGCTTGCAATAACTGGGGTCATGAACAAAAGACGAAGAGAAAAACACTCACTGCTCTTTGGCTGAATAACTTTTGTAGCTTTAATAAGAATCAGTGTATATTTGGGTGGTCCTTATCAAGTCCAATTTTTTTTGTGTGCAAAATGTTAGTGTCTTAACCTCTTAAACTGTTCCTTTTAACTTCAAAATTGGAAATATGCAAAAATGTTGACAAAAAATATGATATTTAGAGGTAGCTCAATCATGTGGAAGATTGCCTATGTTAAGCATTATTGTGATATGCAAGTAATATTAAAAGTTGCTGCAAATGAACTACATTTTATTGAAATCAGAGCAACACTGGCATGACGACAATGACAACAATCTCAAAAAAAGCACAAAGTTTTCAACAATCCCTCATTTCTGATGCTCAGCAGCCAGTGTTGACTTTCTGCAGTCTGGATAGATCCGTCGGTGATCTTCCACCACATGAAGGAGAAACTGCAATTGTTCTTCAGAGTGTGTGAGATAGCCATTGTGTTCTTCAATCAGAGCCACTCCTCTCTCGACTACTTTCATTGCATGTATGGTTGCTTGTGCCTCCTGATAATCTGCTTGATTCGGCCAAAGTTCCGGGTCAATTTCTAGGAACGTAATGTACATTTTTAAATTTTACATAATTTACGTAATTTTTAAACCAAAACATGTGCTCTAAACCCAAACAATAACCGGTGATCATCAATAGAAATATGTATTGATTCCACCAGGAAAGGTAAATCTGCTAAAACGGGTCATGGATGGATTAATTTGGATTTAGTTTCTACAATCAGTAAACTGAGATATGCATCTAAAATACATATTTAGGAATATATAGAGCATATGGAATATGTGGAGATTTTTTGGGGAATTTTACTAGCCAGGTACAATACCAATTCAAATGATAGTTTTTTACGAAAACCATCAAAATCTCAGAAAGTTTAAAGCTATTGAGCTGCCAGTAATTATTATGTTACTGCCATAAAAATTGGCATGCTGTATTTTCTTATATAAAGGAACAATTTGAAGGGTTAAGAGCATGACAATTGGAGACTTTAAAAATAAGGACCACCCTAGTGTATATATATATATATTTAATTCATAGTGAAAGTAAGCAGTGTTTTATTTTTACATTTGATTATTCAGTTTCTGCTGTTAAATAAACCTAATGTGAGGATAACCTGAACCCCTAAACCCCGTGGTTTACACTGATATTAAAATTATTATTATATTATATATTATATATTAACTTTTTACGCCACAGTAAAACACCGCTGTTCACTTTCAGAAGTTTAGGGAAGTTTTCTCGTCACAAAAAGAATGTGAAACGCGTATGTAATTTTAAATATATTTTAAAGATAATTTAAGTGTATTTTATACATTTTAAACATTGTCGTATAGCATATCGAATATCATATTATTTAATGAGTTATCGCATATCGCACTTTTCTTCAATATCGTGCAGCCCTAACCGATAATCTAAATCTGCTTTTTAATCGGTTCGGTAACCATGTAGAATTTTGATTTAAAAGTCAGTCATTAGGGATGCACACTATATCAGCCACCATATCGGTATCAGCCGATATATGTTCATTTTTAATGGTATTGGTATTGACCCGATAATAAATTTTTGTCGATATATTAAAGCTGATAAATAATGGATTATTTCTTTCAGATGCGCACTGTTCATCATGATGGTTTTGAATTGCTTGAAATATGATTGGAATCACTTCGAAAAGGAAAATACATTGACGTGCAGCGCAAGTCCGTCATATAGGTTACATAAAACTATAATGAGAATTATAATTATTATAATTGTGTGCTTGGGACGTGGCTTTTAATGGTGAGACTTTGGTTTTTGTAATCATGCTCTCAAAAATTATATAAAAATTTGGATTCAGATTTATCGGCCAATATATTTCGGTTATTGGCTTTCAAATATAAAGAATTATCGGTTATCGTATCGGCCAAAATTTTTATTTCGGTGCATCCCTATCAGTCATAGTGCATATCTTCACTGACGAGAAGAACGACAACAGTTTTTTATATTTTTGTATTTATGTAATATTAAATAGTAAAAAAACTATTATTTAGGACTGTGAGAAAATATTTACACAATATTTACTCAAAATTAAAATTTTTGTTATTTATATTGTTATATTTATGTAATATTGTAATTTTTTTGTAGTCAAATACAGTTTCTTCCAGTGTTTAAAAACAATAAAAGAATTATAAGTATATTTTGTATAATATTTTAAAATTTTCTTTGCAAGTGGGTTGAATTTATTATCAGTATTTTACACAATATCTGCTCAAAATAAAACAGTATTTATAAAAAAAAGTTATTTAGATTTTTATATTTATGTAATATTGTAATGTTTTAGAGTTAGTAAAAATGTTAGTAAAATTTTATTTTGTAAAATTGTATTCATAATACATACATATTATATATGTACATATATATATATATATACACACACATAAAAGTGATAATTGACAGAATGTAGATGATTTATGATGATCCTAACAGAAAATGTTTTCATTTGCGGAATGAATATTTTTATTTAGTTAACCCTTATGTGCTGTTGGGGATGTTTTCATCCACTATGGGGTATTTTTGAGTCTTAATTTGGCCATAACTTTCTCTGTGTTTCAGCAAATGGAATGATTTTTGGTGACAAATATTATTTTGACACATATTTTGGGAAAATGCTTTGAAATTTTTCAAAAACTCAACAGTACACTGTGGGCAAATTCACTACCCTTTCGTTATGTTTCGTGGCTGAAAACACCCACTACTTTGAACTGCTGTAAAAATGTATCAGATAACACACACACACACACACACACACACACACACACACACACACACAGAGACACTTTATTATGCTATTATACGCCATATAAACTCCATATAACTCCATGTAAAAGCCAGAAACTAAGCTTTTTTTTTTGCACAGGCCTATCTAAAGGGTTAATGGTGCCATCTGGTTATCAACAGTAAAAATGACAAATTTTACCTCTTCCCAACAGGGAAAACCACCAACAATCAAAAATGCATGATTATATGGTGTCATGGCTTTGCAATCAAAAAATGTGGTTATAATGGAAGTCAATGGGGCAAAAACAGCCACGAACAGTAAATGAGGGAGAAAAAGTTCAAATCTGATGCTGCACAAAAACTACCAATGCATCAAAACCAATGTTGTTTCTAATCTTTGACATGTCCAAGACTGTGATAAAAGGTAAAAAAAAAATCCAGTCCACAATCACATTTTATATTGAAAATCAGTCATTTTGTGTGTTTTTTTTCCCAAATCAGTGACATCATTTACGAATTTGGCAATTAAAGAGTTAAAAAATTTAAACATTTAGTAGTTTTGAGCAGGACTGAGGATGATTAATAGATTTATGCAAAAAATTAAAAAAAAAATATTTATCTGATACATTTTTACAGCAGTTCAAAGTAGTGGCTGTTTTCAGCCACGAACATTACGAAAGGGTAGTGAATTTGAACAATGCACAAGGGTTAAGATCATCATAAATCATCTACATTCTGGCAGTTTTTCAATAGATTTACATATCACAAATACGTTATTTTTTAGTATGAAATGAATTCCATATAGTACGCGATTGGCTAACTGTGCTAGAAGCGTCTAAAGACAGTTTGAGTTGAGTTAGACAAAGTGATCAAACGTTTGGTTTTGACTGTGACCTCTCTGAAAGTCACTGTATAATTCACACATTTCATCCCTCCTGCGTCTTCTGACTCTTATTCGGGTCTGTCTCTCAGCAGTCGGTGGAAATAGAGCGATGGATTGTGGGCCGGCGTTCTGTTAGCACAGGCAGTCGATGATAAAAATGGAAATGAATATTTATCAGCAGACGCAGAGAAGACAAACAGAAAGGATGAAGGGAGATGAAGAAGGGGTTTGTGGGTTTTAGTGGAATGCAGTGCAGAAAGTCTTTGTGGTTTGAATATTTTTAAATGGATTTTATTACTGCCAGTAACATTTCTACCAGTATTACATAATATTTACATAATATTTTTATTTTTTATTTTTTTTACATTTAAATTTTTTATTTTCTACAATATATATATATATATTATTATTTAGGACTGTGTATTATTTAGGACTCTATTATTTAGGACTGTGAGAAAATATTTACGCAATATTTAATATCAAATTTATATCAATTATTAATATCAATATCAAAATTTTAAAAAGTTTTTGTTATTTATATTGTTATATTTATGAAATATTGTAATGTATTATTTTTGGGGTACTGTCTATACAATTTCTACCAGTGTTTAAAAACAATAAAATAATTATAAGTATATTTAGTATAATATTTAGACATTTTCTTTGCAAGTGGGTTGAATTTATTTTAATCTCTATTTGTATTTTATATAATATCTACTCAAAATAAAACAGTATTTAAAAAAAAAATACAAAAAAAAAAAATATATATATATATATATATATGCCATTTTTGTGAGGTAAGACACATTTCCTCAACAAGAAACTCTACGGTTCAGTGCGTAGCCTCAGGGGTTTGTTCAAATCACTAACCCCTAGTATGAGCACTAGTAATAGTGACGCCTGCCTCATCAAACAGCACTAATTAACCCCACGCTCATGAATCTCATTAAAGTTCTCATTAAACATGCCTTGCAGGAGAGTGAACTGTAGATCAGCTGACGGTCTGCTTAATTGTGCTAATATCTGCTGATGATGGGAACAGCTTTAATCTATCTGGATGCGGTGGTCCATCATGTTTTACTGTGCGCTTGTCTTTCAGAAATGCTTCTGGACGACTTCTTGTTGACGTATCTGGTCTTCATGTCCACCAGTGAGCTCTGCCAAGCCCTGCTGGGACAATATCCTTCCCCATCACTGCAGCGTGCTCACAAAAACACTCACTGTAGCATGCTTCTGAAATGCCAGATGCAGATATATTGTGTATGTTGTATAGTTAATCAGTACGGCCTTGCTATAGTCGCACATAAAGGCCTAAAGTGTGTGTGTGTGTGTGTGTGTGGATTCAGTCGAGGCTGTTTGCACAGAGAGTCTGTTATGAGTCTTTAACCAGATCTCACCTACTGTACCAAGCGCTCCCGAGGGAAGGAGGAAGGAAAGGAGGCCCTCTTCAGGAAGAGGAAGGTCCTGCACCTGGTCTCCCAGTGGAGCACTCTCTACAAGGACTTCCTGCGAGAGGAGGAGAACGTCAAACTCTTCATGAAGGTGATAACACTGATGTATAGCATTTATGAGTGGAATCTGTGTGGTGGAAGTATTACGGATGTGATTTAAAAACTGGGTAAACCGTCTGTCTTCTGCTGCTGTTGGTGTGTTGGTTTCAGTATAGGTCATCTGATGCGTTTTCAAAAGCAGATACGAAACCAATGTAATGCTGATTATTTAATAAAAGCTAAGAGGTGAAAAATTAACAGTTATCTTACAAAATATTTATTCAACATTATATATATACATAATATTTACAAATATTTACAAATATTTTTTAGTCTATCAGGAAAGTTTGTACTAGTAATTTACACAGTATTTACTCAATAAAAAAAAAAACATATATTTATTTTAATATTTTAAAATATTTTTTTCAAGACTGCCGGTGAAATTGCCACCAATTTTACACAATATTTACTAAAAAACACATTTATACAATGTTTTAATATTTAAAATATTTTTATTCAAGTCTATCTGTAAAATTTCTACAAGTTGTTTTACGCAATATTTACTCAAATTGCTGTATTTATATATTTATTTAATATTTTAGTATTTTAAAATATTTTTTATTTAAGACTCAGTAGTATTTCTACCTGTATTTTACATATTTACTCAAAATTTAGACTCATTAAAATTATATCTATGTAATATTACATAGTTTTTTACACAATATGTACTCAAAATTAAAAACGATTTTGTATTTATGTTTTTATTTATATAATATTTCAGTATTTTTAAATATTTTTATTTAAGACTGTCAGTAAAATATCTTCCTTTTATTTAACATATTTACTAAATTTTAATTTAAAATATTTTTATTCAAGTCTATCTGTAAAATTTGCACAAGTTTTTACACAATATTTACTCAAAATGTAAAATATTTTGTATAAATAATAAAAATATTTTATATTTGTATATTTATATAATATTGTAGTATTTTCAAATATTTTTTATTTAGTACTGTCAGTAAAATTTCTACCTCTATTTTACATATTTACTCAAAACAATAAAACAATAAAAAAATAATATTTATGTAATATTTTAATATTTAAAAAAAAGTGTCAAGGCTGTCAGTAACTATAAGAAGCATTTAGTTGCCTGAACCTGCAGTGAAATGTGTTGTGATGATCTGTGATTGTGTTAAACTCTCACTCTGTGTGTTTGCTAGTTTAGTTTAGCGCCGGTGACTCACACACTCACGGCTTCTCCTCGGGGATCGTCTCGGCCTCATGTCAGGACTTGAGTGTGTTTAATGGCTTTTCACATGTTCAGTCCAGAAAACATCTTTTCTGCCTTCTGCTCGTTGCTCAAGGCCGCATGCAGATGAAAACACTTCAGAAAACACACTTCAGGCGTCATTAAAAGCACTAACCACCATGTGTTCTCTGAAACTGAGTGTTGTAGTACGTAGAGGTTTTTGTGTGTCGATGTTTCAAAGATTTCAGTCTGTCATCTTCAGGAGATTAGAGACACACACACACACACACACACACACACACACACACACACACACACGCAGCACAAATGTACATCTTGTTCTTACCTGCTTTTGTCTCCACCCACTCACACACACGCTCACGCAGTGTTTCCATGGCAACTGTAGTGTCATTGCAGTGACGAGGATGTTTCACGGTCGCCGTATAGATCATTACATGGAGCGTTTCCCAGGTGATAGTTGCCTGGTAACAGGCAGAATTGGGGGGGGGGGCGGGATGTGATGGGTCAGACACACTCACAGCGGACGCTCCAGGTTACCGGCTCAATTACACACACGACACACACCACGCTCAAAAACATTCACATTCCATCAAACGCTAAGAACAGATGAGAACAGATGCACATGATGCTGCTGAGACACTCTGTGTGTGTGTGTGTGTGTGTGTGTGTGTGTGTGTGTGTGTGTGTGTGTGTGTGTGTGTGTGTGTGTGTGTGTGTGTGTGTGTGTGTGTGTGTGTGTGTGCATGAATGTGGATGTAGGTGCTGTTGTTTTACAGCATTGAAACAGTGAAAGTACATTGTTTCCTCACTGTATCTGTGTACTGACATTATCCAGCATGCATTGAGGGAGTGTACACCATTAAAACATACATTCCCAGTGCATGCTGGGTAATAAATCTTCCCTTTACTGCCCAGCATGGACGCAAGGTCAAGTGCCGTTGCAAAAACACACAGTCTCTCATATACACACATTCGGTCGCCACCCAGACGTGTTTTCCCACAGAATTCTGCTTATAGATATATATATATAAATATATATAATTTTTTTTTCAAACCTGTAACTGGCAGTATTATAACAAAAATTTGTTCATTGAAATACAGCTGAAATAAAACAAAATATAAATATTAGATCAAAATATTAAAATTAAAGAACTTAAAGAAAAATATATAAAAAACTAAAACTAATATAAATCATAAAAGGACATAACAAAATTACTAAAACCTGAACTAAAATTAAAATGAAAACTAAAAGTATAAAAATAAAAGCTAATTCAAAACATTTATAAATTCTAGAATAGTATATGAATAGTATTAAAATATCTCTGGTAACTGTTGAGTTGATCTTTATTTAATGATATGGAATTTCCTGGTATTCAATGTGCAATGGCCATATATAAATCTTATTCAAGAGTATTTAAGAAAGAATATATGATAGAGTTGTTATTGATTTTTGTTGTTCTTGTATTTTGTGTTATGTTATTACTTAATATAGTATATCATCATAGTAGGCGGTTCTGCTGTTGAAGTATAATCATCCAAATGGGAAACGTCATCGGCTGATTCTGAAAATTAAAAATGGCCAAACGTCCACTAATCGATCAGTCCACTAATATAAATGTGTGGTGTGTTCCTGCAGTCTCTGTATCGATACGTGCTGGAGGACGTGTATGAGTTCCCCACGCTGGAGAAGGACCTGAAGGAGTTCCAGAAGCTTCTGCGCCGGAGACAGTGAGTCTCACATTTGCCATTTTAATTGAGACATTTTGAATAGTGAAGATCACTTCAACTTAATTTTGACAGATGTGGCCCTTACAAGTAAAGCGAATGCAGATGAGCACACACACACATCTCGTGGCTCTCTTTGAGCTCCTTACGTTCGTCAGTTCATCAGCTTAGCCTCGTGAATTGAGCTTAGCATGGACACGTTCCCGTTCGGGCCGGATCCTCCCGCTGCTCATCCTCGGGGTTTGGCAGGCGTATGTTCGTAATCCCACTAAATGAGGTGCCGGACTCGGAGGTGTAGTTATGACTGCCGTGGGGGGCGGAGTTACGCTGTGCTCACTCTGATTGGCTCCCCGAGCGGCAGAAGGGTAATTGGGCGTAACGTGTGTGAGATGAATAAAAGAGGGAAATGCTCAATAGTGTCATTGATGTCACTGAGCGTTGAGAGTAAATGGAGGATTGATTATTTAATGATCTCACGTGTATTCTTTAGCGTTTCATAAGAGAGATCTCAATATTGTCTCAGACTGTGCCAGATTTAGAGATGTCAATATGTACTCGTACATTTCTCATCAAGTTAATTTGAATGTATTTAATATCTCATTTGTTTCTCCTGGACAGCAACAAGATTGAATTAAAACCTTTGCTTGAGCCCTTTTTTTCTATGGAGTTTCATAGGAGATCAATATTGTCTCAAACTCTGCTCATATTTGGAATTAAAAGTCAGTGATGTCAGTATGGACTCAAACACTTCTCATCAAGTGCATTTGAATATCTTTAATATCTCAATCATTTGTCCAAGAGAGCAATGTAATCAGATTGTCACTTTTGTTTGAGTTTTCCTACTTTTGACCTGAGAAACACACACCAATAGTCTCACGTCTCTTTTAAAGTTTCAGAAAAGATCTCAACAATGTTTCAGATTGTTCTCAGATTGGCTTAAAACAACAAATTCTGCAATCCCAAGTCAAAGACAAAGACCAATCTGAGCTGTTTAACTCCCGGTTAACTTAATTAATCTGAGCTGTACATTAATTGTATAGCTCTATACTAATAACTGCTTCATTTGTGTCTATTTTCATTTCTTTTATTGGACTTTGGAAGAAACATTTGAGACAAAATTGATATTTGAGTCTCCTGAGCTCTAAAGGAACAACTTCTGAACCCAATCATCTTACTTTTGTGACCCTGGACCACAATAACCAGTCACATGGGTCAGATTTATACATCATCTAAAAGCTGAATAAATAAGCTTCCATTGATGTATGGTTTGTTAGGATAGGACAAAATTTTGGCAGAGATACAACTATTGTAAATCTGGAATCTGAGAGTGCAAAAAAATCGAAACATTGAGAAAATCTCCTTTAAAGTTGTGCATTTATATTCACGATTGTGCTGCATTCACTCACAAAAATAAACGTTTTATATATTTTCGGTAGAAAATTTACTAAATATCTTCATGTAACTTCATCTTTACTTAATATCCTAATGAATTTTGGCATAAAAGAAGAATCGATAATTTTGACCCATACAATGTGTTGTTGGCTATTGCCACAGATATACCCGTGCGACTCGTGACTGGTTTTGTGATCCAGGGTCACATTTGTCACAGGAAAAATAAATAAAGTGAGCGTTTTATTCTCCACAGAAAGGTTTTGTGTTGAAATGAGGGATGAGAAAATGATTCCTGCTGTTTTCCTGTTAAAACAAAACTTCTCCCAGACACAGTGATGATTTTGGCTTCCGGTTGAGAGCATCACTCTTCAGATGTAGATGTAGAGCGAGAGAGGAGTCTCTCAGGAGACAGCTGGCCCACACGTCTCTGACAGAAGTGTTGAATCTCCCGTCTCTCAGTTCTCTATTCACTGTCAGACTCACAGTTCAACAGACATGCATGTCTCCTAATGTGTCTCTAAGTTATTTCTCCCTGTTTTCCCTCAGTACGATGGACGACTACTCTCCACACCAAAAGGTGAGAGAAGAAATTGTGATTTTTTTTTAAATAAATTACCAAACAATGAAAATGATAAACCTGGTTTGTATTGTGAGTAAAGACATGAGGTGGCTGTCGTTTCAGAGTAAAGCGCTGTACCAGCAGCTGAGCCTGAAGGAGAACTGTGTTCCTCTCCGCGGGTCTCCAGTCGAGACCAGAGACGGTAATCAGTCCTCTCGTGCTGTGGGATTAGTTTCTGCACACATTTAACACAACATACTGTACACCCACATAGTTAAACTCTATGTTTTTGGGATAAATGTCATGAGGAAAGTAATTAATTAAAATTCGGAGAAAACTGTATATCTGTCTGTTATACACACACACACACACACACACACACACACACACACACACACACACACATACAGAGACACACACACACACTCACACAGACACATACACACGGACACACACACACACACACACACACATACACACACACACACATATGAATATGGATAATATATTCATTTTCTTTTTTAATTTTTGTTTTGATTGTAGGGTTAAACCTGACCTATTTGTATATTAATCTTATATTTTGTATATCATTTTGCATATTAAATTATGTTAAATTATATATTTTTTGCATTGCAGTGTAGGTGATTGTCAATGAAAAAAAAATTCGACTGCAAAACAAACGTCATAATGTAACAAAATTTTCTTTGTGCAAAAATACATTTATTATATATAATATTTTAATCATTTTAATGCAACATAATGTAAATCAAAATAAAATATAATAACAGATTTGTTTTTAGAAAAACAGTAATAGTACGGTACTTCATTTTCTTTTTTGCACATATAAATGTATTAAAATATAAATGTAAAATAAAGTATAATTGATTAAAAATTATAAATTAACAGAACTAAATTTTCTTCATGGAAAAACATATTTAAATAAATAATAATATTTAAAAAATATTTGTAATATAATATATGCATGTAAAAGGAATATAATTGAATATAGAAATATAAATGTAATTGCTTCATCTTTTGACTTTGGGGTGAAATGAATCCAGACATATTTTTGACAGTGTTCATGAGATTCACTGATTAAAATCCCCTCTCTTTCTCTGTGTGTGTGTGTGTGTCAGTGATGTGTCGTGTGTACGTGAGCTGTGACTCGTATCTCAGCATGCGTGTGAAGCCTTCAGTCGTGGCTCAGGAGCTTCTGCACATCGTGGCTCAGCGGATGGACAGATCTGAAGACGACATGATGCTGACGGTCCAGACGTACAGCGGAGGTTCATACACACACACACACACACACACACGCGACTCAGACAGAACCGTAAACACATCTACACACACACACATTCACTCTCTCTTCTGTGTCACAGAGCAGCGTGTCCTTCAGCCTCACGACAGTATTTACCCCGAGTCTCTGGTGGCGCCGGGCAGACTGATCGCCTGTCGGAGAGACCTCAGCGAGATCCTGGTAGAACAACTCTCAACTTTACTGTGTATCTGTGTTCCACCAATTAACAATCAAAGTAAAAACAATATTAGAAGAAAAATGCATATACATATCAAATATGTGACCCTGGAGCACAAATCCAGTCACAAGGGTATTAAATATTACAGTACATAATCTAAAAGCTGAATAAATAAACGTTCCATTGATGTGGTTTGTTATGATAGGACAATATTTTTGGCCGGGATACACAACTATTTGAAAATCTGGAATCTGAGGGTGCAAAAAAATCGAAATATTGAGAAAATCGCCTTTAAAGTGTCCATTTATGTTCACGATTGTGCCGCATTCTTACTCTGCGTTCTTCCATAACCAGGATTTCTTCAATAATTCCAAACCATTGTTTACACTTGCCAAATTCCTAGTTATAGTTTTTTTGCAAGCCACAAGAAGAATCTTACATACATATTAGGAACTATGCCTTTAATATTTTCCATAAGTAAAAACTGAGTGCTCTTCTGTGATGGTGTGTGTGTCTCTCAGCCGCCTCTGACTGAATGTCCTGAGTTGGGACAGAAGGCGGTCAGACTGCTGGGGATCAACACGTGGGACGTCGCCGTGGCTCTCACCAACTTCGAGTGGAATCTCTTCAACTCCATCCATGAGGTGAAGCTTCTGTCACAGCAGGACATGTTCACATGAACCCTGTTATGAAGTGGAACGAGTTGAAATGATCGTCTGCGGGCCAGAGATGCTGTCCGTAGAGCTCATGTTGTTTTTCATCTTAAACCTCAATGACTAATACTTACGATGGCATTCATATTTGATAAACATGTCCTTTATACATTAAGCTCATATTGGAGTTTTTACAATGTTCCGCTTTAAAAGAACATCCTTTAATCATTTACACAATAACTCTTCCAAAAACATTCCTATAATGAAATGGAATGTTTCTAAAATGTTTGTAAGATATTACACTCCCGTTCAGAGGTTTGGGGTCGATAGGACTTTTTAATGTTTCTGAAAGAGTTTCTTCTGCTCACCAAAGCTGCATTTATTTGATCAAAAATACAGTAAAAGTAGTATAATTCTGAAATATTATTACAATTTCAAAATGACTGTTTTCTATGTGAATATATAACCAAATGTAATTTATTCCTGTGATCAAAGCTGAATTTTCAGCATCATTACTCCAGTCTTCAGTGTCACATGATCCTTCAGAAATCATTCTAATATGATTACCTTTATTATTATCAATGGTGAAAATTAATCAGTGGTTTTGCTGATTCATATTTTTGGGGGAAACCGTGATTCTTTGATGAATAGAAAGTTGAAAAGAACAGCATTTACCTAAAATAGAAATGTTTTGTAACATTGTAAAAGTCTTTACTGTCACTTTTGATCAATTGAATGCGTCCTTGCTGAATAAACGTATTAATTTCTTTTTTTTAAATCGTACTGAGCCCAAACTTTTGAAAGATATTGCACATTTGCTCTTTTAAACCACACGTGGACACATGTATCAGCAGATGAAGAGCCTGTGTGATGATGCTCTCTCTCTCTCTCTCTCTCTCTCTCTCTCTCTCTCTCTCTCTCTCTCTCTCTCTCTCTCTCTCTCTCTCTCTCTCTCTCTCAGCAAGAGCTGATCTTCTACACGTTCAGTCGTCAGGCCAGCACTGGCCACACGGTGGCGCTAGAGTTCCTGCTGCAGCGCTGTAACGAGGTCCAGCAGTGGGTGATGTCAGAGGTGCTGCTGTGCCCCTCGCTCGGGAAACGAGTCCAGCTGCTCAAGAAGTTCATCAAGATCGCTGCTCAGTGAGTCTCCGCTCCGAGTGTGTTTGTCAGGATCCACATCTGTACTGAAGTATTAAATACAGGTTATTGCACAGACATGAATCAGAACGCACACTGGAATATACAGCTCTGCTTTGATCAACCAGTACCACTTTTTACGATTTTTTGTATCTTTAATAAAATTATTTATTAAAAATGTCAAACATTTTAGTAGTTTAGTTTATATTTTATTATTAAAACAATATAATACACATGACATATAGTGATTGTTTTTAAATGTAATAAAATAATAGTAAAATATAAAAAAATATTTTAGTTTACTATTTTAGTTTATATTTTATTATTAAAAATAATATTGGATTTTATGACAGATAGTCAGATACTGATTGTTTTTGTTTGATAAAATAATATTGATTTATTTAATATATTAAATATTTTATTAGTTTAGTTTGTTTTATCATTACAACAATATTTCCAACTTTTTCTGACAGATACTGATTACTCATATGTTTAATAAAAAATATTGATATATTAAAATATTACATTTTATTTAATTATTTTAGTTTATATTTTAAAATATAATAATACTTTTTGAGGCATATATGGGTTATTCTTGTGTATAATAAAATTAAATTGATATATTACAAATATAGAATATTTTATTTAGATATTATTTTATTATTAAAATATGATAATGCTGCTTTTATGACAGACAGATTATTTTTGTTTAATAAAGTAATATTAAATAAACATATATATCATATTTTTTCATATTTTAGTTTATGTTGTTATTTAACTACAAGAATACAATATTTTATGTTATTATCATTTCCAATATTTTTTGTTGTTATAATTGCTGTTTTTTTGTTTTTTTTTGCAATCTAAATGTTTGCATATTTATTTGTTTGCAAATGTATTATAGTTTTCTAATTGTTTCTGACTTGAGAATGAGTTAATGGTTTTAAGTTATAAAGAGCAATTATCAAACCAATATCATAACCAAAAATACTTTACCTGCTGTTTGTCAGACTCAAAAAAAAATCTATATATGATTTGATTCCATAAACTAAAGTTTGTCAGTGTCAGTTTATACCCGTGTGTGTGTGTGTGTGTGTGTGTGTGTGTGTGTGTGTGTGTGTGTGTGTGTGTGTGTGTGTGTGTGTGTGTGTGTGTGTGTGTGTGTGTCACATGCATCCGCCGCTCAGTGAACAGACTGTGTGAACAGATTATGTGCGGTTAACATCTTTATTAGTCAGTCAGAGAGGTTCTGGTATGATGTTTTATTCTGTGTGGGTGTGTCTGGAAGGCAGCGACTGACTCGTGTGTGTGTGTGTGTGTGTGTGTGTGTGTGTGTTTCAGCTGTAAAGCGCACAGGAACCTGAACTCCTCGTTTGCTATCATCATGGGTTTAAACACCGCAGCCGTCAGCCGGCTCAACCAGACGTGGGAGGTAAAACACTTCACACACTCACACATCATGCTCACCCTGTACTAACCAGCTGTGATGATGATGATGACACTAGTTTACTTTACAAACAATTGGTCTCTCCATGCGAACAGTGAACAGAGGCAAAATCACAGAATATACAATGATTAATGACGTTTAATATACAGTTTGGACCAACCAGCACAACATGAGAACTATAGAGATTTGAGGATTCATCGCTGGTTGCTCTGGTGTGAACACAGTTTAAGGGTGAACGAGTTAACGATACAAAAGTCAGCATGAAACCGAAGCTGCAATCGTCTTTTCTGCCCTATTGGATCAAGAACAAATGTGGGCGGGGCTTGATTTCGTCCATTGGGAATTGATTGGATGGTTGTGGTTTGCAATAGGCTGATCTCATGTGAGTGACAGGTTGCCCCGCCCACATCATCAGAGAAGAGAAGAGCTGCCAGAGGGAGGATAAAGTGATTCGGATTCAAGATCACGACAGCAGATGAATTTAAAAAATAATGATGTGCACGGATAAATCATTTGTAATAAACACTGCAATACTCCATTAAAAAAATAAGAATTGTCCATTTTGATTTCATAATGACTTTAAACAAGATGATGACTTTCCTGCTCATCAGTTTCTGTCGCTCTCTTTCCTGCAGAAAGTTCCCGGGAAATTCAAGAAGCTTTTCTCTGAACTTGAGCTGTTGACGGTACGTCAAACCCAGTCACATAAACATAAAACAAGCATAAATAGGGTTGATTTTGATTCCATGTCAACTTTATGATCATAAAGAGATTCATCCGTCTTCTTCCTCAGGATCCATCCATGAATCACAAAGCCTACAGAGACGCTTTCAAGAAGATGAAGCCGCCCAAAATCCCCTTCATGCCTCTGCTGCTCAAAGGTACAGGAGCCGCCCGCTGGTGGACAGGAAGTGATGTCACAACCACTCACATACACCACACACACATACATCGCATGGCCAGTGATTTGTTTCTTGGTCTCGTGATGTTGTGATCTCTGTTGGTTTTCAGATATCACCTTCATCCATGAGGGGAACAAAACATTTCATGATAATCTGGTGAATTTCGAGAAGCTGGTGAGTGTCCGTGATTGACAGGCTTCAGATGTGTTATCTTCACTGAGATGTGTTGTTGATGTGTGTGTGTGTGTGTGTGTGTGTGTGTGTGTGTTTTCAGCACATGATAGCCGACACCGTCCGACTCATTCGCCACTGTCAGACTGATCAGACAGGTCAGTGTGTCCTCCGGTCGAGTGTCCAATCACAAACATCATTTACATATGTCATGTTTTTACTAATCAAAATGAAAGCATCACATGGTTGATATTTCATAAGGTGTGATTAATATAAACACACATTATGCCTTAATATCAGGGCTTTTAAGTGATTTCTTTTGGGCATTCTGAGCAGAAACTGTATTTTTATGCAGATGTTTTGCTAAATAATATTTGCTAAATGTAATAAAAAAAAATAATTAAAAAAAAACTTGGTCTTTGCTTTAGTGAAAAATTATCAGAACAAAATCACATTATTAACCAGTGACCAGAGTTTAAAAATAATGTTTTAATGTTTTCACTCTGAAACAGTTTAAAGGGATTTTGGTTCCTGGTTTTGTTCCTTGAACCATTTCTCATCTCTGGTTATATACTGTATATTAATAAATATATATAATATTTCAGTTATTATAACAGTATCGGCCAATCTTAGTGTTTTATATCATTATTATTCTGATTATTAAAACAGTACAAATTTATCAGCTATCATATTGGTGATCAGCCATAAAAATACGCATTTACATATAGGTACATAAAAGGTAATAAATAAAAATAAATAATTATTATAAATATAATATGTTTATTTATTATCATAGCTGCTAATTATCAGCTATCTGGATATCTGTAATTATTTAGTTATTTTAGTTTATATTTTATTATTAAAATATAATAATGCTGTTTTTATGACAGAAAGATTATTGTTTAATATAGTAATATTAAATATATTATAAATACAGTATATATCATATTTTTTGAATATTTTCGTTTATATGCTAACTACAAGAATACAATATTATATATTTTTTATCATTTTTAATATTTTTTTGTTTTTGTAATTGCTGTTTGCTGTGTTTTATTTTTGTTGCAATCTAAAAAAAAATATTTTATAAAGTTTTCTGATTCTTAATCAGTTATTAAGTTATGAAGTTATTATAACAGTATCGGCCAATCGGCCAGATTTAAATCATTATTACTCTGATTATATTATATATATAAAACAGTACAAATTTATCAGCTATCATATTGGTGATCAGCCATAAAAATATGCATTTACATTCTAAAGTAAATAAAAGGTTTTATATATATATATATATATATATATATATATATATATATATATATATATATATATATATATATATATATATATAATTAGACACTGCTAATTATTAGCTGTCTGTATCAGGCAAAATGTCTGTATTGATGCATTGATAATTCAGTAGTAATTAATATCTCAGGTCATCGTCTCTCTCTTCATTAGAGCTGAGGAGAATAAGTCCGTTAACTCCATTGATTTCTCCTCTTCCCAGGAAACGAGCTTTCCCCGTGTGACAGCGCTGAGGTGCGATCCAGTGTCCATTACCTTCACATCATTGACAATCAGCAGACTCTGTTTGAACTGTCCCACAGACTGGAGCCGCGCGTCTGAGAGAGAGCTCACACACACACACACACACACACACACCGATTCCAGCTCCCAGCACTGACTGAACGGACACTGATAGTGGATATTAGTGTGTTTCCTCCTCCGTCACAGAGCTCTTTCACAGCCAGATGAGTGAGACCACAGTCCATCAGGACATCAGTCTGCCTGAACACACAGCCTGTGTTCTCTAGATGTGAATAAATCTTTATTTCTTAATGTCAAAAATAGATAATTGAGAAGTCGATAAAAGCTTGTTTTCCTGTCCACAGGAGAAGCGTAAACTTTTTCAGCGATGTTTTGTTGTAATGCTACCAGCATTCTGGACCATATTTATAGGCTATATCAATTTATTATTAGGACAGTTAGGGCTGGGCGATATTTTAATATTTTGATTTAAAAAATATATATATAATATATAAATATACTTTTTTTTTTCAGCCTTTTGAACATGTTCGGTATTTATTAGTATTTATATATTTGCTCTGAAATAGATTTGAAGGCTGATTTCTTTTAGTAATTTCAACCAAATAGAAATTATTGCCAGTTTGATTAAACATATTTAATGCAAGAAGAAAAATACAGTAAAAAAAATAACAACAACACATGTTTAAAAATTAAAAGCAATATTAACATATAAAAGACTGAGACTCGAGATTTCATGGAAAAGAATCAGAGAAGAAACTCAATGGCCAAATAAAATCATCACAATGTTGCTTCATTTTATAAATATGTGATATTTTATAAACAAAGCGTATATTGCCCGGCCCTACAGTGTAAACTCAGACTGAACGAACAAACACAACTGGTGTCAAAGGTCATGATGATGTCATATAGGGCCAAGTACTCACTTTCTACTGAATCTTGTTATGATGATGTTAAGTTTCCTCATATTATTTAATGTTTCCAGTTTGAGCTCAGTCCAGATGTGACACAGCCAGTCTTTCCCACGACACGCCGGTGACTGAAGCTTTTCTGAAGTGTAATTTCTACAGTGACCTGACAGTATTATTTCACAGTCATTATTTCTGGGTCCGTTCGGTGGTCGAGGCTCTTGAAGATGTTCGTTTCGTGCAGTTTTTGCCCTTCACTCGCTCTCGTTTGGATACAGTCGTTTATATTTGCAGTTCTGAAGCTCTGGTGTGAAACTCGTTTCAGTTTGAACGAGATTTTAAAGTGACATGCATGCATATTGTATTTGCACTTACATCTTTGTTTGTACATTATCGTGTAAGAATGTATATACGTTTGTAAATGTAAAGAAAAATAAGTTGGGTCATTTGCAAACACACGTTTCTGTGCCAAGCACTATTATGGGAGAGCAATGCAATATGAGAGGATTTTAATATTGTGAAATGTTTTATAAAAGCCTTGAACCCCGATCTGTTCTGACGTGATGCGATCCAGTGCACAGAACAAAACTACTTCTAAAGTGGGATTTGATGCCAAAATCTGAGTTGATTACATCACTTGATTTCTCGATTTGTTTGATTAAAGGGAATTATGGATTTGTAAATGAAGAGCTCAGGAAAGAGTTCGAGTTTTTAGGCCACAGACGTCTGAATCTGAGCTTCATCTGTTTCCACACTGACACATTTTGTTCACAGACGTGCGAACATCTCACCTGAACGTCCTGTGATAGACGACACAGAGCTTTTGTTGATATATATCTATAGCACTTGTGTTATTTTGTGTTTGACGGGATGTTTCCAGATGTGCAGAACAGATAGAGATGATGATGATGATAAAACATTGGCTGTCCGATGATTTGGTGAATCTCACAAAAAATGTCTGGGTCACGCATTTCACCCCGAGGAGTCATACATGAGAAATAAAAAACATCCTTTATTTTATTTATTTACATTTATTTTATTTTATCAAATTATATTAAGTACAACAAATATAATTTAATTATACAATAATAATATAATTATACAACAAACAGAACTGCAAGGTGTGTTTAAATGTGCTTAATTGTCATGAAAATAATGTCACAATGCGAGGAAAATTTTTAATTAGGTACTTAAAACCTATTTAATTTTATTTATGTCATTATAAAATAGTATGAATCATATTTATGCAGTTTTGTAAAAAAAAAAAAAAAAAAAATTTTATATACTTTATTTCTTTTTTTGTTGTTAAATTTTGGGGTGAAATATGACCTACAAGTTAATCATCTCATTTTTTACCTCAAGACTGCTCATAACTTTAAGTAAGTAACATAAGAAAGTAGACTGGACTAGCCCTAACTAATTTGGTCAGACTAGATCTTCAGATTGAGTCTTAACTTGGTGATTTCTGACAGTTTTTGTGAGATTCTCTCGGGTAAATGAAGTATTTTGAGGTTTGCTGTTCTCCTAAAGCTTGTGGATTGTGGCTGATCTTGTGCTGTAATGGATTTGAATAGGGAAGAAACTGGACTGACCTGCCGTCGCCAAAAGCAGGACAGAAAGCCACTGAGATTATGAACATTTATGGGGTGTTGTTGTAATCTGCAAATGTAAATATAGATATGCTCTGAATATAAGACTTAATGTTAAAAAAACACAGAGATTCAAAGCAATATATTTACAGTCTGTTGCTATAGAAACCACACACGTCTTTTCTATAACCTGCATTTTTACAATAATGTTTAAAGGCAAATGTCAATAAAAGATTTATGTAACATTACATGCTGTCTTAAATGAATTATTGTTATTATTATTTTTATTTTGTGAATTATCTCTCATTAATTCCACTGTCTTTTGTTTGCATAATCCAGATTTATTTATGTTTAAGAATAATGCTTCTGGGTCCTTTATTAATCACTAGTTCATTCAAGGTGTAAAGGAGCGTGTTTTAGACTGAAAACAGCAATGAACACTTTAAATATTGAGCAAAAATGTTTAATTCTTATCACAGCACAACCTCACCACACACACACTACATTAAACAGAGTTTAGGAATAACGTCTCGGTGACGTATGTAACCCTAGTTAGTCCCTACTCAGGGAACGACGAATGGGGTTTCGCTTAGAAAGCCTCTCACCTTCGAGTATACAAAACGAGCCAATGGCAAGAAAATGCCATGGGTCCGCGGAATTTGCATAGTGTAAGTCTGCCCCATGTCGTGGGTATATAAGGAAGTACGCTGGCAACATGCAGATATGTTTCTTCGTTGAGGAGCTGAGATTGAACTCAAGCGTTCCAGCGGTACAGCAGAAGTGGCAGGGAGACGTAATATCTCCGTTCCCTACTCAGGGAACGAGGGTTACATACGTAACCAAGACGTTCCCTTTCGTGGTCACTACAAGTTACGTCAGTGACGACGAATGGGGTTCCCAGTCTAATCACGCCACCTCTTGGCTGTCTTCCAGTGCCCTGCGTAAGTCTGAGCTCCCTGTCGTGAGACTGGCACGGACAAAGAATTCCTACTTAACACAGGAATACCAAGGTACACTGGGAAGCATATCTCAGTGGAAATATGCAATCATGCCCAGCCCGAAGGGGGGGACTTGGAATACACATATGACCCAGAGGGGCTGCATATGGAGTATCACTGGGCTGTCCAGCCGCAGATGGAATCTTTCAACCCCAGGGGTGGCAAGGTGGCTTGCCAAGGGAAAGACACATGCTCAGAGAGGCTTACAGTGGAAATCCCCAGAGGGGGAACCATGCACATGGAGGCACCTAGCCAAGTGCGAAAGCTGCCGGTGGCATAACTCTGGTGTTGACGCCGACAGTGCTGGAGGAACTCAGGGCTTATTAGGCTCACCTGAGGAATATCGCATGTATCTCGTCCGTGGAGAGGAATGGCGAGCAAGCGAAGACACCTGAGCAGAATCTAGTACCGGCTGGTTGAAGCGAGTACATGAGAAGAAACTGGCTCCACTCGGAGATTGTAGAATCTCGCGAATGTGTTAGATATCGCCCAGCTTGCAGCTCTGCAGATGTCTGTTAGCGAGGCGCCATGCGCAGCCCAAGAGGAAGCCACACTCCGGGTGGAGTGAGCCTTCACACCAAGGGGGCACGGTCGACCTTGCTGCTGGTAAGCCAAAGCAATGGTGTCCACTAACCAGTGAGACAACCTTTGCTTGGAGAGAGCCTTTCCCTTCAGCTTCCCACCATAACAGACAAAGAGCTGGTCTGAGGTCCTGGAACACTGCGTTCTGTCTACGTAGGCACGGAGGGCGCGTACAGGACAGAGCAGTGCCAAGGCTGGGTCTGCCTCCTCCGAGGGCAGCGCTTGCAGGTTCACCACCTGGTCTCGAAAGGGAGTGGTGGGAACCTTGGGCACATATCCAGGCCGGGGTCTCAGGATCACATGAGAGTTAGCCGCCCCGAATTCCAGGCACGCTTCGTCAACCGAAAATGCCTGCAGGTCCCCTACCCTCTTGATGGAGGCCAATGCAACCAAAGGCAAGGCAATGCAAAGAGCAATGCAAAGAGCATGGAGGCAATGCAAAGAGCGCTGTCTTCATTGACAGAAACTTAAGCACCACTGATTGCAGAGGCTCAAATGGAGCACTCTGCAGGGCAGTTAAAACCACTGAGAGGTCCCAAGACGGAACGAGAGGAGGGCGAGGAGGATTCACCTCGCTCCTCTCAGGAACCTGATGATCAGGTCATGCTTTCCCAGAGACTTTCCTTCAAGTGTATCATGATGTGCGGCAACGGCGGCAACATACACTTTCAGGGTGGAGGGAGACAGCCTTCGCTCCAACCCTTCTTGCAGGAAGGAAAGCACGACACTGATCGGGCATTTCGTGGGGTCTTCACGTCGGGAAGAACACCATTTGATGAAGAGGTTCCACTTCAACGCATAGGCATGTCTCGTGGACGATGCTCTAGCGGAAGTGATGGTAGCCACCACCGCTGGTGGTAGGGTACTCAAACCTGCCTCATCCCGTCCAGGAGCCACACGTGGAGGTTCCGAAAATCGGGACGAGGGTGCCATAGGGTGCCCCGTCCCTGAGAAAGGAGGTCCTTCCTCAGAGGGATTGGCCAGGGAGGTGCTGTCGAGAGGAGTACTAGTTCTGGGAACCAGGTCCGGTTGTGCCAATACGGGGCAACCAAAATGACCTGCTCCTCGTCCTCCCTGATGGCTCACTGGGGGAAAATATATTTTATAACAATTTATAACAATAAAACATGTCGCAATGCGACGAGTTGTGGGAGGCAAACAGATCTACCTTTGCGTCCCCGAACTGATTCCAAATCAGCTGAACCATCTGGGGATGGAGTGTCCATTCTCCAGGGAGAGGCCGAAGCCGAGACAGCTCTTCGGCCGCACGGCTCAGGTCTCCCGGGATATAAATGGCTCAAAGTGACCTCAGATGCTTCTGACTCCATATGAGGAGGTGGCGGGCGAGTTGCGACATACGGCGGGAGCGCAGACCACCTTGGCGGTTGATGTACGCTACTGTCTCGGTATTGTCTGATCGGACTAGTACGTGCTGACCCCTGAGCAATGCACGGAAGCGGTGCAGGGCGAGACGTACAGCCATCAACTCGAGGCAATTGACATGCCAAAGAGCATGTCCATTGCACATGGCGCCCCAGCCCGTGGTGGAGGCATCTGTTGATACAACAATATGCCGAGAAACTCGTTCTAAGGGCACTCTGGCCCGTAGAAAACTGAGGTTCGTCCACGGGGTGAAGGTCTGACGGCAGACCGGAGTCACTGAGACTCAGAGCCCTCGAACTAATGAAGGCAAGTCAGCAGTGACTGCGAGCGCTCAAGTCGATTTCCATACCGAGAAAAGAGATCCTCTGCATGGGGCAGAGTTTGCTCTTCTCCCAGTTGACCCGAAGGCCCAGACGAGCTAGGTGCCGGAGCAATAGGTCCCTGTGTTCGCAAACCTCAGAGTGAGTTAGGATCAACCAGTCGTCGAGATAGTTCAGGATGCGAACCCCGTGTTTCCGTAGAGGAACAAGGGCTGCCTAGACGACTTTTGTTAAGACGTGAGGAGACAGGGCTAGCCCGAAAGGGAGAACCGCGTACTGGTATGCCTGCCCCTCGAAAGCAAACCGTAGGAACGGTCTGTGTCGAGGAAGAATGGAGACATGGAAGTAGGCGTCCTTCAGGTCGATCGCCGCAATCCTGCGGTCGCACGCATTCAAAAATGCGTTTGGCCGTGAGCATCTTGAACGGCATCCTGTGAAGGGAGCGGTTCAAGACGCGCAGGTCCAGGATCAGTCGTAACCCACCGGATTTCCTCGGTACAATGAAGTAGGGGCTATAGAAGCTGGACTTCATTTCGGCTGGAGGGACAGTCTCGATCGCACCCTTCGCCAGTAGGGTGGCGACCTCTGCTCTCATGACAGGGGCATTGCCACCGACCATAGTGAAGTGGACTCCCCTGAAGCGGGGAAGAGACCGCGCGAACTGAATCGTGTAGCCGAGCCTGATGGTCCTCGCCATAGATATCATATATAAACGCCAGATGTCTTATGGCGCAGTCACTTCCGGCATCACCGTTCGGCCATCTTGTCACAGTGAAGCTGTGAATTAAGGTGACTGATCAGCATGCACACAAATCCTCTTATCTCGCTGAAATCTTGACGGATTTACAAACGGTTTGGTTTCTTACAAACGTTATTAACGTGGCTATAATTCCAAATGCTTGAACATGTATGTTATAATTATTCATATGTATGCAGTGTATGTATGCAGTGTCATAACTACATCTCTGACGTTTATAACAAACCAAACCGTTTGAAAATCGGTAGAAAATTGAGCAAGTTATGGTTATTTAAAAGTACATGCACCATTAAACAAGTGAGCAAGCACACTGTGGCAAGATGGCCGCCACGTGCGGACTTCGACCTCCATTGGCCAGCAGCGCGCACGAGACATCTAGCGTTTATATATGATAGCTATGGTCCTCCCGACCCAGCGGGACAGTCTGGGAAGCTCTAACCAGGCTCCCAAGAACTGTACCAGCGGGGTTATGCGGACCACAGATGTACCCTCGGTGGTGCAGCGAGGCGGAATGACCGGCCCAGGCGTGGGTGGCATAGCGGCCCGGTGCGAGGGCACGGTCATTAGCCTGCCAGAGGGGGCCAGGGAAGCACCAGTGTTCCACGGGGCCGTGCTCTGGCAGGGGTCTGGCGACAGAGGGGGACGAGAGTGGCGAGGCTCGTGAGCGGCGGCACTGTCATCCACAGCCTCTTGGGGCTCGGAGAAAGGGGCATCAGTTCTTGAAATGAGATTCTCCCCCGGCCCTCCACTGGGGGAAGGAGTGGCCCTGCTACCAGCTCCTGAGAAGAACTGAGCCCTAACTCCAAGCTGCCAGTCTCGAGAGTGCTGCTTAGCCCGGCGTTTGGACAGCTAAGGGGCGGAGACGGGCAGTGCCGCCCTCCCGCATCCCCCTCCTGCTCAGGGCCGGTGAAGGCTCGAGGGGAGGAGCCGCAGGGAGGCGGCCTCGGCGGGAAGCAGACTAAGGAGACCGCACAGACGGATGACCGTTGGTGCAGAAGGCCTCAGTCCGCTTCAAGGGAGGATGAAGGAGGGAAAAGCTATAATTAAGGAAGCTTGCAATCGGATATGGCAAGGAAATTGGAAACTGTAAAACCAGAAGACATTTTTATAATATACAAAACATAGTAAGACAAAGTAAAATGATACAAAACTTAAGTAGAGAAGATCCGATCATTTTATTAAGACTAAGGATGGGCCATACAAGACTTAATTCTACACTGAACATAATAGGAAAACACAGTACAGGATAATGTGAAATATGCCAAGTGAAGGAAACAGTTGATCATGTGTTGTTATTTTGTCCTAAACAGGAAAGGAATGAACTTAAAGAGAACTATAGAACATAGGATGCAATGAATTTACAATCTGCATAAAACAAGGATCTGGTCAAATAATAAAGAATTAAATTTATTAAGAATAGTGGACTTAAAGGGTAACTAAACCCTAAACAAACTTTTTTTTAGTTAATGATCTGTAAGAATGGGGCTTTATTCGTGCTGTTCATTGATTTGAGTAACTTTTTTGACATTGGAAAATTCAACTGCAGTAGCCACCGTTCAACCTGAAGAGGGCAGCACTCAGATGTTTTTACACCATATATTGTAGAATTAAAACACTTTATACCCAAATGTCAAAAATGTTACTCGAATCAATAAATCAATAGAATAATAGACAAATTTCAACACACATCAGAAATCATGTAAAATCAACATCCCACAGTTTACAAATAAACCTGAGAGTCGTGTTGTGAATTCTTTCCTCTTCAAGCCTTGAATTTGTATTTGGTGTCATTTTATGTGTGCGTTCAAATCAAATAATTTCAAATAATTTTGTTTTGTATCATTGTGACAAAGTGCAAGTTGACAAAGTGACGTGTCTTTTGTTTTTTTCATCCAAAAAGGCATATGCAAACAAACCTGATAATTTGATTAAATGGTGGGAGTCATTATGTCTAGCCTACAATTAATGTTCACCATTATGAATTTGGATATAACATTCCCTATGTTTATTTTTATGGATAAACATTGGGAATATGAAACGTATTATTAAAAATACAGTTTTTTTTTTTTTTTTACCGTATCCGGTCACTTCTGACTGCGAAGATAACAAGTTGTACTCCCAAATAAGGAGCACCAGAGGGTTAAGATTTATATTATACTAAACTCTGAGTTCATCATCAAGTTGTCAGCTCAATATCATGACAATATATATATAATCAAAATTAGGACTAAAGATTGAAAGATTTTGTATTTTATTATCATTATTATCATCAGATTCATCTACATAGTGACTTAGATTTAATCAACTGAAAACAGTGTCTGTAAAGGTGTGAACCAAATGGCCCTTACAGACATATGACCCAAAGGTGGGTGTGAAACGACATTGCTCAGGGTAGATTGCAGTGTAGATCGATCTCCTGTGGGAGGTTCTAACAGTTTTACAGTTTTGTTTGTAGCCCTTTTGTCTTCATGTATAAAGTTCAGTCACACAGACAGAACTTTGGGTTAAGATTGTTGAAGGGCGACATGCTAAAATCGCTGCTGAAGGACTGCTACACTACAAACCTTCAATAAATTCTTCTCCCCACAAGAACTCTGGTCAAGCTTACTTATTTTATGTATTGGAGAAATTGAATACATTGGCAAGCAACCCAAACCACTGCTCGGCCAAATACACCAAAATCTAACAAGATGCATGATCAAGAATTAATATACCAGACATAGCACTCACAAAGAACAATTTTAACCAAGTAAACTAAAAACAAATCACTAAACAAATTAAATGTTAACATTTTAAATAACATATTTCCAGGTTTTCCTTGACTGTGTGAACCTCATTGTTTTCTCTGTATTTTCTGATTTGAAACTATAGCGCCACCTAGTGAACATTATCTACAGTAATGCTGTAGCTCAGAGGCCTCAGAGAATCTTAAAGTAATAGTTCACACAAAAAATAATAATTCTGTCATCATTTACTCGCCCCAAACCTGTATGAGTTTCTTTACTGTGACTGGTTTACTTTAAAGAGATAAAGTTTTCTACTCTTTCTCTCAGGACACAGAACAATGTGAAAAGACCAGAATATGTGACTAGCTTTCTATTTTTTCCTTCAAAACGATGACCTTATTTTATCACTATCTACTGTAAAAAGAAGCTGTGCTCAATTTTCATACAGATCAAAAGACATTAAACATAAACAGCAATATAAATAGGCATCTTTAATAGAATAATCTCTACTATGTCCTGATAGAAGGAAAATATTTTTATAATGTTTATTTTTTTAAGATAGGCCTACTCTATTATACGGTTTCATATTTGTATCTCTACTTCATATCAGCTTCATCAGATATTTAACAGTCCTATATTTTATTTGAAGATGTATATAACTGTATATCAATAAAAAATGAGCATTTAAATTAATCTGATGTGTGTTGAAATGTGTCTATTATTCTATTATATTCTTATGGTTAAACAATAGTTTTACCATGGGGCAAACATTAGACATTTGACATGGTAACTTGGTAATAGACCTACAATGTCTTCTTCTTCTTTAGTTTTTAGTTTTTACCATGATCATAATATCATGGTGTTTTGAAGATCCATAGTGTTGTGTATGAATATGGTAATAATCACACAGTGATATATATTGAGGAATTAACATCTGATTTACCACAGTATTATCACAGATCATTTTGTAATTGAAAGGGTAGAAACAGCTTTGATATACTTGATCAATTTTATCATAGTTTGGTTTATTTTGATGTATATAAAAACAAAAATACAGACACTTTCACTTTGTCAGGTTGAGATGGGAGAAAACAATGGCATGAATAATTATGAAAAGTTGAAAATAAAATTGTTAAACAAGCGTTATATTTTCACAATATAAATAGCAATTATAGCTAGAATTATAGATTTTAACAATGAAAAACTAATTATGAAAATATAGCAAAACATGTTTAGATTTGTAATTATATAAATCATTTTCATTGTGTATTTCATATTAGGGCTGTAAATTCATTTACTGTAATTGACAGGTGTGATGATCAGTGGAGTTGAGTTTTTACCTCCATTATTAGGGAACGGGCAAAAATATGGAAAGAGTTTCCCAGTGAAAGACTGATCAGTGAAAGAGTAGAGATGAGAGCTGGACTCCACATCATAAAAGGAGACCAGACCCTCCTCATAATCCACAAACACACCGACCCGCTGCGGCTTCACTCTCACACACAGAGAGACAGGAGGACCAGCACCGGCTTTATATTTATTCCCATTCCTCAGACCCACAGTCCAGTATCCATTACTGAGTCTCGCTGTGATCTCTCCCTTCCTGTCAATGGATTCTCTGGCCACTCCTAAAGTCCATTTAGTCTTTTCCTTCACCTGCACCTCAAAATAAAATCTCCCTGAGGAGAATCCCTCCTTTCCCAGGACACTTACACAGTAATCAAATCTCTCTGGTTTCTCTGGGAGTTTCTGTCTAATGTCTCCATATCTCACTTGTTTTCCATCATCAGACAGGATGAGTTTAGGATGAGCTGTATCAGGATCCAGAGTCACATCCACTGAAAAAACAGAGAATATATAAATCACAAATTCACAATACAGATATTTAGTGATGATGTGTGTAATATGTAATCAGTGTTTAATCATACTGTCGGTCAGTGATGAAGCTGTGAGTATCTGAATGTAATCTAGTGTAGTGCAGACAGCACACTGTACCTGCATACTGCTGTGTCCTCTTCAGTTCTGTAGAGACACATGACAATAAAACACCATCAGATCTATGACATGTTTATGTGTGAATTATAGACAAGATTTAAGGTTATATTTAAAGAATTGTGAACAACATCATGTTTTATCTAATCAATGTTTCTCTGCTGATATTTAGAGAATCCCTGAACTCCTATTGTGTTTGAGCTCGAAATATTCCTCCTTTTTAGAACATCTTTGGGAATGTTTTGTGAAACATTTTATGATATTTTTATTTGATATATTTTTATGCTTAATGTTATTCATCTCAGTTTTGGAGTGTATGTGGTTATTCAGCAAAGAACAAAGCCCAGCACTGCGAAGCTGTTTGAACTTCAGGTCAGAAATATTCCTCTAAAAATTAACAAATTTGCGTCTTAAATTCATGATGTCTATGATTTGATTTACTTCTGCTGAACTGATTTTATCTGACACATAATCACAACATTTAGATGAAACAGCTGAAAAGACTGAAAATGTCAGAAAATGAATGTTTCTTTTAGGGCTGTCAATCGATTAAAAATTGTAATCGATTAATCGCATGATTGTCATGAGTTAACTTGTGATTAATCGCACATTTTTTTATTTGTTCTAAATGTGCCTTAAATTAATACTTTTCAAGTTTGTAATACTCTAATCAACGTGGGCATGGATAAATATGGATGCTTTATGCAAATGTATGTTTATTATTGAAACCATAGTCAACATAGAGCATGAAGACCAGACATGTTTCAAAGGTCATAGATGTTTTTCAGAGAACTTGTTCATGTCTATTAGACACATGTAGAAAGAACAAAGAAATACCAGGTTCCCTTTCGTGGTCACTCCGAGTTACGTCGGATGACGACGATTGGGGTTTCGCTTAGAAAGCCTATCACCTTCGAGTATATAAAACGAGCCAATGGCAATGAAATGCCATGGGTCTGCGGAATTTGCATAGCGTATCTCCGCCCACCGCAGGGGGTATATAAGGAAGTACGCTGGCAACATGCAGATATGTTTTCGCTTCGGAGCCGAGAACTTCTCCACTCCACGCAAGCCAAAAAATCCTGAGTTGTCCTTCTCATTCCCTTCGAGACGAGCGAGCTCTCCGGTGTTGGTGTGACGGCGATTTCAGCGAGTGCACACTACCCTGCTGATCTGGTCAGTGATCTGACAGATAGTGTGATTTCTCCCTGTTCGCTTCAACATCCGCAGAGTTTTTCCTCTCACAAAAAGAGCATTGCACGCGGCACGTCTTTTTAAAGATGCCTCGTCCGTGCACTTCTGGTTGTGGTCGCGATGTATTCTTTGCTGATGGGCACAATCTCTGCTTAGCGCGTTTGGGCGTTGATCACGCTAAAGCAGCGTTTGTGGATGACTCATGTTCTCACTGCGGGAACATGACCATCTCCATGCTGCGGTCGAGACTCAATGAGCTCACCAGAGCGAGAGTCCCCCTACCCACACCCCGATCTACTGACTCCCCAAGAGCTAGTACTTCGGCTGGTGGCCGGGGTGACCTGAGGGTGACTGTGTGGAGCACACCGCCGATACGTCCACGGTCCACACGCCCCTCTCCAGCATCGGTACCCGCGAGTGTTCAAACTGAGACTGCTGGTCCCTCTACGGAGGCCCCGCGTGTTTCGTTTGGAGCTCCAGCAGAGGATGCAATGTCGATCACTGCATCACAAGGTGGGCATGAGTCCTCGGGAAGTGAGGATTCGGATGTGTTGCCGCCCTCGGGCGTGCCAGCATTGCCCGAGTCTGATCCCGAGCTGACTGCCATGCTTTCCCGGGCAGCCGCGGCCATTGGGCTCGAGTGGTCCCCGCCACCCGATCCAGTGCGCTCGCGGCTGGATGACTGGTTTTTGGGAGCGGCCGCTGACACTCGTCGCCGCCCAACCCCAATACCATTCTTCCCGGAAGTGCATGAGGAAGTCACGCGGTCCTGGAAGGCCCCCATGTCTTCCCGTGATCGTTCGTCGGCTTTCTCCGCCTTTCCTCCCCTCGATAAGCATCAGGCTTGTGGGTACACTGGGATTCCCCCGGTCGAACGTTCTGTCGCGATGCAGCTGTGTCCGACAAGCGCTTCATCGCGTGGTGATCCTAAGCACCCATCCAAAGCCTGTAGATTTTCGTCTACTATGGTGGCGAAGTCTTACAGAGCGGCGGGACAGGCAGCTGCCTCTTTGCATGCCATGGCCATCTTGCAGGTCTACCAGGCCAAGATGCTCCGTGACATGCACGAGGGTAGGACAGACCCAGGGCTCTTCGATGAGCTGCGCGCCGCCACCGACCTCGCTCTCCGAGCGACGAAGGTGACCGCGCGCTCCCTGGGTCTGGTGATGTCCACAGCTGTGGTCCAGGAGCGACATCTCTGGCTGAACCTGGCCGATATGCGTGAGCCCGAGCGGACTCGTCTGCTCGATGCTCCCATATCCCAGGCCGGCCTTTTCGGCGGTGCCGTCGAGGACTTTGCCCAGCAGTTCTCGACCGCCCAGAAGCAGACTGAGGCGATCAAGCACATTCTGCCCCGACGCTCCGCTGCTGCTCAGCCGTCGGCACAGAATCCTCAGCCTGCTCGCCGCCGAGGGCGCCCTCCCGCCCCTCCCGCACGGCCCCAGCAGCAGCCTTCATCTGGGCCGCGTCGTGGAGGAAGCCGCAGGAAGGCGCCACAGCCCTCTCCGGCCCCGCGGCCCGCTAAACGCCAGGCCAAGCGGCGCCCCTGAGACGGGCTGCTCAGGATTGGCGCTCAATTCTGTTCAGGAGCTGGTAGCAGGGCCACTCCTTCCCCCGGTGGAGGGCTGGGGGAGAATCTTTTGTTCTCCACTCCCCGCTGCTCGTCCAACGACGAGCAGTACCCTAATGTGGTTAAAGACAGAATTGAATTCCCCAATCCTGAGCCGACAAAGTCCGAGGGCCGCAGTGCGCGCCGCCCACGGGCCACGCTCCTCTCATCCCCCTCTGTCGCCAGACCCCTGCCAGAGCACGCCCCCGTGGGACTCGCGTCCTCCCCTGGCCTCCTCTGGCAGGACGCGGTTAATGCCACCCTCGCCGGTGCCGGTCATTCCGCCTCGCTGCCCCACCGACGGTACGTCTGTGGTTCGTATGACCCCGCTGGTGCACTTTCTGGAGGCCTGGCTAGAGCTTCCCAGACTGTCCCGCTGGGTCGCGAGAACCATCAGATTCGGCTACGCGATTCAGTTCGCGATATCTCCTCCCCGCTTCAGGGGAGTCCGCTTCACTATGGTCGGTGGCAATGCCCCTGTCATGAGAGCGGAGGTCGCCACCCTACTGGCGAAGGGTGCGATCGAGATTGTCCCTCCAGCCGAGATGAAGTCCGGCTTCTACAGCCTTTACTTCATTGTACCCAAGAAGTCCGGTGGGTTACGGCCAATCCTCGACCTGCGCGTCTTGAACCGCTCCCTTCACAGGCTGCCGTTCAAGATGCTAACGGCCAAACACATCCTCCAGTGTGTGCGGCCGCAGGATTGGTTTGCAGCGATCGACCTGAAGGACGCCTACTTCCATGTCTCCATTTTACCTCGACACAGACCGTTTCTACGGTTTGCTTTCGAGGGGCAGGCATACCAGTACGCGGTTCTCCCTTTCGGGCTAGCCCTGTCTCCTCGCGTCTTTACGAAGGTCGTCGAGGCAGCCCTTGTTCCCCTCCGGGAACACGGGGTTCGCATCCTGAACTATCTCGACGACTGGCTGATCCTAGCTCACTCTCGAGACCAGGTTTGCGAACACAGGGACCTAGTGCTCCGGCACCTAGCTCGTCTGGGCCTCCGGGTCAACTGGGGAGTGAAACTCAAACTCTGCCCCGTGCAGAGGATCTCTTTTCTCGGTATGGAGATCGACTCGGTCGCCATGTGCGCGCAGCTTACGAGCGAGCGCGCGCAGTCACTGCTGACTTGTCTTCGTCAGTTCGAGGGCAAGAGTGCGGTTCCACTTAAACTTTTTCATAGGCTCCTGGGGCATATGGCATCCGCAGCCTTCAGCTTTGGCTTCGCGATCGAGTCCCGAGGTGGGCATGGCTACACGGCACGCTCAGAGTCCCAGTGACTCCAGCCTGCCGTCAGACCTTCACCCCGTGGACGAACCTCAAGTTTCTACGGGCCGGAGTGCCCCTAGAACGAGTTTCCTGGCATGTTGTTGTATCAACAGATGCCTCCACCACGGGCTGGGGCGCCATGTGCAATGGACATGCTGCCGCGGGCTCCTGGACAGGACCCCAGCGCCTTTGGCATGTCAATTGCCTCGAGTTGCTGGCTGTGCGTCTCGCCCTGCACCGCTTCCATGCGCTGCTCAAGGGTCAGCACGTACTAGTCCGATCAGACAATACCGCGACAGTAGCGTACATCAACCATCAAGGTGGTCTACGCTCCCGCCGTATGTCGCAACTCGCTCGCCACCTCCTCATATGGAGTCAGAAGCATCTGAGGTCGCTTCGAGCCATTTATATCCCGGGAGACCTGAACCAGGCAGCCGACGAGCTGTCTCGGCTTCGGCCTCTCGCTGGAGAATGGAGACTCCATCCCCAGTCGGTCCAGCTGATTTGGGATCAGTTCGGCGATGCACAGGTAGACCTGTTTGCCTCCCACGACTCGTCCCACTGCGACCTGTATTATTCTCTGACCGAGGGCACGCTCGGCACGGATGCACTGGCGCACAGCTGGCCGCGGGGCCTACGCAAGTATGCGTTTCCCCCAGTGAGCCTTCTTGCGCAGACTTTGCGCAAGATCAGGGAGGTCGAGGAGCAGGTCATTTTGGTTGCCCCGTATTGGCACAACCGGACCTGGTTCTCCGAACTAGTACTCCTCGCGACAGCACCTCCCTGGTCAATTCCAGGTATATAAAATGAGTCAATGGCAATGGCCTTGGTATATTCCAAGGACCTCCTTTCTCAGGGACGGGGCACCCTTTGGCACCCTCGTCCCGATCTTTGGAACCTCCACGTGTGGCTCCTGGATTGGACGAGGCAGGTTTGAGTACCCTACCACCAGCGGTGGTGGCTACCATCACTTCCGCTAGAGCATCGTCCACGAGACACGCCTATGCGTTGAAGTGGAACCTCTTCGTCAACTGGTGTTCTTCAAAACATCAAGAACCCACAAAATGCCCGATCAGTGTCGTGCTTTCCTTCCTGCAAGAAGGGTTGGAGCGAAGGCTGTCTTCCTCCACCCTGAAAGTGTATGTTGCCGCCATTGCCGCATATCACGACACAGTTGATGGTAAGTCTCTGGGAAAGCACGACCTGATCATCAGGTTCCTGAGGGGAGCGAGGAGACTGAATCCTCCTCGTCCTCCCCTCGTACCCTCTTGGGACCTCTCAGTGGTTCTAACTGCCCTGCAGAGTGCTCCATTTGAGCCTTTGCAATCAGTAGAGCTTAAGTTCCTGTCTATGAAGACAGCGCTCCTGGTTGCGTTGGCCTCCATCAAGAGGGTAGGGGACCTGCAGGCATTTTCGGTTGACGAAGCGTGCCTGGAATTCGGGCCGGCTAACTCTCACGTGATCCTGAGACCCCAGCCTGGATATGTGCCCAAGGTTCCTACCACACCCTTTCGAGACCAGGTAGTGAACCTGCAAGCGCTGCCCTTGGAGGAGGCAGACCCAGCCTTGGCACTGCTCTGTCCAGTACGCGCCCTTCGTGCTTACGTAGACAGAACGCAGTGTTTCAGGACCTCAGACCAGCTCTTTGTCTGTTATGGTGGGAAGCTGAAGGGAAAGGCTCTCTCAAAGCAAAGGTTATCTCACTGGATAGTGGATACCATTGCTTTGGCATACCAGCAGCAAGGTCGTCAATGCCCCCTTGGTGTGAAAGCCCACTCCACTCGTAGTGTGGCTTCCTCTTGGGCTCTAGCGCATGGCGCCTCGCTAACAGAAATTTGTAGAGCTGCAGGCTGGGCGACACCCAACACATTCGCGAGATTCTATAATCTCCGAGTAGAGCCAGTTTCTTCCCATGTACTCGCTTCAACCAGCCGGTACTAGATTCTGCTCAGGTGTCTTCGCTTGCTCGCCATTCCTCTCCACGGACGGGATACGTGCGATTATCTTCTCAGGTGAGTCTGATAAGCTCTGAGTTTCCTCCAGCACTGGTTACGTCAACGCCTGAGTTATGCCAATCTGCCATAACGCAGCTTTTGCGCTTGACTAGGTGCCTCCATGTGCATGGTCCCCCCTCTGGGCGACCCCCACATGTGTATTCCACTGTAAGTCTCTTTTGAGCGTGTGTCTTTCCCTTGGCAAGCCACCTTGCCACCCCTGGGGTTTAAATATTCCACCTGCAGCTGGACACCCCAGTGATATAGAGCTGAAGATCTTTGCCTGAACCCGACGGGACCCGACGGGTTTGGTCGGGTTCGGTCTTAATTTCTATTATTTTACACGGGCTCGGGCCGGGCTCGGGCTCGCGCTTCGGGTTGCGTGGTAAATGAGCGGTCAGGTGATGTGTTTAGATTAGCGTGAAAATGGATCTTGAGGTGAAATGGAGGCTGGTCTCTGGAGGACTTATTTTATTTCTTTGTTCCAACTTCCAAGTGGCCTCTAGCCTCCGTTAGTCATGAATAAATGATGTTAAAATTTTTATAAATTACTCCTTTTTTTTACGAAAGACAAAGGTGCTGTGTGCGTGCGTCTCTTTTTTTCTTTCTCTCCCTTTTCCGCTGAGTGGTGCGTGTGTCGGCTCGCGGTGTGAAGCGCGTGTCCGCGCTATTCTCCGACACTCTTATCACTGCTGATAGACGGCCTTTTGGACAGTCGGGCTGTAAACGGGTTCGGGCTTTTAAAAAGCTGTCAATCAAAATACTTGTCGGGCTCGGGCCAAACTCTGTCGGGCTCGGGTCTTTTCGGGCCGAACTTTTAAGGCCCGATTACAGCTCTACAGTGATACCCCATATGCATCCCTCTGGTTCATATGTGTCTCTCAAGTCCCCCCCTTAATGGTTGGGCGTGATTGCATATTTCTCCTGAGATATGCTTCCCAGTGTACCTTGGTATTCCTGTGTTAAGTAGGACTCCTTCGTTCGTGCTAGTCTCACAACAGGGAGCTCAGACTTACGCAGGGCACTGGATGACAGCCGAGGTGGCGTGATTAGACTGGAACCCCAATCGTCGTCATCCGACGTAACTCGGAGTGACCACGAAAGGGAACGTCTCGGTTACGGATGTAACGTTACGTCTTCCTGCCACTTCCGCTGTATCGCTGAAAAACGCCTGGGTCCAGTCTCGACTCCTCAGCGAAGACATATCTGCATGTTGCCAGCGTACTTCCTTATATACCCCCTGCGGTGGGCGGAGATACGCTATGCAAATTCCGCAGACCCATGGCATTTCATTGCCATTGGCTCGTTTTATATACTCGAAGGTGATAGGCTTTCTAAGCGAAACCCCAATTGTCGTCATCCGACGTAACGTCTCCGTTCCCTACTCAGGGAACGAGGGTTACATCCGTAACCGAGACGTTCCCATTACTTCTCTTTCTTTGCACTGACCAATTAACACAAACATGTTTAGATTTTTGCATGACAGGGCAGCTCTTCTGGAAATGCTAAATGTACATTTATTATTTATTATTAGGCTACATTATAGTTTGTCTCTCTCTGTGCCCATTTTGATGAAGCTAAATTCTCAATAAAACTGTTTTCATAGGTATATTTTACTGTTTCTGTTGTCAAACAACGGAATGAATATGAAATGGTGACTGAAACGCGACCCATTAAGACATAACCAGCTCTCCCTTCCAAGATGTTAATCTGCACAATAATCCTGATAATCGAGCCGTCGTCTGATGAAATCAAATACATATGAGATAAACACAATATCTGTTTTGCGATTTCGGCTATACTTGCATGTAAAATTAGAGAAGCAACATCATATCTGTGTTTACTGAATTAAAGCGCTGCTCCTCTCTCCAGCGCGAGACGCAGAGAGAGAGCGAGAGAGAGAGAGGAGCGAGAGAGAGAGAGAGAGAGAGAGAGGCGCGCGCGCGTGCTGGGAGAGCAGTACCGGCGGTACCGGTAGATTCTCAGAAACTAAATAAGGTTTGGGCGCTTTGTTGAAGGGAAAAAAAATCGCTAAATGGGTCTGCAATGTCGCTAAGTTGGCAACACTGTGTATCTCCATTTCTCCAACTAGGTTTTGGGCCACGGGTCAAACAGAAAATACGCGCTGCGTTAATCGAGCGTTAAAAAAAATAGTGCCGTTAATATGATTTTGCGTTAACGCGTTATTAACGCGCTAACTTTGACAGCCCTAGTTTCTTTATGTTGTTTCTCATCTAAAAGTGTTCACAGATTTACTAAAGCCTCAAGGTTCTGGTTACAGTGATGAAGCTTCTAGTACAAGATGAATTTACTGCATGTTTTTTGAAATTAGAGATGAATATGACCTGCTCTCTTCAAGAAGAACTGTGATGATAATGAGACACAAACACATGATCACACACTTGTCTTATTTCAGCTTTAACAGACTCATTCTTCATTACTGATATTAAAAGATGATAAATATATGTATCTGTACAGTGTATTTGATATTGTCGTACCAGTTAGCGTGAGTTTCTCCTGTAGAGAGTCCTGCAGTTTAGTCAGAGCTCTCCTCAGAGTCTCCAGACTCTCATCAGTCTTCACACTGATCTCAGACCAGTTCCTGGTGTTTCTAGAGCTGCACAGGGATGAGTAAATCTACAGCAGGAGAGAGGAGAAATCCTTCAGCATGGGGAGTGTTATGGTGTCATATACTGCATTATCATTGATCAGAGAGATGTTGACTGACCTGTAGGAGGTGGAGGTGATCTTCAGTGTGTGAGAGCTGCTCCAGCTCAGTGTTTCTCATCTTTAGCTCAGTGATCTCCTGCTCCAGCTCTTCAATGAGCTCTTCCTCCTGTTTCTCTGCTGCTTTCTGCTGCTCCTCCATCATCTCCAGCAGTTCAGTCTGACATCTCTCAATGGAGCGGATGAGATCAGTGAAGAGCTCCACACGGGCTGCTTTCTCCTCCTCTGTGTTTCTCTGCTCAACCAGGACAATCAATAAATGATTAGCTGTATTGTGGGCATGATGCACAGTTAATATTACAGAGTACAGACATTAATTATGTCTAAATTCATGTGTCCAGCAAGCAAGTAAGCAACCACAATTACTCACTTTCCTGACTTCTGCTGAGTGTTTGATGTCTTGAATCTTCTTGAATCTGTCCTGGATCTTCTGCTGTGTGTCTTGAATTATCAACTGAGTCTATGAACATAGAAAATTTGATTGATGGAATGACATGATGAGGATAACAATGACAATTATTTTAATTTATAGGTGAAATATTTGAGTATTGTTAGTCCTTTTAATACTCACTTCTTCTAAAGAAACAGTGTTGTGGTTCCTGTGGTCTCCGTCAGTGCAGGACAGGCACAGGATAGTCTGATCATCTCTACAGAACAGCTCCATAGGTCTCTCATGTTTCTGACATATATAGTCCTCCAGATTACTCACAGGATTGATCAGTTTGTGTTTCTTTAAACCTGCCACTCTCGAATGAGGCTCCAGGTGAGTTTCACAGTAAGAGCTCTGACACACCAGACACGACTTCAGGGCTTTCAGCTTTCTTTCCTCACAGACGTCACACAGAACTTCAGCTTTTTTCTCAGGACTTTTCTTTTTATAGTGATCTACGAGCTCTCGGAGTGTGGTGTTAATCTTGAGATCAGGTCTGTGCTTGAATGTTTCTTTACAATATGGACAGTTGCAGGTCTGGCTGTTGTCCCAGCACTTATTCAGACAGGTCTTGCAGAAGTTGTGTCCACATGGAGTGCTGACTGGATCATTGAACACGTCCAGACATATAGAGCACTGAAGCTCCTCAGTCAGTGGACCGCTGGAGGAAGACATCGCTGGAGAGAGAAATGATGAAGATAAATCACCCGCATTAGTTTAAAGTCAAAATCTTGTTGAGAGAATGTCCAGAATGTGCAGAGCTTAATTCTAACCAATGCATGGCTATTTTCAAGATAAAATATAAGATAGATTTGAGGGGGTTATTGACTCACATGGAGGAACACTCATACTCCCTTTCCTTTCTCGTTTTTTTGTTGATGGTGGGAAAGATTCTGCCATTTTTTCACCTCTTTATTCCGTTTCAAGGCAAAAGAAAACAATAACAGAATAATCTTAAATAGGAAATAATGTTCACATTAAAGGACAGCACAGATAACCTTTCCCCCAAAATTAACATATGTTTTGTATGGCCAAGAGACATTTAATTTTGATTTAAGTAAATGTGATTTTCAGCTGCAGTTTATTTTAAATGAAATAGTTTAGTAAAGCTATTAACAAATTGTATTAACAATTCTGATACCATTTCAGCGCAGTAAACATTTGTAGGAGAAAAGTTCCTTTCAAAACAGTGAGTGTCATAAAAAACTAAACATTTGGTGTTGATATTAAACGCAAACAATTTTAACATAAACTTCTTTTGAAAATGTTTTTTGACAAAATAATCTGATGTAAGTATTATTTCATCTTGCCAAGTGTGTCTGCATTCAGTCATACTTTCTTCACTCTTCATAAGGTGTTTGACACATTTGTGCACAAAACTGTGTAACAGGTTCAGCAGGTTTTTCTGTCAGTGTCTGTATAAGGGTCATTTATGCTTCATGTTTCTTTAGTCTTTATGTCATGTGACAAAATTAAAGAAAGCCCAAACTTTGTGTCACAACCAATCAAATAACATTAAATACAATTCTGATAGCTACCATTTCAGTGCAGTAAACAACTAAAATAGTTGAGTGAGTATTTGACATGATTAAACCCTTGGGAAGTTGCATAAACAACTATTATGTTAAGACTAAAGAACCAAATCACAGTTATTTAGGGGTTACCGGTCTTACTTTTCGGTATCAAATTAGACCAATCTATGTTTTCATGTATCTGGCTTAAAAAAGTTATGAACAGTCTTAAAGAAAAACATTTGATTAACTTGTAAGAGTCTTAGCAGTTTATGCAAACAGACCCTGGTTCTGTTCAACTTTTGTTTGACATAAACCTACTAAACCAGATCACTTCCATTAGAAACCTGTTCAGCACAATCTCTCTTATATTTCTATCTCTTACCTGTGAGGATCAGATGTGTCCACAAGACTCTTTGAACAGATCAATAAATATTCTATTGTTTAAAGAGGTTGATCATTTCAGGCGTCCATATTGTTGTTGATCAAGTTGTTTTCACTTTCTCTGAATCTCTCTGAACTACAGTGATGTCAGAACTCCTCCTGTATTCACACATTTGATTAATGTGTTATTTGTTTTTTTCTCTTATGACAAATCCTTTCATAAGGAATATAACTTAATTAATCTGCTTCTTCTGTTAGCGAAATTTAGTATTCATAAGTGCAAATTTGGAGGAAACAAGCCTTTATTTTTCATTTTAAGAGCAGAAATTTTACACTACCTAGACACAATATTGGGTTTGAAAAATAAGAAAACTGCAAAGTGCGTTTCAATCTGTAGCCTAAATATTAAAAAAAAATTGTTTAACTTTTAAATGTGTCACTGTTGTATGCCTTTTTGTGTTTGTTTATCTACTTTACTCGTAATTCTTAAAATCCATTCATCCATCCATCTTCTACCGCTTATCCGGGACCGGGTCGCGGGGGCAGCAGTCTAAGCAGGGATGCCCAGACTTCCCTCTCCCTAGACACTTCCTCCAGCACAGGATGCCCTCCACAAGATGCCGCGAGGGACACAGTCGAATGCCTTCTCCAAATCCACAAAGCACATGTGGATTGGTTGGGCAAACTCCCATGAGCCCTCCAGCACCCTGTAGAGGGTATAGAGCTGGTCCAGTGTTCCACGACCGGGACGAAAACCACACTGTTCCTCCTGAATCCGAGGTTCTACTATCGGCCGGATTCTCCTCTCCAGTACCCTGGCATAGACTTTCCCAGGGAGGCTGAGAAGTGTGATCCCCCTGTAGTTGGAGCACACCCTCCGGTCCCCCTTCTTGAAAAGAGGGACCACCACCCCGGTCTGCCAGTCCAAAGGCACTGTCCCCGACCGCCACGCGATGCTGCAGAGGCGTGTCAGCCAAGACAGCCCCATAACATCCAGAGACTAGAGGTACTCAGGGCGGATCTCATCCACCCCCGGTGTCTTGCCACCGAGGAGTTTCTTGACTACCTCGGTGACTTCAGCTTGGGTGATGGACGAGTCCGCCTCCGAGCCCTCAGCCTCTGCTTCCTCAATGGAAGACGTGACGGCGGGATTGAGGAGATCCTCGAAGTATTCCTTCCACCGTCCGGTGATATCCCCAGTCGAGGTCAACAGCTGCCCACCTCCACTGTAAACAGCGTTGGTAGGGCACTGCTTCCCCCTCCTGAGGCGCCGGACGGTTTGCCAGAATCTCTTCGAGGCCGACCGATAGTCCTTCTCCATGGCCTCACCGAACTCCTCCCAGGCCCGAGTTTTTGCCTCCACAACCACCTGCAGTTCGCTTGGCCCGTCAGTACCCATCAGCTGCCTCAGGAGTCCCACAAGCCAGCCAGGCCCGATAGGACTCCTTCTTCAGCTTGACGGCATCCCTTACTTCCGGTGTCCACCACCGGGTTTGGGGATTGCCGCCTCGACAGGCACCGGAAACCTTACGGCCACAGCTCCAAGTGGCCGCGTTGACAATGGAGGTGGAGAACATGGTCCACTCGGACTCAATATCTCCAGACTCCCTCGGGATCTGTTCGAAGCTCTGCCGGAGGTGGGAGTTGAAGATCTCTCTGACAGGAGAGACGTTCGGCCAAACGTTCCCAACAGACCCTCACAGTACGTTTGGGTCTGCCGAGTCTGTCCAGCTTCCTCCCCTGCCATCGGATCCAACTCACCACCAGGTGGTGATCAGTTGACAGCTCCGCCCCTCTCTTCACCCGAGTGTCCAAGACATACGGCCGGAGGTCGGATGAAACGACCACAAAGTCGATCATCGACCTCTGGCCTAGGGTGTCCTGGTGCCATGTGCACTGATGGACACCCTTATACTTGAACATGGTGTTCGTTATGGACAAGCTGTAACTAGCACAGAAGTCCAATAACAGAACACCACTCGGGTTCAGATCAGGGGGTCCGTTCCTCCCAATCACGCCCCTCCAGGTGTCACTGTCGCTGCCCACGTGGGCGTTGAAGTCCCCCAGTAGAACGACGGAGTCCCCAGTCGGAGCACTTTCCAGCACCCCTCCCAGAGATTCCAAGAAGGCCGGGTACTCTGCACTGCCGTTCGGCCCGTAGGCACAAACGACAGTGAGAGACCTATCCCCGACCCGAAGGCGCAGGGAAGCGACCCTCTCGTTCACCGGGGGGAACTCCAACACATGGCGGCTGAGCTGGGGGGCTATAAGCAAACCCACACCAGCCCGCCGCCTCTCACCATGGGCAACTCCAGAGTGGTGAAGAGTCCATCCTCTCTCGAGGAGTGTGGTTCCAGAGCCCAAGCCGTGCGTAGAGGTGATCCCAACTATCTCTAGTCGGAATCTCTGAACCTCACGCACAACCTCAGGCTCCTTCCCCGCCAGAGAGGTGACGTTCCATGTCCCTAGAGCTAGATTCCGCGTCCAGGGATCGGGTTGTCTAGGCCCCCGCCTTCGACTGCCGCCCGATCCACTTAGCACCGGCCCCTTACGGTCCCTCCTGCAGGTGGTGGGTCCACGGGAGGGTGGCCCCACGTCGCTCCTTCGGGCTGAGCCCGGCCGGACCCCATGGGGGGAGGCCCGACCACCAGGCGCTCGCATACGAGCCCCAACACCGGGCCTGGCTCCAGGGTGGGGCCCCGGCTGCGCCATACCGGGCGACGTCACGGTCCTCGTTTTTTTTTGCATCATAAGGGTTTTTGAACCGCTCTTAGTCTGACCCGTCGCCTAGGACCTGTTTGCCTTGGGAGACGCTACCAGGGGCATATAGCCCCAGACAACATAGCTCCTAGGGTCATTCGGGTACTCAAACCCCTCCACCACGGTAAGGTGGCAGTTCAAGGAGGGATTCTTAAAATCATAAAAAAAAATTTTTTTAAAAGAACCACGTGGCTGGCAGCTAAACTTTAGACATGTGTTTCATGGTGAAAAAAGAAAATCATCAAGAAAAAAAATGTTTGATTTCATGAAATGTATTCTTTTTTTTAGAAGTCTTTATAGTTTTTTCCTTTTATTTCCCTCTGATCTGTGCGGTAAGTAACCAAATAATAATTTCGTTGAAGTAATGAAAACCATTTTTGGCTTTATATCTATAATGTTAGGCTAGCTATTACATTGAATATAGTGTATAGTATGGTTTTCAACGGGGGCGTTCAGAGAACAACAGGTGTAAAGAAAAAAAAGTAAAGCGGCCTTGCACAATGAGTCAGTTTTTTCGTATTCGTGATTCGGTGGCTCTGAATAGAGAATTCGTTCCCTAGATTTAGCAGCACATATAGGCTATTACACAGCGTTTTTCCTGAAATTATTGTTTTTACAGTAACTTCATCTAACGTCATTCGTCTCAAGTTCATCAAAACATAGCCAATTGATCGTTACTGGAATCGCCATGGTTAGCACTTATTTCTGTAGTATGGCCGAACAGCGTAGATTATTCATAAAGTCTCACATAAAGGAATACACATGACACACCCATACTCAGAATTTCTTGAACCAAGGAAGTTGTAGAGGAAAATGAGACCCAGGGAGCTGAGGAAGCTGTTGGATTAAATGAAGAAAATGACAACCAAATTGAGGAAAGTGTGATTGTGAATTATGAAATAGCAGGAACGGTTGTAAACAATGTAAGGAGTGAAGATATGGAACATGTTGCAAGTAGTGGAGAAAATGATGTTGGAAGTAAAAGTGAGATCACTGGTGATGCAGAAATGAGAGACGAAGATGCACTTTCTGAGTTTTCGGACATTGGGTCACAAGTGATAGAAGACATGTACTCTTTAGAGGAAATTAATGACTTTCTTGATATAACATTTGGTAAAGTTGTAGAGGTAGAACATTTTTTTTCCAGATGTGGACAAATTTATAAGATCAGTGTTGTGGCTGCAAAAAAACAGTGAGCTATGAAGTTTTGGATAAAAAAAATATTCCGGCTGAAAAAGATGATAACGAAATTGAGGAGAAGAAAAAAAAAATTGACATGAACAAATCACAAGTGGTGTTCTTACTCTGTGCTTTTTCTTTTCAGTTTCTGTCTATTTCTTATTTCTCTATATGGATGTGTGGAGAGTGGGATCATTAAATATTAATAGAGGTAGGGACAAGAATAAATTAGCACAGATTTCAGAGTTTTTAAGAATAGAAAAGGTTAATGTTTGTTTTTTACAACACTGATAATGAAGTTGAATGGGGATTATGGTGGAAAGGAAATTTTGCCTTGAGTCATGACACAAGAAATAGTGCTGGGGTAGCTATTTTATTTTTTGAAAGTGTCAATATTTTAAAGGTAGAAGTAATTGTTAAAGGAAGATTACTATTAACACAAACTGAGTAAAAAGGAATAGAATCTGTATTTGTTAATGTTTATGCTCCTAATAATGGTCCAGAAAGGCTGGAATTTTTTATGGAATTACGAAATGTGATCGTAAACATGAAAATATCGAAAATATGATGATAATGTTTGTCTAATACTTGGAGGTGATTGGAATTGTACAATAGACTTTGTTGTTGATAGAAATGGAGAAGAGCCCCATAATAAGTCAAGTGATGCATTAAAAAAAGTTATCAATGAATTCCAGTTAACAGATGTATGGAGAATGAGAAATGAAGAAGTAAAGCAGTATATGGTTAAGAGTGGTTGATAATAGAATTAGTGGAGCGAGATTGGATAGGTTTTATTTAAAAAAAGACATGGAACAATAAGGTGATGAATACTTTTATTAGACCTAATGGTTTTTCAGACCATCACATGGTTATATTAGATGTTAATTTGAAAAAGACACTCAGATCTAATTATTACTGGATTTTTAACATTAAGTTATTACAGGATTTTTTTTTTTTTTTTTTGTGAATTTTTTTTATTGTTCTGGGATATTTGGAAATTGAAGAGAAATTCATTTGAAAACCTAAGCCAATGGTGGGATGTGGGCAAGACAAATATAAAAATGTTTTGTCAAACCTATGCTTTCCACTCATCAACTATTTTGAAAGCAACAGTGAAAGCTTTACAAAATGATATTGAGTTCATTGAAAGACAAGTTGTGTAAATAATGATGAAGCTGTAAATTGTAATGGGTTAAATAAGAAAAGACAAGAGCTGAGCTTTCTCCTACATGAGCAAGCAAAAGGAGCATTGATAAGAGATCAAGATACTCTTCCATAAAAGAAATGGATGCTCCAAGTACTTTCTTTTTTAACCTTGAAAGAAAAAATGTTCAACAAAAGATGATGTGCCATCTTCGTCGTTACATCAGATCCTACAGAGATGAGGAGACTGGCAGGAGACTTTTATAGACAATTATAAAGAGCTGAGAGTTGTGACATTGACTGTACTGAAGACTTGCTTAAAGAGTTACCTCAGCTTGGAGAAAAACAAAAGCAAGCATTGGACGATTTAATCACATTTCAAGAGTTCACAGAGGCTATGAGGCAACTATCTAAATTCTGGGACCTAATAGGACCAGATTTATATGAAGTAATTTTAGAATGCATCAAAAATAATTCACTTCCAATAAGTTGTCGTCGAGCAGTTTTGTCATTGCTTCCAAAAACTGGAGACCAGTATCTCTGTTGTGTCTGGACTATAAGATTTTTTCGAAGTGTTTAGCAAATAGACTAAAGCACTGTCTGGATTTGTTGATAAAAAATGATCAAACATATTGCATTCCTAAGAGATCTATTATAGATAGCCTTTTCTTAGTGAGACATAATTGATTTTAATCAGAATAATAAGAATGATATAGGAGTGCTGTCATTAGATCAAGAAAAGGCGTTTGATCATGTTGATCACGAATACCAATTTAAAGTGTTAAAGAGTTATGGATTTGGTGATGTTTTATTTCTTATATTCAGTTGTTGTACTCTAATGTTTATGTGATGGTGAAAGTAGGGGGTGGTTTAAATGCTCCAACACCGGTGACAAGAGGCATAAGACAAGGTTGTCCAAGTTCTGGACAATTATATAGCCTAATTATTGAAACCTTATTATGTAGGTTGAGGAGGAATTTAAATGGAACTTTAATCCCTCATGTTAATGGTCATTATAAGGTGGTTTTATCAGCATATGCAGATGACATTACGGTTTTTATTACAGGACAAGAAGACATTGAAATTTTTACAAAAATTATTGAATTATATGAAAAAGCCTCCTCTGCTAAGGTTAATTGGACAAAAAGTGAAGGATTTATGATTGGTAAGTTGGAAAATTTTCCAAAACTTCCAGGAGGGTTGCAATGGAGAAAAGACGGACTAAAGATTTTAGGTGTTTTCTCTGGAAATGAACAATTTCAAAAGAAAAACTGGGAGGGTTTGATAGAAAAGGTGTCTGCCCGATTGTCGAAGTGGCGATGGCTATTACCACAATCGTCATATCCAGGAAGGGTTCTGGTGGTAAACAATCTGGCTGCTTCTGTTCTGTGGCATAGGACTGTTGTCATGGAGCCACCAGAAGAGTTGATCTCCAATATACAAAGGACAATAGTGAACTTTTTCTGGGATGGACAACATTGGTTGCGTGCTGCAGTATTATACCTACCAGTACAAGAGGGTGGCCAAGGACTGGTGGATGTGAGAAACAGAATCCGTGCTTTTAGGCTACAATGCACAGAGATTTCTGTATGATAAAGATGTGCTTTGGGGAAAAACTGCAAGTGTGATCATGAGGACAGTTGGTGGCTTTGGACTTGATAAACAACTATTTTTAATGAAGCTTGAAGAGATTAACCTGTCTGAGCTCACTGTTTTTTATAGAGCTATGTTGCAAACATGGAAAACTGTTATAAAAACAGAACGGAGTATGGACAATCTGGAACTTTGGGCACCAGAGGAGCCACTTTTTTTTAATCCGCTGATTCAAACTAGACTGCCGTCTTCTGTGACTATACGACAATGTTTATTAAGGAATGAAATCGTAAAGCTGGATCATTTATTGAATGAAGATGGATGGAAATCGATTGATGTACTTCAAGAAGCAACAGGCTTGAGATCTTCACATCTAGTGTCAAAGCTAAAGGAAGAAATCTACAATGTACTACCAAGTGGATACAGAACATTTATTGCACAAAGACATGAAAATGCCCAGGACATGGGGAATAATGTGCAGTTTCCAGAACTGGTCATTTCTCCAGCAATAAAGGAGGATGAAGAAGAACTGGTGGATGCCATTTTATCCTTCAAGAATCCTCAGTTTTATTCCTTTAAAAGCATGTCAAAGAAACAACTGTATAACGTCACAGTAAAAACAACCCATCAAGACTCTTTGAGAAAACAAAAAGTTTCCAAGTGGCCAGATTTGTTGAGCCCAGACTTCCTGATAAGAGACAGGTGGAGAGCCCTATATAAACCCCCTGTAGAGAAGCGTTCGGGAGATCTGCAGTGGAGGATTATTTATGGGCCGATAGCAACAGACGGACATGTGGCACACCTGAATACAGCTGTAAAGGGGGACTGTCGATTCTGTGGGGAAAAAGAGGATTTGGAGCATTTGTTTTTGAAGTGTGAGAGATTAAAAGGCATTTTTAAAATGCTTGGGAGCTGGTTTAGGAAATTTGATGAGACTTTTTCAGATAATGTGTTTATTGGAGGAATAAAATTTACATTTTCAAAAAAAAAAAAAAAAGTGTTTATTAAATTACCTGATTGGAACGGCTAAACTGGCAGTGTGGAAAACACGGAAAAACAAAGGTTTACAATTGGCAACTATAGATCCTGAAGAAATGTGCAAGCGGCTTATAGCAGGGAGGCTTAAGATTGAATTAGCATATTATAGGTTGACAAATAATTTATTTGGTTTTTGTGATATATGGTGTGTTAATGAAGTGTTATGTATGTTACATGAGGATCAATTTGTTTTAAATTTTTGAAAGATGTTAAAGGGAGTTTTTTTAAGGAGGTTTTATAATAGTAAGAATGCAAATATATTTATAGTAGTGGTTATATTGTTGAAAATTGTGAAGTAAAAATTTATAAATAAAGGTATTGTTAAACCTCTCTCTCTCTCTCTCTCTCTCTCTCTCTCTCTCTCTCTCTCTCTCTCTCTCTCTCTCTCTCTCTCTCTCTCTCTCTCTATCTCTCTCTCTCTCTCTCTCTCTCTCTCTCTCTCAGCAAGAGCTGATCTTCTACACGTTCAGTCGTCAGGCCAGCACTGGCCACACGGTGGCGCTAGAGTTCCTGCTGCAGCGCTGTAACGAGGTCCAGCAGTGGGTGATGTCAGAGGTGCTGCTGTGCCCCTCGCTCGGGAAACGAGTCCAGCTGCTCAAGAAGTTCATCAAGATCGCTGCTCAGTGAGTCTCCGCTCCGAGTGTGTTTGTCAGGATCCACATCTGTACTCAAGTATTAAATACAGGTTATTGCACAGACATGAATCAGAACGCACACTGGAATATACAGCTCTGCTTTGATCAACCAGTACCACTTCTTATGACTGATAATGATTATTTTTTGTATCTTTAATAAAATGATATATTAAAAATGTAAAATATTTTATTAGTTTAGTTTATATTTTTATTATTAAAACAATATAATACTGCTTTATTACATAGTGATTGTTTTTAAATGTAATAAAATAATGTTAAAATATTAAAAAATATTTTAGTTTACTATTTTAGTTTATATTTTATTACTAAAAATAATATTGGATTTTATGACAGATAGTCAGATACTGATTGTTTTTGTTTAGTAAAATAATATTGATTTAATATATTAAATATTTTATTAGTGAGTAATAGTTTCATTACAACAATAATTGTATCATTACAACAATAATTCCAACTTTTTCTGACAGATACTGATTACTCGTATGTTTAATAAAAAATATTGATATATTACAATTTTACATTTTATTTTATTATTTTAGTTTATATTTCATTTAAAATATAATAATACTTCTTTTTGAGGCACATATGGGTTATTATTGTGTATAATAAAATTAAATTGATATTACAAATATAGAATATTTTATTTAGATATTATTTTATTATAAAAAAAATTATAATACTGCTTTTATGACAGATTATTTTTGTTTAATAAAGTAATATTAAATATAAATATAACTTTTTTTCATATTCTTGTTTATATGTTGTTATTTAACTACAAGAATACAATATTTTATATTATTATCATTTCCAATATTTTTTGTTGTTGTAATTGCTGTTTTTTTTTTTTTTGCAATCTAAATGTTTGCATATTTATTTGTTTGCAAATGTATTATAGTTTTCTAATTGTTTCTGACTTGAGAATGAGTTAATGGTTTTAAGTTATAAAGAGCAATTATCAATCCAAAATATCATAACCAAAAATACTTTACCTGCTGTTTGTCAGACAAAAAAAAAAAAAAAATCAATATATGATTTGATTCCATAAACCAAAGTTTGTCTGTGTGTGTGTGTGTGTGTGTGTGTGTGTGTGTGTGTGTGTGTGTGTGTGTGTGTGTGTGTGTGTGTGTGTGTGTGTGTGTTTCAGCTGTAAAGCGCACAGGAACCTGAACTCCTCGTTTGCTATCATCATGGGTTTAAACACCGCAGCCGTCAGCCGGCTCAACCAGACGTGGGAGGTAAAACACTTCACACACTCACACATCATGCTCACCCTGTACTAACCAGCTGTGATGATGATGATGACACTAGTTTACTTTACAAACAATTGGTCTCTCCATGCGAACAGTGAACAGAGGCAAAATCACAGAATTTACAATGTTTAATGATGTTTAATATACAGTTTGGACCAACCAGCACAACATGAGAACTATAGAGATTTGAGGATTCATCGCTGGTTGCTCTGGTTTGAACACAGTTTAAGGGTGAACGAGTTAACAATACAAAAGTCAGCATGAAACTGAAGCTGCAATCGTCTTTTCTGCCCTATTGGATCAAGAACAAATGTGGGCGGGGCTTGATTTCGTTCATTGGGAATTGATTGGATGGTTGTGGTTTGCTATTGGCTGATCTCATGTGAGTGACAGGTTGCCCCGCCCACATCATCAGAGAAGAGAAGAGCTGCCAGAGGGAGGATAAAGTGATTCGGATTCAAGATCACGACGGCACATGAATTTAAAAAATAATGATGTGCACGGATAAATCATTCGTAATAAACACTGCAATACTCCATTAAAAAAATAAGAATTGTCCATTTTGATTTCATAATGACTTTAAACAAGATGATGACTTTCCTGTTCATCAGTTTCTGTCGCTCTCTTTCCTGCAGAAAGTTCCCGGGAAATTCAAGAAGCTTTTCTCTGAACTTGAGCTGTTGACGGTACGTCAAACCCAGTCACATAAACATAAAACAAGCATAAATAGGGTTGATTTTGATTCCATGTCAACTTTATGATCATAAAGAGATTCATCCGTCTTCTTCCTCAGGATCCATCCATGAATCACAAAGCCTACAGAGACGCTTTCAAGAAGATGAAGCCGCCCAAAATCCCCTTCATGCCTCTGCTGCTCAAAGGTACAGGAGCCGCCCGCTGGTGGACAGGAAGTGATGTCACAACCACTCACATACACCACACACACATACATCGCATGGTCAGTGATTTGTTTCTTGGTCTCGTGATGTTGTGATCTCTGTTGGTTTTCAGATATCACCTTCATCCATGAGGGGAACAAAACATTTCATGATAATCTGGTGAATTTCGAGAAGCTGGTGAGTGTCCGTGATTGACAGGCTTCAGATGTGTTATCTTCACTGAGATGTGTTGTTGATGTGTGTGTGTGTGTGTGTGTGTGTGTGTGTGTGTGTTTTCAGCACATGATAGCCGACACCGTCCGACTCATTCGCCACTGTCAGACTGATCAGACAGGTCAGTGTTTCCTCCGGTCGAGTTCACAGACATCATTTACATATGTCATGTTTTTACTAATCAAAATGAAAGCATCACATGGTTGATATTTCATAAGTTATGATTAATATAAACACACATTATGTCTTAATATCAGGGATTTAAAGTGATTTCTTTTGGGCATTCTGAGCAGAAACTGTATTTTTATGCAGATGTTTTGCTAAATAATATTTGCTAAATGTAATAAAAAAATAAAAAAACTTGATGTTTTATATCATTATTATTCTGATTATTAAAACAGTACAAATTTATCAGCTATCATATTGGTGATCAGCCATAAAAATACGCATTTACATATAGGTAGGCCCAGAGCCGTTAAATATGAGAGTTGCGACACGCTTTGATCTCGCCGCCACGCGGTCACGTGGTTCATGTAGCTCTGCATAGTTCCAAACAAATCCGCGTTGCCTATGATTTTAAGCGGGGCAGACAGCAGCAGGTATATTTGCAGCAATTATCGGTAAATATTGACGCATAATGTACATTGCTTATTACGGTGGCACTTAAATGACTTACATACAATATCATTTATTTTCTGGAGAGTAGCAGAAACACAGCATTACAGTTTTTCTCGATTGCTTAAACACTATAACCAGGCTTTTGAACTAAAATTTCAAAACCATAATGCCATTTATCAAAAAGCACACCCATTTCACTAAACTATAAACACTATTCCCTGTTTTGACACATGAGTCAAATTTGTTGAACTGTCACTGCAAAACTCTACACACAAATCCCTTCATTTCTCATTGCCTACACCATGTTGTCATGTATAAAGCACTAGCACTCAATATTGTTCACTCAAGTCAGCACAGCTTCAGCTCAGTTAGCACACAATTACCCAGGTGGAAACACTAAGAGTCAAAATTTAACACACATCAATCAGATCCTTCAATAGATAGATAAAGGGGCCCAAATCAGTTTATTGAGTTTTGGAACAATGGATCCAGAAAGACATGAAGGAAGAGATCGAGGAGGGATAAGGAGGAGGAGGAGGACGACGACGAAGGACAAGAAGACAAGCAGTCTCAGATGAAATTCAAGCCACTCTAGTTGCCCATGTCTTTGTCAATGGTATGACTATGAGGGAGGCTGGGCTATACGAGTAAGGCCAAATATGAGTCGCTTTACTGTCGCCTCGAGAACCTTCAGGGAGGTGTGTGGTGGCAAACAGAATTCTATCACTGAATAAAAGACAAACATTTCCAATAGTCTTTGATGAGGTTTATTTTCTGGCAAGAAAAGGCCAGCAGTCGTACAGTCACACAGAGTGGCTGCAGAGTGTAACAGTGAAGGTTGGCCATCCTTCATCCTTTATAGTCCTATTGACTCCCAGAATGTTATCTTTCTAGGCAAATGATGGTATTTCAACCATACGTGGAACATTCTTAGACGTGTTCATCATATTGTCTCCTTGAGTGGATCGAGGCCCTCCTGTCACCTACTAACACTCTTTACCATTCCAATACAATTCCACATAGAATAAGGTTTTGTGTGTGCTCTTTTACTGTCATATGATGGTCACACACATCTTACTGTAAGTAAGTAAATACTGTAAAAAAAAATTAGAGGAGAGAGTAAAAAAAATATATAATTTTTTGTGTGTGTGTGTGTGTGTGTGTGTTGTACTGTGTAGTACATGAATGAATAAAAATGTGCCAATGTATCCATTGGTTGTGTCTTTTGTGTTCATCATGTGAAAAGGTTTGTGAGGCGGGGAACCACAAGTAACATAACTTACCAGTTTTGGAAATGTTGTTTTGAATTTATTGCACCAGTGTGTTAGACTATGTTGTAGTGTGTGTGATTTTGAGGGCTTGTGTGTCCTGTCTGAGGGCAAAGTTTGGTTTTTCAGCAAGAGTGAATGGTTTTGAGTGTAGAGCTTCATTTTGACCTGAAAATAGGATGTTTGGGGAATTGGGTGAGACGTTATGTATTTGTGTTTACTGTTTTGAGAATATGAGGCATAGTTTCAAGAAATGTGTTTAAGCAATCGAGAAAAACTGTAATACGTTTTTGTGTTTAATTTTGGAAGGAAATTGGGTGCTCCCATAGCGTAGAATACATTTACACCAACAACAACCATTTGCAGCAGATTTCTGTAATGATGGAGAGACGGCATTATCGTTAGCAGTGTGGTCAGTTGAAATTAAACTGGAGAAATGGTTAATGAGTGGAATAACTATGTTAACGGGATTCATTTCAGTATACATTTACATGTAAACATACTGTACACAGTTATGCATGTATTTGTGTGATGAATGGTTTGAAAGGATCTAGGGGTACGTACATTAGCCATACTAAAATGAATCCGAATCCTTTAACAGTAATGTTATGGATCATATTTAGGAACATGGTTATTTCATTCAGTAACCATGTCTCCAGTCACACACGCACACACATGTATATATGTTTGTATATAATAATAATAATAAAATACAT